>NW_022639521.1:762475-764455 GCF_010583005.1 Odontomachus brunneus | reverse complement strand
CTCTCTCTCTCTCTCTCTCTCTCTCTCTCTCTCTCTCTCTCTCTCTCTCTCTCTCTCATTCTCTCTCTTCCTCGTTCCGCGGCGAGCGCGCGGCTCACCGTCTCGACAGGTAGAGCGCAAAGGAAGAGGAAGAAAACGTGGAAAGAGAGTACGTGGCGAATGTCGAGGGCTCGAGCGGGCTCAGAGGGGGTGTCGAAGGGGCCGCAGGGGTCGGCGGGGTATATCGTCGGTTGGTTTGGAACACGGCACCATCGGGGGAGCGGGGGTGGAGGTCGAAGGGATGGCGACGGGTCGTTGGCCGAAAACGCGGCACTGTTATTGTCCCTCCTCCCCTCGCCCCCTTCTCTCCGCTACACCAAGCTCCGATTTCGTTGTATACACGCTCGCACGCACGCACGGCTCACGCATGCACGAGCACACGTTTCGAGCGAGAAGGACTGGGAGGGAGGGGGGGGAGAGGGAGCGCGTGAACGAGCGCCGGCTGCGGCCACGACGCACACGCATCGCTCGCCTAACGACGCGTGCGAAATACCCGCGCGAGTATGCGCGCATGTGTGTATGTTTGTGTGTATGTTCGCTCATACGTGTGCGCGGCTCCTCGTGAGCGGCTGAGAGCGTACGTCTTCGCGTGAGTACCGCGACGGCGCGGGCGGGAGAGTATTTCCCTACGTGGGAAATTTCTACGGCCGCGCGGAAAGAAGAGAACACGGAACTCTCTTCGATCCCTACGCTGCCGCGAACTCGCGACGAGTTACGATTATTCATTCGGTTACACACGCGCGCGCTGTGCACTCGCAAAATCACACGTACACACAATCAGAAATTCGCGAATTCGTGACGGATCGAGAAACACGATCCGCGAAGATGCGTGTGCGCGCGATGATCATCGGCTGCTCACGGGCGCATTGAATGGCCGGTAACGCGCGCGACGGAAATTAAAGTACGAATCCGCCGCGAGGAGCGACGTGACGAGCGAGTGAGAGAGAAAAAGCGCGGAAGAGACAGAGAGAGGGAGAGAGAGAGAGAGAGAGAGAGAGAGGGAGAGGAGAAAAAAAGAAACCCTCGCTCGAGCACGTACACTTGTATTTCCGGAAAACTTGCACAGCCAGCCGTGCTCATCCGACCGACTCCACGGAGATAGGAATATTTCACGTGGCGGATGTATAATCGGAATTTCCGCGCCGGGCCGTATAAAATCTGGCCGTCGCGATCAATGGTTAACCAGGATCGTCGGCGCGGTGCGTAAAATTCCGTATCTGCATACTAAAATACGCGCTCGCGCTGTTCTCCTTTCTCTACCTGCCGCGTGTTCTCCCTTTTCCCTTTCTCCCTCTTATTTTTTTCTCTCTTTTCAGTTCAATCTACCGGAGCGCGGTAAGCCGACCCGCTTCCCTACCACCCCCCCGCCCGCGCGGCTTCCCGTTATTTCGCGGCGGCGAAACGCGCCGCGCGGCCGCCTTAATCAGATCGCGAAATTAGATACTCCTCTCTTCTAAACCGCGTATAACGTCGCGCTCGATGTCACACGCCCGCTGACTCGTTACGTTCGTTGTTGCGCGCACGCCTGCCTAGCTAAACTTACAGACTCCGAGGAATCCGATGGCCAACTCTCTACGCGTGCTTTTCAACGAAGAAAACAGATATGCCGGATGTGTCGATAGTCGCACGCTTTTTTTCTCAATCCGAATTCGAGAATCTCTCTCATGAAGCCGGAACATTGAATCGGACCGGCCCGTTGATTGGGGCAGCGAGCCGAGTAGAAATGTAACTAGCCGGTCTGAATCAAAGGCTAGTAGCTAATAGACTAGATTCTCTAGCTCGTTACTATTCGTTACTAGTTGATTATTCATTGAAATATATAGAATCGGATTTGTCGTTGTCTAGTCAGTCGTTATATATCAAATATGATAGAATGAATGGTGCTATTCTAAAATAACTATAATATGATATATATATATATATATATATATATATATATAT
>NW_022639521.1:754855-758699 GCF_010583005.1 Odontomachus brunneus | reverse complement strand
AGAAAGAAATAGAGAATGACTTTACGATGAATTATATATTATTTATTATGTATAATTATGTATAATTATATATAACTATATAATTATGTATAAGTATATATTATGTATAATTATATATTATATATATATATATTATTTATATATATATATATATATATATATATATATATATATATATATATAATTATAACTATATATAATCTATTCTAAAATATATATAATCTAGCTACTATATCATTACTAGAATTTTAAAATTAAGTAGCAAATTTAAATTGAGATTACGTTAATTTCATAAAAATATCCAAAAGCAGAATTGAGCGTAACATTACTGGCTAGCAATGTAGTTTCCCATCTCATAATTTTATTTTCATTTGTTTAATCATCAACTAATTTATTTATCTAACAACTAAGAAGAGTGATCGTTATTTACTAGCTAATAATAATGTTAGATAAAAATTTACTATCTTGTGGCTAGAGATACCGAGATTCAATTTTTACTAGAGAAGGCATGACACAATGACTTAGAGTCGGTTTTTCAGTGATAGTTTAAACTTAGATTTCGACTTAAACTCAGTTTAAACAAAACAAAGGTATTGTTAGAATAGAATTTAAACTTGAACCCAAACTGCTATTGAAAACCCGTCCCTTAGTATGACATTAACAATTGAACGATATAGTGGATACCCAAACAGACTTTTATAATTATTATAACGTGAGACAATTGGTGACGGAGATTTTACAACTTTTTTTTATTACTTTTTATATTTAGCTTTCCAAGATTTTGAAAATAAAATAATCGCAATAACAGCTCTTACTTTAGTACAGATTTAAGAAAAAATAATTATTCTTTGAAAATGAAATCCTATTTCTAATATATGTGTGTGTGTGTTTTATTCATGTGCGTTTGATATTCCACAGGATATCTAGATTTAAGTGTCTAACCGATCACATACATATAGAACTCGTTATACTGGATAGAGAGTAATTATTATTTTGCAAATTAAGAATAAATTAAACAAAAGAAACGTAAATTTAACAAAAGAAAATTGGTCAATCGACGCGCATGATGCGATGGAATGAGCTCTGTAGGCAGTTTGAACAGATATGTCTCGAGCTTGTCGATTGTTATGCAACGACGGTTTCCAAAGGCTCAAGCTATTGTCAGGAATGAAAGAGAAGTTCAAAATGAGCTCTATGAGCTCCAAGAAAGAATTTTATATGAGTTTGGAATCATTGATTAGAATAAAACTCGTATAAATATTCGAAATTTATCTGTATCATGCGCGCGAAACTTTAAATGTGTTTTTATCGAAACAATATTTTTGCAATTGGTCCCTGCGACTTCAGATAAACTAGTAAGTCAATCGGCTTGTGTTTATGGATACATGTTTCTAACATATATCTTTTCAGCTGGAGCTAGAGAAATTAAAATATGTTAATTTTTTCTATTTTTTTGATGTAAATTTTAAATTTTTTGGTCGATTTTTCCACTAAAATATTTACAGCTTTAGAAAAATTGTAAAAATGTTCCGATTTTTATTATTCTAGTTTCAACGATAACCACACATCTATAAATTAATAATGTTTTTTGTTTATCTATTTTATAGTTCATTGGGATCTACGAAATTATGGAGGCCAATGTATCATGCATGCCCAAATCCTTTTTTTAGAAATGCTCTATATCTTTAATATTTATCAACATTTTTATATGAAAGCATTGCTGTATAGAGTTTACATCTAGAACATATATACGAAATATGTGTAAAACATCAAATAAATATCTTTCACAGTTTTTGTAAAAAAATTCACGAAAAAGATCTATTTTCTGACCTTCGAAAGAAAATTTTCCCTCTTCAAAAAAGGATAACATTTAATTGAAGATTAATCGTTTAAATTTTCAAGGATCTTGAAATTTCATATTTCATCGATTAATATTCTTCATCGTAAATAAATAAACTTTAGTGTTTTGTTTATTAGTTAGAATAATGTTTCTGCGGTTATGTTGTATGATGTTACTGTTTTGCATAACAAAAGTATTTTTATTCTTGAAATGATTGAAATTATTTCTTTCCTTTTTAATGCTTTAAAATTGAACATATAAGCAAATAGAATAACTTAGTGCGAAGTACTTTGCGAAATCACACATGTTAACCAATACAAAGAGAAAAAATTATTATAATCTGGCTATCGAAAATATTTTTTCATGTTTTAAAAAACAGCTATGGAGTAAGTCTATTTATTTAAAAATAGTTTCAAAACGGTCAAATGTTTCTCAAGCTGCATGATTATATTTATTTGATGAGTTCCTTATTTAAAAATAGAATGGCAGTCAAATTATTCAAATTCGAGTAACTTTTATATCGAGCTTATATTGAGTGAATTCTCCATTTTCTAACATTTTCAATCAAAACCATTAAATAAATACTTGCATTTGAAACTGAAGAACAAATCTGACACGCTTCTCCATCATAAAAACAAATTCATCTTGATCGACTAATACATTTATTCGTATGGATTAAGAGTTCATTTTAAGTTTGAGTTAAATATTCGGAATCATTCTTGTGGTTCCAAATAGCAATATTTTCACATATCGTTTTCAGTGATATTTTACTCCAATATATTTAGAGGTTACTCCATTCGGAAGAAATGGACTAATATTTATTCTTACATTAAATTTAATATTCTTTTGATCTATAAGAACTATTTGCAGAATTTTATTTGCATAATTAATTCTTTTTCCCAGTTTGCAACACTTATATTGAAGCAAAAAATTGTTTAATATCATGCAATAGTGGAGACATGGGGAATTATTAATTTATAATAAATGAAATACAAAGTTGATTAAACGATGCCTAAAATTATCAACGTATATGAAGACTGGGGAAATCCTGAAAGCTTCCAAATGCATTTTACCAGCTCACAGAGAGTCACTTTCTTGGGAACCATCGTATGTTTACAAATTTTCGGTGGCCATATTGGGTCTGCTGTATCATATTTCACAAAACTAAGTTCAGATTCGAATTCAGCGTCCCAAAAAACCTCCTGATAACAATTTTCATCTATGTACTTTTAAAATTTTCGGTCCGCCATACTGGCCCGCCATCTTGAATTTTGAAAAAAAGAAGGGAGCGCCAACAGTCTTATTTTTCTTATTTCGACCTAGTGCCATGAATTAAAAACTTTCCAGAAGCCTATGATACGTAGTTTACTGTTAGCCGTTAATGGGTTAATGTAGTTATACGTTATATTATATGAGCTCTACTTAATATTTATATTCCATCCAATACCCAAAAACGCTTGCGAGCGTTCTAGTTGCTTGTTGTGATGAAAGAACGAACAGAGAACGATTCTTTGTTGCAACACTTTTACCCATATACAGGGTGTCCCAGATTACCTTCACAATCTCTCGTGAGAACGTAAAGCGAATTTAAATGAACACAAAAGTCCAATACCGTTTTGCGATATATTCGCAATAAATTTCAATATTAATATTAATTAAAAAAGATTGGTGAATGATCACGCGCGATGTGATATATGAACTGAAATTGCGTCGTCTGCCGTTGTATACTTGTACATTAAGTCAAACTGAATAAAAAAGTTCTCTACCATTTTGCAAATGACAATATAGATTTTTAGATATTAATTAAAGAAAATTTGTGCATTATGGTATATAATCATGTAACAATTTTCTTTGATTAATATCTAAAAATCTATGTTGTTATTGCAAAATATATTGTTGTTTGCAAAATAGTAGAGGACTTGATTTGAGGCTTTCACGGCCATTGATACAATATCTAGATATAGCTTCCGGAATGGAGCCGTGTCTTGAATCAGCGATATGCCT
>NW_022639521.1:746806-754773 GCF_010583005.1 Odontomachus brunneus | reverse complement strand
TCGCTGATTCAAGACACGGCTCCATTCCGGAAGCTATATCTAGACATAGTAGAGGACTTTTTTGTTCAATTTGACTTAATGTACAAGTATACGCCGCTAGACGGCGCAATTGTAGCTCATCTACCATATCGCGCATTATCGTTCATCAATCTTTTTTAATTAATATCTCGACCATTATTACGAATATCGCAAAACGGTATTGAACTTTTGTGTTCATTTAAATCCGCTTTACGTTCTCACAAGAGATTGTTGAAGGTGATCTGGGACACCCTGTATAGAGCTCCAGAAAGAAGAGCGATACCGCGAAGGCTACGCTTACAGGCAGCTTACGTCGCGTGCGAGTTCGCCGGCTCGCGAGTTCGCGGTTACACGACGAGTCCGCTCGCGCTCGCGCAGTCGATAACGCGACACTTTGCATTGTTGGCGGCCGGGCCAGGCTAGACGGGCGGGCGGGCGACGTTTACTACCGGCGACGTGTCAATCCATACCGGGTTTTACGAGCGGCTGCGTAAATTCCGTGCCGCGGCCTTGCCCCAGCGCGCTACCGCGGCCGTTGCGACGCCCTTATAGTCGTAGTCGTCGTCGTCGTCGCGGTGGCCGACGTCTGCGCCGAGCCGAGCTGGTGCATCGTCAACGACAACAAATGCATTAGACTTTATGGCGGCTGGCTCGTTAACCTCCTCCGGTCCCCGCACCGCCACGCCGTCTCGAGCGTGTTCTCTTCCTCCTTCCCTCCCGGCCCCTCGCGCCGCCACTGACGGCTCCAGAGACGTCCAGACTTTGGGCAGACGGCCGCACCTGGATCCGATCGTACGCGTCTGCCACCGCGGATTTTCACGACCGTCTCACCCCCTTTCCCCCCTCCCCGGGCCGGCCCCCTTGCCCTCCGGCGGTCCCGCCGGGCGCCGAGCCGTTTCCACCCGCCGACCGCCGTCATCCCGCCGCGCATTCCACCGAGCGGAAGCTCGCGGTATGACGGGTCAGGTGCGCGCTGTCGGCAACTTTACGACGTATTACTTTAGTCGGATTACGGCGAGTGGGAACCCGGCTGTGCGGAAGGAAAAGCGCGTCTCCCGATTGCGATCGCTCGGGAATTTTGCCGATTGCCTTTAACGAGAAGATCGCTGTTCCGGAAGAACTAGCAGCGGACTCCCGGCGGCGGATACCCGGCGTAGGGTAATTCGACGTATTACGTGCCGCGGCTTCCTGATAACGTATCGTTCTCGTTAACGCCCCGTTAACGAGCCGCAGACTGTCGGCAGACCCGGGGCGCGAGATCCGCGAGATCTGCAAATGACTTGGAGTGAAATTTGGGTCAGAAATATTCTAAGGCCGGAATTAGACCACGCATTGGAGATTGAGATTAAAGATTGAAAATTGAAGATTGTCCAATCACACTGTACGATTGCGATCTGTATTGCAATTAATAATATGGTTGCGTTGAGAAAATAATTTAGCTCAGTGAGATCTCAGTGATTCTTAATATGATTGATTCTTTACGTGTATTATGTAATTGTAAATAAATTTCGTTATATTGTACGAAATTTAACCTCTCTTGCTTTTTCTGAACTTTCAAAAATCCTTGTCTGTAAAGGCTGCGTTCCGAAATTCACTGCCAGTACTGATAATCTAGAGTTTATATTACATATTATATATTATAGAATTTCAGTACTGGCAGTGAATTTCGGGATGTGGTTAAAAACGGGTCTGTCACGTGGTCAAAAAGTCGCCAAGGCATTGGCTAATATTGCGATTGGAGATTAGAAAATAAACTGAGCTTCCAATCTTTAATCTCAATCTTTGCTTTCTGTGTTCTGATTGGTCAAAATCTAATTTTCAACCTGCAATCTCAATGCAATCTCAAATCTCCAATGCCTAGTCTGATTTCGGCTTAAGGCTGTCATACGCGAATTAATCCTAAAATAGTATTAGCATTTTAGAACTAGTATTTTAGGATCTATTAGGAATTATAAAGGTCACACAAGCACGCGCATGCGTGAAGACCGAAACATTTCATCAAAGTCACATATTATGTTTCCTTTATGGTGAAAATATTTATATATGACCAACAGAGAAACAGAGCTTTTACAAGCCCTATTTTTTTAATCCAAGCCAAATATATAATATTTGTTAACCCTATATTTCCCCTCCTCCCACTAAACATGTACATCAGCACTTTTATGGTTAAAATTTGCCTGGTGCAACTTTTCAAACGTTACTGTACTGAAAATAAGAGAGAGATTGGCAATACTGTAACAAACCTAAAATTAATTTTCATTTTAGATACAGATACGAGATAAAATGTAACTGATTACCATTACTAGTTATTCAACTGAAAATTTCAAGTAGTTGCAAATAGTTGCAAATAGAAGTACGCAAAAAGTATCTAGATGCTGTAATTGGATACATGTGACTAGATATATTACATTGCAATTTAGAAACGTATCCGTTTTGTTCATGGAAGAATTAGTTTTCCATTGAGAAAATTCTCTTATTAGACAGGACGGATGCGTTCCGATACTCACAAATAAAAGTCGGACAACCTTTTCAACGGTGAATGTAAGCTTCAATAAAGCTTTACCATTTACCAAGCTTAAACTCAAGGTTTTTCAATCATTTGCAACGTATACGATTGTTGGTTATTCATCTTAATATATCATATCACATTATAAACATTATAATAGTCATGATAAAAATGATTAAAAAAAGTAATAAGTTTTTATTTATCAAATGTAGTATTTATGGTTAAAGTTAACCTAAGAGAAAACTTGAAATTCCATTTTTGTTGAAATCCAATTGTTGTATATATAATTATAAAATTCTTTTAAAGCGTACAAAATGTTTTACTTTTTCCTGTATAGAATAAGTACACAATCTTTCCCTTAGTGTACCTTAAATTATCTATTTTGAATGTAATGATCGCGACAAATTTTCCAAATTTATCTCTTGTACATTTAAAATTACAATATCTGTACACTAATAAGCCTTTTTATAAACATTTAAGTAAGGGCGTATTAGAAAAGTTACTGCGTCTCACAGACACTGTGTGTCAAAGTCAGCAGAAAAAAATGAGGGTAGTAACGAGAAGACTTAAGGCTTTATTAAAGTTTAATTTACACACAGTCTGACATAATAGCCTTAACATTTATTCTCGACCTAAAATTACCAGCATTCTTTGATCATATACATTATGTTTATATATTTGCGCATCATAACTGTGACTATTCAAAGAAACAGTAATGATATCTCAAATATTATTATTATAATTATAATATTATTATTATTATAATCAAATATATTCAGACACACACACACACACATACAGAATGAAACTTGTAACTTGGAATTTAAAATCACATATAAAAGACAATATGACATGGGATATCTTTAATATTTCTTTGAATAATTAACAGTCCTGATAGAGTAAAGTGATAATAGATAATATATATGCGTGTAACTAAAAATCTTGACAATATTTAGTCTAATAAATGCCAAAACTTATGTCGTGATGTTGAGTAGCAGATGGACTATGTGAAGGGAAAATTGAGTATGCTCACCCAATTTTAAAAAAAATTTTTCAAATTATCTAGGATTTTGTAGTTCAACTTCTCAGACATCTAATTGTTGTGATTGACTGTACCACAAAAGTGGTAAAAAATAATGAATTTGATTAATTAAATGTTAATTCTAATTTAGCATTCATGATTAAAATCAGTCAAAAATAAAAATTAAATCCCATTTTTGTTGAAACCCAAATTGTTGTATATACATAATTGTATAATCATAAAATTTTTTTAAAGCATGAAAAATATTTTACTTCTTTCTGTATAGAATAAGTATACAATCTTTAGCATACCTTAAATTATCTACTTTAAACGTAATAATCGCGACAAATTTTTCAAATTTATCTTGAGTAAATTTTTCTCTATTTTTTAATGCCAGAAACGATCTTGTAAACCGTATAATCTTTCTTCGATAACCGAAATATAAGTATGCTACATCGTGGCGGATCTGTCTTTCCCATTTTCTCTTTCTCTTTCTCTCTAGAAATAAAAACTAATTAGTTTATCGTTATAAATAAAAACGTTATGAATAAAAACGTTAATTACAATTAAACCGAAATAATAAAAAGCTAATAATGAGAAATTAACGGCACATAAGGAACAAGCACGGATGTCTTAGTACTATTAAATACTAATATTACTTTTTAATATTAATATGATTGTGGGAGAATAAAATTGTCCAGTATGTAACGCACGTATCGAAATTGTTCGATTATCGTACACGGAGAATCAACCTTCCATATTAGACCGATCCTTGAGCCCCAATTTTTATATATATATTTTTTATTAAAATCCCAAAACCCCCCAATAAACCGAAGACTCAAATAGATTCCTTATATATGTTGCGAAAAAACTGTTAATTACAACTACCAACTGAATATCGAGGTAGATAATTGGAACATTATAGGATCGTCTTCGGTTGTATATTTGTAGTTGAAACGAGGCAATGGCGGGTCGCGTAATCCATAGACCGTTGCATTCGTTCGGACACGCTCGTATCACGCGCTTATATGCCGCTATGAAATGCAACGGTGTGAGCAGGAAGCAAATGAAAAGCGGCGCGTAATAAATGTGCTTTAATGAAGCGTAATACACACACGTGACACGCGAAAACACATTATTTCGGTGGGAAATATTTTTACGCGGATGGAACAACACGCGGATGACTACAAAGATACTACCCGGTTCCGCCCCCCTCCTCCCCCCTCTACCCCCTCTCGCGTTACAATAGCGTTATATCGCGCGCGCGTATCGCGTACGTACGCGCCGTTACAAAATATAAGCAGCACACGACCGAACGGCGCCGAATAAAACTGCTTTAATCAAGCGTGAAAAAACAGCCGCTAATAATGCGCGTTAAAAATAATCGAGGAGAGGAGAACGGGCGAGAGAGTATCATATTTCACTCGTCGAGCTTCCTCTCGAAAATGCCCAGCCGCGTGGATATTAATGCAAAGTGTTAAAAAAAGGAGGAGGTATCGTCCAGGAATATTGAAGATATACAGAGGGTGATTTAATGTTGAGAACACGCTTGTAGTTCCGAATAGGTACGCCCTCCGATTCCCAAGAAACTTGGTGGGATTACTCCAATTAGTCTCAAATGAGCATAATTAGAAGGTTCCCTGGCGAAAATGAGATTTAATCGAGATAGCGTTGAAGTAATGAATGCTGTTTTTAAAAATTAACACACCGCGGATATACGATGATCGTGTCCTTGAGATATATTATAGATGTTAACGTTGAGTAACGTATATTTAGAATGAAATTCAAGTCGATTCTGATTCATAAAAAGATGTCAGTTATACTGGCCTTTTAATTATTTCCTTCTTGAGTTTTATTGGTTTCTAAGATTTCCATAAAATTTCATAAAAATTTCCTGGTATAGATCAATAAAAATAAATAAAAATAAAATTAAAGTAAGCATACTTCTCTTATTAGGTTGTTCAATAAATACGTGCGGATTTTTAACCAAATATAAATACATTTTTTCCTTGTTAAAAATAATTTTAATTGATAATTGATATGCGCCATTTGGTTTAATGATCTTTTGCTATTTTTCACATAATTTCATAATTCTCTTGTCGTGCTTTTTCGGCGAAGAAACATTCCAAGTGATTTTTCACATTTTTTAAAGAAGCGAAGTTTATGACATCAAGGGAGTTCTGTAATGAGAAAAAAAGGGGATCATCGGAGGGAGTAATGCCGAGTGAATATAGCTAGAGACAAAACATATCAGCTGAACTGTAACAATGTTTACAGAAGCAAAAAAGCGTAATGCACCGCTTCATTAATTCAAAAATTCATTATTGCTTTCCATTTTCAAGCCACAACAAAAACGACTATTCTTATTTAAACATCATCACTTACATCACAAGATATGCTTTAAAATGTCAGCTATCAAAGCATATACATAGGTTGCCAAAACTATACAAAATATAGGCTATCCTCCTGATACCAACATGCGAATGCCAACTAGACAGAAATCCGCACGAACTTATCGACCACCTGATATTTTATCGTCAATCTCACCAGATAAAAAATCTTTGTTTAATTCGAAAATGAACACGGAGAAAAATAATTTTGCTAATTTAGCAAAATCGTCGTTGCTACTGCATATTCGTAGTGACAGCAAAAAAAATTTAATTGACGTAACTAATTTTACAAATTATTCGTTATCAGAGTAGAAGTAGTTTCGTTGCCAGGATAGACAAAATTTGTTCTATGAATCACGTTAATTTGCTATTGATGCAAAATGATGTATCTTTAGCAAATTTATTTGCTATCGGAGCAAGACTGCAACTGTTTATATAAATCCATAATTAAGAATCATGGTTCTTGTAGGAAAATAATTTATAGATTCAGCAAAATATATCCCGCAAATAGTGATTAGTACTCTTAGCAAATATTTTTGCTGTCCATATAATAACGGAAAGATTTTGCTAGACCAGCAGACAATTTGCTGGACCAGCAAATTATTTTTCTCCGTGTACGTCACTCGAAATATTAAATGATATTTTATGAATCAATAGTCACCTTTATTTAATTCAGAATATACATGTTACTTAGATTATCAACCTATATAATCTATATAATTTGTCAAAGACATGCGATCAGTCGTGGTGCGTAAATTTGTGAAAATAAATACATCTATTTTTTAATTCATCCATTGTTTTCATTTCGTCTTTACTTTATTTTCGTCGGCAGCCTTCTAGATATAAATAAGTCAAATTTACAGGACTCTTCGGTCCATAATTAAAAAGTTAAAAAATAAAGAGTCAGTAAGAGTCAAAGTTACTTTTTAATTATCTTTTAAGTATGTTTGTTTGGGAATAATTTCAAAGTTTCATAAAAATTGCAAAGCAAACCTTTTCGAAGTCACAGCCAAAAACGATATAAAAAGTCTCTATATATACTGAGAAAAAGTGTTTAGTATTTGTAACTGTAATCATATAAAGAAATAATTACTATAATTACTATAATTATGATCAAATAATTATTATAATTACGATGAAGACAACTATTTTTTAATCAATTGTACTGTAACTTTAGTGATAATAATTTTACATGCATGTTACTACTATTATCTTCGTGTTCGAACAACCAAAAAATATAGTTTAAACCCAATTTAGTCGCAACTGTATTTTTTGGATGTTCCAACACGAATATAATAGTAGTAGCATGTATACAAGATTATTATCACTAAAATTAATAATAATACAATTAACTATTAAATTAAATTATAATACAATTGACTAACAAATGGTTGTCTTAGCCATTATTTCTCTGCACGATTATAGTTACAAATGCCAAACATTTTTCTCTCAGTACATTACTGATTTGACCTTGTTATTTGTTTATTTGTACTTGAGTTACAAGCTTTGTTTTCCAACGACCCGTGTATGTTTATTTTCGTAAGAGGTGCTCAAGATGACTACCTCGCGTCTCGATACAAGCTCGTGAACGTCCGCTCGACAAGCTCCTCATTCCTCCGACGCATCGAGATGCGTTATTCGCTGGAAACCTCGTCGGCAAACAAATAAGTGAAATAAGTTATAGTAGCTCTTGCGAAATTACCAAAAGGCAAAGCTCGCGATAACAAGATAAAAATCGGAGATACGTTTACCGCGAAACTTACTCTGCCGCTTTTAAAAGCACCGAATCCATCCTCGAGAGAAGCATTACCCACGTACTAAGTTACACCCTGTGTGTTACAGCCTGTGATCGCATCCGCTTACGTGAGCGTCATTTCTTAAACGCGAAAACGTCGGCTCAGCCCCACGCGCGAACGCGCGCGCGAGGAGAGCGGCAAGCTCGCCCCGAAGACCTGGAGCAAAAACGGCGTCAGTCTTCGGGGCGAGAGAGAAAGAGACAGAGAGAAAGAGAGAAGGAGGAGAGGGAGGGGGA
>NW_022639521.1:734651-746575 GCF_010583005.1 Odontomachus brunneus | reverse complement strand
GTGGGAGGGGGTGGGGGCGGGAAGAGCGATGAAGACGCGGTTCCGTCGTGCCCGGAAATTGTTCGAGTCGCTCAAAGTAGCGGAAACGCCGTGAAAAACACGACGCGGCGGACAGGGACGGGGGGAGGGGGTGGAGTTGCGGCAGCGAGGGGGAGAAGGGGAGAGAGGCAGCGACCAATCCCTCGGGAACCCTGTGATTAGGCGGCCGGAAAAATGCGACCGACATTAATAGACCCCCTTTAAGGGGCACGACCTGGGATAGTCGGCGCGTCTGTTTTTCCTCCGTCTCCCTGACTCCTAACAAATGCCAGGCTATCCCCGTCACGTTCTCCGCCCGATAGATTACCGTATCTCTCTCCTTTCCCCTCCACGCTGTCTCTCTTTCTCTTTCTTTTTCTCTCTGTTTCTCTCTCCCTCTCTTTCTCTTTCTCTCTCTCTCTTTCTCTTCCCTGCTTGGTCTCTTTCTCTCTCTCTTTCCCTTGTCCGTTCTCCTGCCCCTCACGATGATGGTACATCGAAAAATCGGTTATCGACAGCAACCCCGTGAGCAGCATCACGAAAGCACCACGGTCGGTCGATTTGGAGTTTACGACGAGTCGCGACACGCGGAGCACCGCCCTACCGCCAATAGTTAACGCTAAATTTGGCAATTTACAAGAGATATATCTTTGTTGCTCCCGTAAAGGTTCTTTTTACTATGCAGCCGCGGGGAAAGAAACATTTTCGCAAACATCACCTATCCATGTAAATCGCAACGCATGGTAAAAAGACATCATTGCCCATAACCATTGGTGCGCAAAGGCTATAAACGTAAATATCCCATTTACTAATTGTGTCAGAATTTGTGATAATTACATTCGTTTTTCTCAATAAATTATTTAACGCGAGTCTATATTTATCCTAAAATATGTAGTTTTACCCCACAATTTTATATATTATCAGTTATAACAAGTTTTGATTAAAATAAAAAGTCATAGTAAATGCTGGAATATCATAATATTACAAGTGTACCGCTGACAGTTCCTCAAAATTTACTCTATCACGTGTATTTATCACGTGTTAATATCATGTATTTATTTATTAGATTTGTGTAGTCATTATTGAATTTCGAGCGACTGAAATGGTTATATTACAATCGAGAAAAGGGTGTAAAAAAATATTTTATAAGCAGATGAAATAATAAAATATGTAATTTCCGTAGTTAATTAATATACGATATCCCTAATTAATACTAAAGTATTTATTTGTTTTCCTCCCTCCCCATTAGCGACTATCTGAATAAATATGATACAAAATGATACAAACGTTCTGAAAAGTTTGTGATGTGCTTTGTAGATCTTATTCATTATAGAGTGAAGAATTAGTATTAATATTATAATTTGAATCTTCATTAAATAATACAAATACAAATTATTTATAAGTTGCTACATTTGAGTATAAGTTGTTATAATAGGTTTGTCCATTTATAATATTTGTACGCAATCCGTGATATGTATTAAATATTGATTTTTATATTATTTTTTATTAATAAATTTATATATTTCTTTATTTTTGCCATAAGAGAGAGAGAGAGAGAGAGAGAGAGAGAGAGAGAGAGAGAGAGATTAGAATAAAGTTGCCTAATATATGTTTTTTGTAAGAGTTTATAACTTTGTCTATAATATTATATTTGATTTGATAAAGTATATGTAATATTTTATGAAAATACAAAATTGTAAAATTATGTAAAATTATTCTCTTAAACACATTATAAAATTATTAGTTATAAACAAACGGGAAGCCTAATTTGGGAAGCTTATTTTATTATTTAATTTAATCACTAAATTTTAACAAATTTTAAAAGAAGATATTAATGTTACTATAATAGTTTAATCATTTTATTTTGTATATAATAACCTCAACATAATTTATTTTGCGTAAGTTACAATAAATCTTGTGAAAACATGAAAAATATTTTGGACAGCACAGAAAATGTTTTCATCTACTGTACCCATCACTTGTTCGCTAGACACTAATGACGTTTAACACAAAAAAGGATCACTATGTAAAATAGTTTTGAAAGCAATTCATAGATCGCACTTTATAGACCACACGTAGTAGTTAATTTCCCATATCAGGAAATCTCTTCATATTCGGCATCTTTACTCTATACCTGGTCACTAATTAGGACATTCACCTTATGTCATAAATAGCACATCAGTCACTTTCGAGAAAATATTATAAGTAAAGCAAAATCTTCCCATAGATTAGAAAAATATAATACAATTAAAACCCCAAATGTCCAAATGTCCACGAAAAGATCAATTTTGTGTTATCTTAACACATACTTATTATAATACGTAATTATTGATTAATTAATTTAATTTCACGATAAGATCTTGGTCACTAATTGAGTCATTCATCTTACTACAGACACTTCTAGTTGACTCTCGCAATGCAGGCAAACGTCGTAATCGCAACAGTGGAAGTTGATACAACTGTTGCGATGAGTTTGCGATCATCGTTGCAGTAATCGTTACAACTGATTGCGACCGACGTTGCTACCATTGTAGAAGAACTTTTAATTGGGATTCGCGAATGCCTCGGGGAAGAGAGGAGAACCGAAGGGAAGAAACGTCGAAATCGTTCGCGGACTTTTCGGGAGACACGCGCGAGAACCTCGCGCGTGTTTTCATATTACATTTCCCGTCGCGATGCGAGTTGAAATTCACGTCCTTGGTATCAGCGCGTTTATTACGTTTGCATAATTTAACTCAAGGTATGGACCCACATCGAATTAAATCAGCCTGAAATCGCGTCACGTTAAATCGAGCCGGATTAAGTCGGGCGAAATTGAATCACGCGTGATGTCGGGAGTTGCGTGTTAAAAATATTTCGATATCACAGTCGCGGAGCTCCATTTGATTAAGAAATCCGATATCTTCTTGACGATCCCGCCGCGCGCGCGCGTATATCGCGGCATATGCGCGACGATGTGACACATCGATTCTGCCGGAAATAAACCTTGAAATACAGCCTATGATTATTAAATGCCGCCGCCGATAAATCGCGAGTGCGCGCACGCGCGGGCCGGACGTGCCGCGAAGCGTAGCTTCTATTTCCGAGCGTTTTGACCCAAATTTTCAACGCGGCCGATGTATATGAGCCCGAACGAATATCGGGCAACGACGGGACCCGCTCGGCGAGTAATTAAATTTCCACGGCGCGTATTAATTCAGTTACATCGCGGCGGCCCTCCTCCCCCGGTTCGCAGTCAACGCTCGCGCCGAATCACGGCGAATTGCGACGCGCATGGCGCATCAAACCGATAACGATATCTCACGCAGCGTTTTTCCGCTCTCGTCGGGGCCTCATTATCGAGATTATATTCGCGACTGTATGGCCCCGCGACTATCGTACGAATCGAAACGCGCCCACCGCCGGCCGCCATTCGATTTTCGTCACTACGCATATTCATTCGCCGCGATATCGTCGCGGCGCGTTCCGATGGATTTATTGTCGGACGAGTGCGCCGCGCGCGCGCGCGGATTTGTAAATTCATGAAATTCCAGCGCTTACACGCTCGTCGATCGCTGGTCGATCTTATCCGCGCCGCCCACATTAGAATACGTCGAAAAACGATATCTGGCTTATCGGCGCGCTGCCATACGCGTGCCCCTTTGAGACTCGCGCTCTGTCTCGGCCGCGTCGCGCCATGTTACCTTTGTATTTAAGGCCGGTATCGAGCCATTTGCATCAGAAACGGATATATCCGTTTATTCCGTCTGGCCATATTGGAGTATGCAAAAAGACTTTTCAAGTCGCGATTTCTCTCTTACTGAAGGTGGAACGGATCATTTGTGGAATTCGTTTTCTGTCTTATTGAATTTTACTTGAATATAAAGCAGCAAACAAAAATCTAGTGATGTAGACGTATTTTTCAAATCGCCCAATGATGCAAATAAATTAACACGTTTTACTTTCATTCATCATTTCGATGCTCAACTGGAATTTAAATCATGAAGAATACGAGTAAATGGCTGATCCATTCATCAGTCCTTGAAGATATTAGAGAGAGAGGAGGATTTAATTCTCACTGGGAGAAAAATTGTATATCATATGATTTAATTGGACATATATCATATGATTTAATTGAAGAATTCAGAGTTCATTTTAAATTCTGACCTCTCACTCGAGATAAATTTCAAATCACGACTATTAATATAGACGCAAATATGTCGCAAAAGATGTTGGTCTACCATAGACATACACACACTTTGTATAAAAGCTTGTAGATAAAATTTGAAGAACTATATTTCCTTTTCACTGTCCAAAGGTCTATTTTTGTCTAATTTGACTTATATTGGAAAGAACTAGACTAGAAAAAGTTGAATAAAAGTCAAGCTACACAAAAGTAAATTGCTCATTCTTAAGTTTATAATTAAATATGAAATTTTTACAATTTTGAATTATATGATATTCCTACCATATACGTAACATTATTTTTACCACATTTTTTTCTATAGAAAAACTCAAATATAATTATAAGTTATAATTAATTGTAATTTCAGATATATCATATAAGCACAAATTTCAAGTAACGACTATTAATATCTCAGATTGAAATTTAGAATTAAATTTGAGTTTTCTGGTTGAATCACATGATATACGCGACATTGTATTTGCACGATCGTGACTGACAAGCTTATATTTAATTGCAAACACAATTCTTCGAATATCTCGTTTAGGAAAAGTTCAAATAACGACTGTTGGTACGAGTTTTAGAGCTGAATGTGAATTTTTGAGTTAAATTGATTTTGATTATAAATATTATAATGTCACACATATCATATAATTTAATTGAAGAATTCAGAGTTAATTTTAAATTCTGACCTTTCACTTGAGATAAATTTCAAATAACGACTATTAATATAGAGTTATTAGATTACTGAGTTATTAGATTGGTGCAAAAGGATTCTCGTATCTGTCAAACAGAAAGCGAGATTATCAGTATCGAGGTATTAACATCTTCTTGACGGATGACATAGCTTTCCGTCAAATAGAATATTGTCATCTGTTACGCACGACATTGTCATCTATTACGTATGACACATCGGTTCGTTGAAAAGAGCATTTTGCGTAAGAAATATATTTGTATGTTTGACCTTGATTTCTTCTAAGTTTCTTATAATGCGACTGTTATTACGGATTTATATATTGTAAATTAGATTAGTGTAAAAGATCTGTCATTTTTTTATGAAATTTTAATTTATTTAAAGTTACTGATTTGAATATTAAGAAAGGAAAAAATAAATTGATCTCGTTAAATATGTGAAAAAACCGTTTATTGTATTTATACGAGTTTATATTGTATTTATTTTATTTGTAAAAATTATGAATACTTCGTATTACTAAGTACATTAATTTTCAATTTTATTTGTATGTGATACAAGTATGACGAACTAATTTATATTAAACAATGCAATATCTATTTGACAGTTTATCGAAATATTAAAAACATGAAAAAAATATATAGAATTAGAATTTTGAAGGAGAGAGGTGTGTAATCGTGCTAATCGCAAGTATTTATAAACTAATTGTAATTATTTATGATCTCCTTGATAAGGTGTTGATAATTTCTCTGACTAAGATAATGTTTGTGTGATATGTTTTCAGTCATCTAACAAGATTTCCCCATTTTCTCCTCAATGTCCAAATCAATAACTTCTCACGAGTCCGAATTTGATAGGAAACCGACGAATCTCTCTCGCACCGACCTAACAAGACACGCGAAGCGCAACGTGTTATAAATCGTCCAGCCAGAGCGACGCGTCGACTTCCGGACGCGCTTCTCGCGAACAAAATATCAGCGGTATATACGAGCGACGCGTCTTTCAGGGTTAGCGGAGCGCGGCGAAACACCGGCCGGGTAGTCGTCGTCGCCGTGGAGAGAACGCCGGAGCGCAAGATAAGACGTTTGATCGCCGTGCAATCAGTTTTGTGGGCCGCGCACGGCATACATACGTAAGATCGCGCGGCGCGGCCCCGGAGGTGCACGTACGGGAATTAAAGCCGAGCGATATTCCAGGGTTAAGGTTACCCTTGTCTTAACTAACACCGGTTACGATCCCTCAACGACGCCACGGGGTTGCCGACCTCCGACTGCCGCCGCGCGACTCCCGCAGCCTCGCGCTTTCTCGCAAGCTAGAGACGCGGGAGCAAGCGAGCGAGCGAGCGAGAGAGGGAAAGAGAGAGAACGGAGGGAGAGAGAGTCAGTTGTTTACAGTCTTCGGGTATATCGCGTACCTCCGCACGCAAATTACAGTCAATTAAAGGCCCGCTCGCCATACCGGCCGCGGCCCGCGATATCGACCTCGCCGTGCGGTTGCATCGTGCGGGCGCCTCCTTCGCGAGGTGTGCGAGAGAAGATACGGGCGACGCCAAGGAACAGAGTGCGTACACCAGGGAACAGAGTTGCGAGCGTTCACTGCCGACTATCGTATCGCAATAATGAGTGAACGCTCTCGAGCAAGATGGAAGATCGCTGAAATTTGTCGCCGGAATGACCGCGACGCGCCGCGATATCGACCCTAAAGAAGAAGGAGTGCGCCTGATTCCTTTGTTAACCTTTAAATGATAAGGTAGGGTAAACGGTGACCCTATTAGGTATATTTTGTTTAATAATGTAAATATCCCTGGCAGTCAAGACTCCAGCGTACCTTTTCCTACCTGCATTCTTAAGTATCTGAACGTCGTAGACGCGACTGGTTAGCCCCCTCCACCACCGCGGCGCTCACTCTCCTGTTCAGGTAAACAAATAAATCTCTGCGTGGGATCGTCATGCGAGAAATGCGTAGACGATGTATGACTTTTGTTTATTTGTTTTTTACCTGCAAATTTTCCATGTTTTGGAGCTTTTATTTTGGTTTTTTTATTTTATCAAAAAGTTCCTAATTCTAGTTTTCCATGTTTGAAGCTTTTATTTTGGTTCTTTTATTTTATCAAAAAGTTCCTAATTCTAGTTTTCCATGTTTGAAGCTTTTATTTTGGTTCTTTTATTTTATCAAAAAGTTCCTAATTCTAGTTTTCCATGTTTGAAGCTTTTATTTTGGTTCTTTTATTTTATCAAAAAGTTCCTAATTCTAGTTTTCCATGTTTGAAGCTTTTATTTTGGTTCTTTTATTTTATCAAAAAGTTCCTAATTCTAGTTTTCCATGTTTGAAGCTTTTATTTTGGTTCTTTTATTTTATCAAAAAGTTCCTAATTCTAGTTTTCCATGTTTGAAGCTTTTATTTCGGTTTTTTTATTTTATCAAAAAATTTCTAATTCTAGTTTACTTTCATATTTCATATTTAGAAAGTTTATTCAATTTTTTTGTCTCTTACCTATAATTTTTCAAAGCTATTCTAGTTTGTTTAATTTATCCAAAGTTTCTAGTTTGCTCTAGTTTATTTTCATATATATAGTTTTATATATTCATTTTTTGAAAATTCTTATTTTATGTTAAAAAATCGTATTAAGATACCGTATGAATAAATAGTTGCCAAGTTTTATTAAAGTAAATGTTCAGTAATATAAATATTTTTCAATATTTGCAATATTTTTCAGTTCATTGAAACTTTGTGCCAAAGTCAGATACTACACCGTGGAAAGAAACTTTTTTCGTTTAATTGCCGTTTACTTAACTTAATTAATACAAATTTTAATATGCGGAAGAAAAAAGAATGAACACCAAAGATGAGATCGTATATGGTTCCATATTGTTGCTCATATCCTCGTGTGTAATTTCATCTTATCTTTTAAAGGTTAAAAACCCTCGTCCCATTTCGGGCGAAACAGGATGGATATTAGAGAGGAACAAGCATTCTCTCGAAAGAACGAGTGAACTTCCTCCCGAGATCCTCGTCTTTCACAGATATCGACGTTGGAATCGCGCCCCCAATTAGGAGTAACTATTCGCGGACAAACGAGAGTAATATGGAGATCGATGAGATTGACGTAGGGCCGGGAGGAGGGGCAGATAGTCAGATATCGACTGCCGGAGTGGAGAGAATGTGCGCTTTGTGCGTCAAAAATGCCTGCCGCTTCAGTCGGGAACAAAGCGCGACGAATACGTGCGCGAGCGCGTACTTACATCGCAACGCCGCGCGTATTTGCGCGAGGTAACTCACGTCCGCGTGCTTCTCGCATCCACCACGTACGTACGTAGTAGAAGACGTACTTACGTGCGGCGCGTGAGATAAGATACCCGGGCGGCGGTACGGTCGCGCGACGGGGGTGGTAAGGGGAATATAATTGCGGAGGGCAAATGGGGACGGAGGGGGGAAGAGGAAGGGAGAGAGAGAGAGAGAGAGAGTAACGCACACACGCGGACGTGCACACGCGTCGGCCGTCGTGCGCGCTACGGAGGAAGAAAGATGCGCGCGGAGATGTTCTCGCCGGGTCAGCACGGGGTCACGCTTGGAATCCAGAGCAAACTATCCCCTCCTTCCTTCCCCCTGCACTCTTTCTCGCTGTCTTTCTCCGTCTCTCTCTTTCTCTCTCTCTCTCTCTCTCTCTCTATCTGCTTCTCCCCTTTTACTCTCTTTCTGTCTTTTTCCCTCTCCTGCCTCTCCAAGTTCCTCTCGCTCGACCGACCGACCGACCGACCGTTTGCCTACCTACCTACCTATCTACCTGCTCGCTCGTCCCTCCTGCGTTTCTCCCTTCTCAGCCTCCTCTTCCTCCACCTCCTCCTCCTCCTCCTTCTCTTCTTGCTCCCGTTTTTTTGCTCGATGCCAAGTAAGAAGCCTATATACCATCGGACCTTCGTATAACCCCTCGACCCCCTTTCCACCGCATAGTAACTTCACCATCCCCCTCGACGACTCCGCTCCTCCACTCGTTCACGAACTCAGACGCGGTTCCGTCTCCCCCTCACTCTTTCGCTCTCACTCCCTCGCGTAACTGCCACGTGAAGTCCGCGTCTTCCGCGTCATTGCGGCGCGATCTTCCGTCCGGGTCGACGAGACACGGTCGACCCGGACGTAAGTCGAGCCATGCCTCACGGGGAATCCAAGCACGCGGGTAAACAGGTATTCGCCGATCGCGAAGAATAACCATCCCTAGAAAGAACGCCACGCTCCTTCGCGCGAATCCTTTCTCCTCCACGGATCATTATCGCTAGGAAAGGGAGAGGGGGAGAAGCAAAAAGTGGAGGAAAAGGTAAACGAAGTTGCGGAGGTGAATTAATTGCGTCATCGCTCGTTACCGGCCCGGGCAAAAATTAATTTCGCGTCTCGCCTCCACTCTGTTCCACTCTCACGACATTCGATCGCTCGTTTTAATCGCCCGTAATAATGCTTAATCGCGAGGCGCGCACGAGATACATCCCGTTTACCGCGAGAGAGAAACTCGACCGACGGTGCAGAACCAGGTACGCGCGATGTCTGTTCGATCCGCCGCTCGCTCGCGCGCGCGTGAGTTGACCTTTGCGATTTTTAATCAAGGACGATGTCAAACGAGGGAGATTAATAGTCGGCACGCTAAGAGGTGAAAGTTCGCGAGATGAACGCCGCCGCGCTGACGCCCGGCCCGCGTGTATCGAGTCTAACTTCAGTGCCGTGGAGTGAAGCAATGACGTACATACATACATAGACCAAGCATTCGTATGCATCTGTGAACAACGATTTGTCCTACACTTGATCCAGAGGAGCAAGTCCAAAAGATGCCTATCCTGTGCCGTCGCGGCGAAGTGAAGCAATGACATACATACATAGACCAAGCATTCGTATGCACCTGTGGACAACGATTCGTCCCACACTTGATCCAGCTGAACGAGTCCGAAGAATACCTATATCCTATATCCTATTCTAACTCGTTCTAACTAGAAGAATACTTATATCCTATATCCTATTTTAGCTCGTTCTAACTAGAACATGTAAAGACCGTATCAAATTATTGAAAATTGGAAGCCCTAACCGGCACATACATAGACCAAGCATTCGTATACACCTGTGGGCAACGATTCGTCCCACACTTGATCCAGCTGAACCAGTCCGAAGAATACCTATATCCTATTCTAACTCGTTCTAACTAGAAGAACACTTATATCCTATATCCTATTTTAACTCGTTCTAACTAGAACATGTAAAGACCGTATCAAATTATTGAAAATTGGAAGCCCTAACCGGCACATTAATAGACCAAGCATTCGTATACATCTGTGGACAACGATTCGTCCCACACTTGATCCAGCTGAACGAGTCCGAAGAATACCTATATCCTATATCCTATTTTAGCTCGTTCTAACTAGAACATGTAAAGACCGTATCAAATTATTGAAAATTGGAAGCCCTAACCGGCACATTAATAGACCAAGCATTCGTATACATCTGTGGACAACGATTCGTCCCACACTTGATCCAGCTGAACGAGTCCGAAGAATACCTATATCCTATATCCTATTTTAGCTCGTTCTAACTAGAACATGTAAAGACCGTATCAAATTATTGAAAATTGGAAGCCCTAACCGGCACATTAATAGACCAAGCATTCGTATACATCTGTGGACAACGATTCGTCCCACACTTGATCCAACTGAACGAGTCCGAAGAATACCTATATCCTATATCCTATTCTAACTCGTTCTAACTAGAAGAATACTTATATCCTATATCCTATTTTAGCTCGTTCTAACTAGAACATGTAAAGACCGTATCAAATTATTGAAAATTGGAACTTAGTCCTAACCGACACGAGCCAAAGTCGAAATTACATGCTTCATCGAAATCTGACTCCTAATTCGTAATAGTTCATTCCTAATACTAGCCTTACACAAACTTTATGTGATGATTCCTCTATACAAAACAAGATAAACATCTTTTAGATATGCTCTGCTGGATCAGGTGTGGGACAAATCGTTGTCTATGAGTGTATTGCTGTTGTAGCAGTAGGTGAAGTTGTTATTGGCAGTTTGAGACAGAATAAGAAAGTTGTTTTGAGATTTTCTTGTTTTCTTTTTAGCTTAGAGCGGCTGTCAAAAGCCATGTTCCCTTATAAAACAATCTACACACAAGCACACATACATACACACACACACACACACACACACACACACATATATATATATATATATTGATATATATTAGAATGTGGCTGCTCTTGAAAGCTCTAATCTAAAATAAGAAAAATATAGCCCCAAAACAGCTTTCTCACTCTGTCTCAAACTGCCAATGCCGTTTCTTTCTGTGAAGAGAACGTTTGGTCTAGAAATGTACAGAAGATGATAGGTGGGAAAACTTGACTACACATAGATTAAATCAAACTGAATACAAAAGTCTTCTAACATTTTGCAAACAATCAATAAAATTGAGTTGTTAATTAAAGAAAATTAGTACATGATCGTGCGCGATGCAGCAAATGAGCTCTGTAGAGGTGGCGACTCTAATGCTCTACTCGCCAAGCGAAAGGCAGAGTTATGCTTTCTCTTGTTTAGTTTGACCTAATCCGCAAGTATACCTCGGCAGGCGTTGTCATCATCAGTCTCATCGCGTGCGATCATCCACATAACCTTCTTTAATCAATAACTCAAAATTTTATGTGGTTGTTTGCAAAATCCTAGAGGACTTTTGCGTTCAATTGGAGCTAATCTACACGTACATTAACGTAGTTCCACCTTCAGTAGTTCTATCTTCAGACAACTTGCACACGTCGCTGGAGCAAAGCGTGTCGCTTTTCGAAGTGTAGCACCGGAGAATTTACGCACCACCACTTATAAGGCAAATCGTTTCGTCTCGGCGGGTACCTTCATGGACGCAACGATCTCTCCACTCAGCGCCGCTCTGGGGCATCCAAGACCAGAGACCCTCCAAGTCCCATCGAAAAGGGTGCGCAAACAGAAAAAAGAAGAGAGCGAGAGAGAGAGAGAGAGAGAGAGAGAGAGAGAGAGAGAGAGAGAGAGAGAG
>NW_022639521.1:694676-733522 GCF_010583005.1 Odontomachus brunneus | reverse complement strand
GAGAGAGAGAGAGAGAGAGAGAGAGAGAGAGAGAGAGAGAGAGAGAGAGAGTTCCCGTTCGGTCGTGTTCGATTATTATGTAGCCTCTCGCGTCCCGTAGTTCCCATAATTCCCTCGCGCAGGATCTTAATTGCGCTCCCGTTACAGCCGCGATCGATAGTAAAAATATCGGGTCGCGAATCTACCGATCCGCGAAGGGTGACTGCGAGGAAGGGAGGAATTTCCTTAATAATTTTCGCCCATAATGAGGGCCGGTAATAATAATCATCCCCGGTGAATCAGGACGATCAATGGCCGAAAAAGCGAAGGTTTCCCGACTACATCCCGTTCATACGTACGTACGTACGTAAATGCAGCGTCGCGAACTCTTATCGAGCGATCTCGAGTGAATGGAGTCTCGCACTCGACGATAGGACGCGGCGATCGCGCGCGCGAGGCAATATCCGGCAGCCGTTAATTATAGCGACACATCCGTACACGCGCGCGCGCGCGCCCACCCGCGCAGCATGGTGATACATACGCGTATGAAGTATTTCCATTTCCATGATTGGACCGACGACGACGTGAAATCGGCGGCCGGTGCGACGCCGCGTGCGACAGATGCGGATCCGTGATTCCGTGTGGCAAGAGAGAGGTGCAGAGAGAGAGAGAGAGAGAGAGAGAGAGAGAGAGAGGGGGAGACAAACTGAAGTGAGAGAAGTAGATGGAACGAGAGAGAGAGAGAGAGAGACGCGAGAAACGCGAAACATTGAGACAGAACGGAGCGGAGGAGAAGAGGAGAAAGACGAAGGGAGAGAGGGCGGCAGAGGGAAATGTAGAAAGGGAGGGAGAGAGAGAAGGGGATACACCGAATGGGGGGTCGCGACGTGTTAGGGACCCGCCGCGTGTCAATTAAGTGGCTCTGACCGGTGAGATACGGGTACTCCTTTCCATGCGGGGTATGCATACGCTCCCGACCCCGACACCACTTCGACCACACACGTATGCACACGCGTGCTGCACACGCTCACGCACGCGTCGCGCTGAACACGACGCGTGTGGACGTACAAGGGGTGTAGCGCGCAGGTTCGGCCGTTGTGTCGTCTGCCGGCTATTCGGTGGGAAAATTTACAAGTGCGCTTCGCTCCTTCGCTTGGCGCGGCCGAATCGGGAGAGAGCGTTAGACAACGGAGGGATAACAAGTCGGGGGTGATTCGCATATTTTCTCTGAGAGACCTCTCTGTTGTTAACCTTTCTCGACATGTATCGGTTTTTTCGGCACGACGACACGCAAGATTGATGATTGATGCAAGAGTCCCAACACTTCTTCGAGAAAAAGTTGCTGATTTGTCGTTTTATTATTTAGTGTTTTTCGTGTTCTTTCGGGGTAGGAATTTCTAGATGTAGTTGCGAAAAAATTCATTTTCTGGAAAATTCGGTGAAATGTCTTATATGCTCTCAAATAAATATATCTAAGACGTTTTTGGTGCAATTGAAAATTAATTAAGATAACGTTAAAATAATGAATATATGTAGTTATTATCAAAAGCTCACACACCACGAGTGTATGGAATAATCTTGCTCCTGAGATATGTTACAGAGAGATTGACCACACGTGTACTGTTTATAAACACTCTTGATTAATCATACAAATGGATATGTATGGTGAATATGTGTGTATGTTAAGAACGTCAGATTGGCACCCCACGCAAAGTTGACAAGGATGGTAAACACATACTCGTTTTGCAGAAACACCGTATAAATTAATGTATATGGAGAGAAAATTGTAGTAAAAATTATAATGCAATTTTAGTAGTCTAGAGGGGAATAGACTGGCACTATTAAGAAAATTATAACAAATCATAATAAAAATGGCCATAAACGTGATAACTCTTACTGCATTTTTATATTATATTTTCATTATATTTTATTATAATTTTTGTAATAATGACAGTCTATTCCGCGGACTACTAAAGTTGCATTGTAATTTTTACTATAATATTCTTTCCGTGTAAGTTTAAATAACATAGTTCATAGATAAAGAAGCAATTATTAATATTAACATGTAGGCTTAGCCCACATTCCGTAAATAGCTAACCTAACTTAATCTAACTCAACTTATATCGTTTCTGTAAGTATAATTATTAGTTTAATGTTATCTGCACTAAAAAATTTAATTATATTAAAAAACCTTTTAGATATATTCATTTGGTAATATTTAGGATTATTTTATCGAATTGTATGAAAATCGGAGGGTGAATTTTCTCGTAACAGCAGTTGAATCCTTTTTTAAATGAGCTATATACTATTTATATAACATTAACTGTTCTTTTTTTTAAGAAATTAGTAATATATTTATATGCATTTTGCGCTTATTAAAAAAATCTGGTTTTTTAATTTTTACTTTTATTTTATTTTTATTTTTCTTATACTTTTATTATTACGCTTTTTATTCCTGTAATTAATATAGTTGGGCTTACTTTTTTATACACAATATTTTCATTATTCTAAGATTATTTTTCCTTCATTAAATATGCAAACGGTTAAATAATTTGCAATTTGCAGAATAGCTTTTCAATAGATTAGAAAAATATTTTTCAGCTCTTCTGTGCCCATAAGTTATTCCTCCTCGAGGGATTATTAGAAGCAAGGAAGCTTGTTTTTTAAAATTTCTTTATGGCAAAGATATGTTTAGACTTTATGCTGCAATTCTAAGCAAATATACGAGTAAATCGTAAAATCGTAAAGTCGTAGCTTACGAATCAATCGTAATGTTAATAAAATTCACAAACCGTAACTTTATTGACAACTTCTAGTTGGTCGTAAGATTTACGAGAAATCGTAGATATTTACGAGTTATCGTATGACATACGGTTCGCATAGAATTGATCTACTCAAGTTTTCATGAGTCTTACGAGAATAAGTTACGAGTTTTACGATTTTCTAGAATTATAGTATTAAATTCGAAAAGAATAAAGAAAAATAAGACTTTTTATTTCTTAGAATTTCTTTTGAAATTTTTGAAATTCGAATTTATAAGTGATGTAATTTCTTTAAGACTTAAGGGGGGACTAAAACGGTTTTATCCTCTGAAAATTGAGTGAAATTCAAATGATAATTGTCGACGAACAAATAAACGTACAAGGTTTGTTTTTTTTTAGTTTTTATACATACTTTTAGAAATACAATTGTAGTTATTTATCACAATAAGTAGTAGAAGCTCAAAAAATATTAATAATTGAGTGAGATATTGTTAAATTAAAAAAACGTTTTTGCGGTTTTGCCATGATTCCGAGAAAACGAGTTGGAATTTTTTAATGCGCTAAACGTCATTTTGTAGATAAAATTTTCCTCTATAGATTGAACTGAAATGGAAATAAAAATCTCAAAAATTAGAGAAATAGCGGACAAAAAAAGAACAAAAATGTCTAAAAATTCAATTTATTTATTGTTAAAACGGTATTAAAAAATTAATTTTTATATCGCAAACTTCGGTTCAATCTATGCAGTACGTCTTTATCTTTAATTTAAAAAAACGATCAAGTCGATATCTTTAGCCGTTCTTGAGTAATCGTGGCAAAACGAGTGGAAAATGCTATTTTGAAAAATATACAACCGACTACTTCTACTACCGACCGATCGACTGCTCTCGTTTCCTTTGTTGTTGCTCTTATATTTGTTAGCAGTGACCTCCACACGCCTATAGTCTTTATATTCGATATTATTGTTTCTAAGTTTTCAAACCGTTATTACTGTTTATCAGTTTATTTTAAATAAACAATATCTACATTTCTTATACTACATGATCACGCGCGCTCCGCGCGCCACCTTTTTTCGCTCTCCTGAACTCAATTTTGCGAATATCAAGGTTCTTTTTGCACCAAAGTGTTCTTAAAGAATTATACTAAATGATTATGTAAAACCCAAAAATCCCTTTTTAAAGATTTCGAACTGTTCTAGTCCCCCTAAGGACAGCTTGTGAAATTTACCACGTGCAGTTAATAAAGAGAATCAGTAAAACTAAAAACAAAACCAACAAACACAATTTCGCTGTACATTACACTGAGAAAAAAATTTACTAAATTTCAAAAAAACGTTTGTTTGGATAGTACTGCGAAGATATTTGTTTAAATTAAGTAATTATTTTCTAAAATTAAATAAAGAAGTTTTAAGTATAAATTTGTTTCTTTAATTTTAGAAAATAATTACTTAATTTAAACAAATATCTTCACAATACCATTCAAACAAACGTTTTTTAAAATTTAGTAAATTTTTTTCTCAGTGTACAGATGCACACACGCGCGCAGGCTTCTATTTACTCAACCTGATACACGCGGTGGGCCAGCCACGACGAGCGTACTCTTCGGTCCGGCTTGTCTTTCTCTCACTATTCTTCGTCTTCCCGCGTCCCATTACGAAAGCACGTCCTTACCGACGACTGACTGCCTCTTCTTCTCGTCCTCCTCATCTTCCCCCGCGACCCGGCGGCTGATCTGCCCCGCGCGTGACACGAGACCTCGTTATGATGACCCCGGCTCGAAACGTTCACGGAGGCCCTATCTATCGCGATCGAGAGAGCCAATTCCTGTTTACCTTCGGTCTCAATGACCGAGCCCGTGCGAGCGCATTATCTTCCCCCGCTCCTTCGCTCTCTTTCTCTCTCTCTTTTTTTCTTTCTCTGCGTTTTTTCGTGTTCCGGATTTCGAGCTCGTCGTCTCTTGTCCTCGCGAAACGGAAACTCGTACGTTCTGTTCCACGTGGATACTTGACGAATATCGACTTCGAGGTTTAATCGCTCGTTCGGTCTTTCGAGCTGATGGCTTCTTTCGTGTTTTGGGTGTAATATGATGACGTAATACACGACGATTAAGCATAAAAACAGCTTCCATCTGTCGCCTTGTCTTTAAAGTACTATGTCGCTAAAATGTTTTAGTAATACATCAATGCGATACTGATTTATGTAGTAAAAATATATGATAAGTATTTAAAAAAATAACAATAAAAGCAATAAGAACAATGACAATGAAAATATCAATAATAAAACGATTAACAACAATAATAATATTTCATGACATAAAGGATGATTCTAAATAAGCGCGATAAACTTTAGGAGATAATCTTTTGTCGGAAATTAAAGGATCTTTCATATAAACATATACTCCTACATCTCTCTCTAAAGAGGAAAATGTGGATTCTTGTTTCTCCAAATATTGGAAAAATTAAAGGAATAAAATTTGATGAACGTTTTCTACTAGTAAAAAGGCCACTTATTAATGTTTTTTAAAATCTTCCCGTATCATTATAAGGGAATAAAATTAACAACCCCTATTCAAATCTTTATTAGAACTTTTTAACGGGCCGGAATGTGATCATCTAAAAATATTTATTAGAGAAAGCTTTATTCCTTTAGAAACAATTTTATTTCTTTTATTTTACATAAAACTGCAATAGTTTCCAAATAAAAAATAAAATACATTATCACACATAACATGGTAATCCATCAAATTGCGTTTTCAATAAATTTTGAAATATCTTGTTAAATAGAAATGGATTGTTAAATTGACAATATATCGTTCGTTTTGTATCAAAATATAATTTTTTATCTTTTCAAATATTTGAGAAAAAATAGAAATCTAATTTTCACTTTTTTCTTTGAAAAAACCCAGACAACATAATGTCTAAAATTGGGTCATAAGATGTCTTAGAGATCATCTTTTTATGTCTTTCAGACGATTTACGTATAAATGTATCTTTAAGACGTTTTATGTCCCGATTTTATACATTAAGTTGTCTGGGAAGATAACTTCTCAGAGAGGAACATAGGAATATACGTTTATATGAAAGATTCCCTTAATTTTCGACAAAGAATTATCTTCTAAAGTTTATCGCACTTATTTAGAATCATCCTGTGTACGATGCGGCTTGTAAACGTTCTTTTTTTTTATAAATTCTATTCCCCCTATACGATTTTCCAATATTCTCTTTTTCTTGTGAGTTATACACGTTACATTATTAAGCCTCGTATATATAAGTCCCACGACCGTCGTCTTCCACCGTTAATCCGTTATCGGCAATTTTTGTTCTACCGGTTTGCGTTCTCCAACTTTTAATAGAAAAAGTTTGAAGCCACGTGAGAATACAGTGGAAAAGAGCGGAGGAATGCGATATGGTAGACGATGATCGTGACGTGTAACTAATTCGTCGTCGAGCGTGGCGCCACCGCGAGGTGCGAGTGAACTCATTTGTTAAGAGAGCGCGCGAGGCTGAGAGGGGGAGGGAAAGAGCGATTCGAACGCGGCGAGGGCTCTTTGACAGGGCGGCCGTTTGTCGATCGTGCGTCGCGTGCGTGGTAATATGTAAATATATGGATGTTTGCATTATTTAAATGCGCGCGCGCGCGCGTCGGGCCGACGTGGCGCGGCGCCGCGCCGCGCCGCGTAACAAGATTAAGATTTACGACGTTACACCGGTACGAACTTATGAAACATCGGTGCGCTCGTAATGCGGCAGCCGACTATACGCAAACTTGCCGCTACCCTTGATATTTCATGCCCTATTATTACGCACGCAAGGTTGCGCACATTGTAGGTAACATGCAAATTCTCATACACATCCGGGCCGAAGGAAATGAATAAGCCTCGGGCCCCCGTCGCCGTAATCGGCAATCCCTATTTAGATAAGGTCACGATCTCATTCGACTGTTTTGCGCCGGCGATGAGAGCCCAGCCGCGGCGGACGGGATAATCGACCGAGATATCGTTCCGCGTCATCTCACGCGATCGCCCATCCCGCAACGGATCGCCCATCCCGCGACTATCTCGGTCGTATGTATTAATGCGAAAGAGGCCGAAAATCGTGTTTCTCCCTTCGCGTCGTTTCGTGACAGGTTATGGGCAAGCGTGGTGCGCAATAATACACTGAAAGTGAAGAAAAATGGTTCATCTGTCTAAAATTAGAGAGAGAGAGAGAGGGGGGAGGGAGAAAGAGAAAGATAAAATCATTTTGGTACCAACTACCCAAATAACATGCATGTCTAAAAGATGTCTAAAAGACATCTTATGCAACATTTGTTGTAAGATGTCTTTTAGATTCGACATCTTTCGACATCTTTTAGACATGCATATTATCTGGATATAATTTTTGGTTATTCTAATCATAGAAGTATGATATCTAGATTGTATATATGGCTGAAAAGACGTCAAAAATTAAACAGAATGCTTCGTATCACCATTCTGTTTTTGTCTGTCTTCGTCTGACATTGTGGGTGGACATTTCAGCTTCTCTCCACTGACTATATGTTCGTCGCAAAACGGAGCGTCCTTATACTTGCCAGATGCGCCATATTTTCCTGTATGTTTTGCAATTCCCCCTCATTCCTTTGCACTCCCTCTACTGCTCTGTTTCTTCAGTCAACGAAGGTTTTTTCATCCTAGCACGCGTCGTTAGAAAAAAACAGGTTGGTGATCGTAAAGCAGTCTTCTCTTTCTATTTTCTTATGCGTTTTTACTACGGAAGCCGTAAGAATCTTACGGTCTAGATATTATACACTAGATATTATCATAGTTTTTATCAAAAATAGGTGGTAGTAACATAATGTTATTATTACTAAGTTATAGTAGAACTTATTGAAAAAAATGATTCCCCTGGCCGTAATTTTTAGTTATTATTTCTCTATGTGATTATAGTTACAAATATCAAACATTTTTTCCTCAGTTTAGGGAATGAAACGGATTAACCCTCTATAACTCGATTCATTTTACTTCTAAACATGGCATAACTGAACAATTTTGTTTCCATTTGTAACTTATTTATGTCATTTTTATTTATTTCAACATTCTTTGTTACCATTTTTACCTACCGAACATATTCCTCTACGCCTTCATCAACACGATTTTATATCATATCAGATTTAAACAATATAAATATATGAATATGTAACATATATCAAAGTTACATGACGTAATAGAGGATTAAAACGGGATAAGTGATTTGTTCTGGTCTATATACCGAGACGATGTTGTTCATACAAACGGTGAACGAGAATTGGTTTAACTAGGGATAACTAGACTTCAATCTAGGGATAATTCTTTGTAAAGGAAGCAAACTTTACGAAAAATATAGGCTGCCGGTAGATGGCGAAAAGGTTTCGATAAGGGGTTTTAAGTAATTATGTCAATTCACCAAATGCATATATAGGGTGTCCGGTAATTCACGGAGGAACCGCGATGTACAAGTAGATTAGATCAAATTAAACAAAAATTCCTCTACCATTTTGCGAATAACTACATAAAATTTTGTTATTAATCCAATAAGAATCGTGAATGATCACGCGCCATACGGTAGATGAGTTTTGATGGCAACGTTTGCCGCTGTATGCTTCTATATTAGGTCAAACTGAACAATGAAATCTTTTACATTGTTAGAAAAATCCGTATTAAATTTAATAACTGGGATGTGAAGATACTTTTTACATAACTGTGTTTAAAGAAGTAATAGTATAATCAATATTATAATTAATAACGCATAGTTATGAAAAATCATAATCAGATTTTATTTTTCATGATGTTTTTATAATAATTTAGAAATACTATTATGAAAAATAGACTTCTGGATAGCTCTGTTGGAATAAAGGTCACGATGTTTTGCAAGCTAAATTTTTCAGGCCACGTGAAACAGTCTCGTATTTATGATATATTAGAAAAATTATTCTAACATATCATAATGTGTTATAATGTTTATAATTTAATATGGAATTTAATAAAAAAAAACAGGGAATATAGAAAATATTAATAAGAAAATATTATATAAGATGGAAAATATTAGATTTTATAAAAAATATGAAATATTATTAATTAATTTATAACTAATAATCCTAATGTTATGAAAATCTTCACTATTATTAATTTTAATATCAAATTCTTAAATTTACTTACAAAATGCTATTATTTTTAAGGACTTTTCTAACAGTGTACCATTCTCCAAATAACTACGTAGATGTTTAATTATTAGAGTAATAATACTTAATCTTTAAAAGATAAGATAAAATTACGGGACATAAGTAACAAAAATAAAGTCATATGACTCAACATTTTTTGTGTTCAATGCTTTCTCTTTTCTATATTAAAATTTGAACTAAAATAAATAAAGAGCAATTAAAGGAAAAAAAATAGTTATTATACAAAACTGTTTTTTTTTTAACAATTTTTTCGGCATTTTTCAGAATTATGTCACAAGTGTAAATAAATTGCTCTAAAAAATATTTACATTATTAAACATTTGCTTTATTGAAACTTGAAAAATATTTATTTGCATGCTATATTAACACAATTTTTTTAAATATAAAATTGAAGAATTTTACAAGAAATGAATGTAAATTATAAAAATAAACTAAAACAAACTAGGAATTTTTTGATACAATAAAGGAATAGATTATTAGCTTTAAACTTGGAAAAATTATAGGTGGAAATAAAAAAATTTAAATAAAATTTATCTAAACATTCGACTAAAATTTATCTAAATGTAACATTTGTCAAAACATAGAAATAAACTAGATTTAGGAATTTTCTGATAAAGTAAAAAACTAAAATAAAAGCTTCACAATTGAAAAAATTATAGATGAAAACAAAAGACAAACAGAAACGCAAATATTGCGTAAGTATTCGCACGTAGCATTGTGGTACTCTTTGCAAATTGACTTTTCTTTGTGAGCGCTGCAGTGGTGAAAGAAGCTAACCAGTCGCATCTACATCATCCAGAGATGACTAAAGACGCAGGTATGAAAACGTTGGAATTTTAACCGCTGACTCCTGCCTACATAATACCTATGAGTATTATGGGCCAAAATATACCAAATGGGGTCACCGTTGGTCTTACCTTGTCGTTTAAGGGTTAAAGTTGAAGGATGTGGTACACAACAAACAGCTGTACAGCACAGAAGTAGGTAAACAACCTCAGCACCGGAGTTTTGTAATGACTGCATGTTTTTAACAAAGCGCCCTCTACATCGATCTCTCTCTCTCTCTCTTCCTCTCTCCCCTTCTCTTGCCTCTCTGGTTCTATCTCTTGAAACGGACGCAATCGACGCGCATCAATCGTTCATTAATAACATCCGCGAAATGATATTAACAAGCGTTTGTCCAAATTTATAAACCATCTCCGTTTATTTTTTCCGTGACGACCGGCGTTATTACGTTATTAATATTCAAATATTTATTGTCACGGCGTTTGTGGTCGATATTACGTGCCATTATCCAATTTCGAATTCCCCCGCGGATTTTACGCAATAGCCGTTGTTTTCGCGCAAAACGTATTGACAATTAAATTCGCTTGTACAGACAAATCGCCGATCGCCAGTTGCGCAGCCCGACGTCGCGCCTGCGACAAAGCGGGGCTGCGATTCGCCCCGTTCTTACGTGAAGATGAGAGGGAGGAGGACAAAAAGATCGCGCCCGTCGGCCGCTCAATTTCTAACTTATTAAATTCCCCTATTAACCATTCGCCGGCGATTACATTTGAGCGAGAAAACCCTCGTCTAATTAAGCGCTAATGGAACCCGTTCGCTGCAGGTGGAAGCTTTCGCCGCGTAGCGTCAAAGTGCAAACATTAAATATGCCGTGGACGATTTTTAAGGACGCGATACGGCGCCGGGCTTACACTGTTAATGGAAGGATAAGAGGACGAGGCGAGCCGGCGAGGCGAGGCGAGGCTCAGCGCGGGTGGGCGGGGGACGCGACGCGGGGACGGGGTGGCGTTGAAGGATGCGAGAGGACACGAGTATGAAAAGGGCGAAAGGGTCGAGGACCGGAAGTGCACGAGTAGGGTTGATGCGCGCGAGGGGGATAGCGAGGCTTGAAGAGCGGTTTAACGCGTTTCCGCGGTAGAGCGGTTTAACGCGCACGTACTGCGCCTGGGTATGTGTTTGTGTATGCGCGTGTGTTTACGCGTGTATTTGCGTGTGAGTGCGCGCGCGCGCGCGCGCGTATCTATGCTGTGTGTACAGATGCGTGGCGCGTGTGCGCGACTGTGGGTGTTAATGCATACGTATGGTATATGCTGCTGTGTACACGGTGCCATCGTGTGTTATACGGTAAAGTCGTTGCAGCCCTCTATCACGATTCAAACTGCGCTCATATTATTTTCAACAAACTCTCTCTTTCTCTCTCTCTCTCTCTCTCTCTCTCTCTCTCTTTCTTTCTTTCTCTCTCTCTTTCTCTCTGCCTCTCGATGATCCGGTTAGAAAGGCGCGGCGGGATTAATCGGCGCGCGCTGTTGATTTATTGACTTCGTCGTTTGTTGAGGAGGGGGAGAGAGGGAGAGGGAGAGAGAGAAGAAGAGAGCTCGATTTCGTGGATCGTGCGCGAACGAATGACTATTCCGAATTTGGCTACACGCGCGCGCGTGGAAATTTCATAGAGGGATCCCGTCGCGAATTATGCACGGTTGGTTTCACGCGTGCACACACGATCGATACGGATAGTTTTTCGGCGCGACATAAATTACAGCACTCGAGTACTCGTTTCCCCTCATCGTGTCTCGTAATACGTGTGCATGTATATGTATTTTTCGCGTGTTTTCCCGGACTGCGCGATTCCCCCGGCGGGGATCTGATTCAGCCGCGCAACGAACTTTGCCAGACGCGCCGGAGATTCTCTCGTTGCACACTCGTTTATTACATATGCGAAAGGTTCCCTCGCATCCCCTGCAAATTTGCTGGCGGGATTAGAGAACCTAATAAGTTCCCGCACGGACAAGAACACGTGTATCCCAGTAACGAAGAAAGCTTTCTTGATTATGCATCCTACGCAGCTTTTCTTAGTTATACAGAGGGATAGAAGAGTCGGGAGAGAGGGAGGAGGAGAGAGAGAGAGAGCTTTCTCGATTATACGTTGTAACCAACCTTTCTTGGTTATGCAAAAAGCCCGCCTTGATTACGCGTCGTAATCAAGAAACCTCTTCTGATTGTGACCGTGAACGTGTTTGCGTCCTACGTTCCGCCTCCTACGTTGTTCCACCCTCGACGCGGAGTCGACGTTATCTCGCAGATATTTTCTAAAAGTGAAAATACCATTGCGTCGTATACCGTTGCAATAATAACCCCTGAATTGAACCAGAAATCCTGCCGTCGGGAATAAAAACTCCCGCCGCGAAATGCGCATTCGCTTAAATTGCATTCGACGTCCAACGTCTTTGGCTGAATACGCCTTCGGGAGCATCAGCTGTCATCTCTATTGTTTATTTCTCGTCCTTATTAAATGCATCAGTGCCTATCTACTTTTTTGTGCGAGAATTACCGATAATAATGAAATATCATTTATCAAAGATAAATGACTTGAGTAATTGTTTCTTTTTATTTTCTTTTTTTTAATTAGATCAATATAAGTTAGAGGAGATATTTGCGCGTAAATTTTTCTTTATTATATTCTGAATAAAGATTAACTAAGCCCTAGTCCTAATCAAAAGAAGCATACCTTCTTCGGGCCCAAATATAACCAAAATAGACAAACACTGAATGGAATTTTACGAAAAGGTCATGAATTAATGTTGACGTGAATGCCTCAAACGAGGTTTGTGCTAATAAGAATTGTTCAGAGGCAAGTTAGCTAGTTCCTAAAATAATCCAGTGAAGAAACGACTATTCATTAATAGTTAATGGTTGATAATTATAAGATAAGTATTTTTTGATGATTGTTACTATATATTTTAGATAGTTAAAATAAATATGAATTTTAATATTATAAAATTTGTCATCATTTTCAATAAAAAAAATAATTGGATAAATTAGCCAGAGAAAAAGAGAAAAAGAGGTTCGATATTGATAATAATAACAGCATTATATATGAAAATATTATATATAATAAGAAAAATTGTAAAAAATATTATAATAAAAATTGTAATGAAAGTTACAAGAAAGATTGCGATAAGTCCCATGGTAAAAAAGAATTTAATTTATTATACCTTAAATAAATGTATCAAAACAGAATCTCAATTTGTTATTTTAGTCAGAGTCTAGTTAGGAATACCAAGACAAGACCTCGTCAGATTTACAAGTGTAGAGGCTAATTTATTAGTGCGTAGGGCCTAAGTGGACTTATTTTTATAAGGCCTCCATAGAAATAGGGAACAATTGTCTATAACTATTGTATCCTTATATATCCTTTTTAATCCTCATTTTAAATTTCTACCCGGGATATTAAGTTAGTCGAAAAAGACTGTTTCAATTCCCCGCCCTTTTGACGATCAATTGTATATTTCCTTTAGTAACAACCAAAGTACTAAGTACTAAGTACTTCTAACTAATAATTCGTCATTTAAGTTTATTCACTTACGATAAAGAATATTAATGGAAAATTTTGAGACGTTTGAAAATATGGTTGAAGTCAGGTTTTTTTTTGTTTAATAACTGTAATATTTTCTTTCGATTTTAATGAAACTCAGAGAAAAGTATATATATTCTAAAAAAAAACATTTTACGATTTCATTTTCATTGTTGTTTTCACGATAAATATATAAACAAAGTTCATGGCTAATATATTAAATATAAGATCCGACTATGAATACCAACCTAGATCTATTCTCCTTTAAAGGATGTTGGCGAAGCATCAATAATGATAATGATAGTGATTAATTGACTCACGAACAATTTATTTTTGTAAATGCAGTAAAGTCAAATTTTTTACTTAAAAATCGAACTGATTTTTTTGGTTGACCCAAGTCTTAATAAGAAAGATTCATCCATTCGTTGATTAAAATTAAATTAATTAAAGAATACCAGCGAATATACGAACAAAATAAGACTTTCTATCTATAATCTAATAAGACTTCTCAATTCGAATATTGATCATTATTAATCATTTGCAAAACATGTTCTAGATTCTACCATAGTTTAGACTTTTTGACTGACCCAATATTGTGGTACAATGTACAAATAATTATTCTTCGTAAAACGTCACGAGGCTGACTGCATTCCTCTTCTAAATATAAAACAAGAACTGTAATAATAAAGATGAGTCTACAAACAAACTGTGTCTCCTGGCGCATATTGAATCAAGTAGAAAAGCGGATTATTTAGATTTCTTTAATAAGAAGCCGTTTCATCTTTTTAGTAACTTTATTAAAACGCTATGTGTGTGTTATAAGAATAATTATCATAAATCAAGAACGAGTCACGAGAGATCGCTCGAGACTCCTCTCGACGGTCGAAAGACGTATTGTTAACAAGGACAACACTGGAGATGCGAGAAGATCGTCCTCTCACGTATCAATGTTACCACAGACGGAGGAATGATTGCGACGTTCACGTCGGCGGCGTAATGAAGAAACGCACAGCGGGGCAAGGCTGCGGGTAAACGTAAAGAATGATCGTGTAAAACTTTCGTGACGACTCGTGAGTGCTCGCAACGTCGCGCCGTATTATCAGCGCGACACGACGACCATAATGCCCGTCGCGACGCGGGCGCCGCGCTGAGAAATCGCCTGTTCTGCGTCTACGGCGCGATTTCGCGAGGAGACTTTTCCCCTCCCCCGCGCTCCTTCCCTCTCTCTCTCCTCACGCTCTCGCTCCTTCTTACTTCCCCTGGAAATAGAACGGGGGAGAAAAAAAGTAGTTGAGTTTTTCCACACGGAACGTCGTTATACGCCGGCACCCACGCGATACCGTGAAAATACCCCGCTGTGTATCCACTCACCCTCTCACCTATCCAACCACCCACCTACCCACCTACGTATCACGCGCGTATCATCATCATCGAGTTCCACTTTAGAACGTATATACATGGAGGGGGAAAATGCCTTTGTCCCTTGCGGATCAAAAGTGTGTCCAAGTTGCGTGCGAGAAAGAAAGGAGATAAGTACTACTGAAAGCCCTCTGTGTGCATGCGATGAAATTGTTGAAATAACGATTGGCTGGCAACGATTCCGGCATGCGTACAGAAGATGATTAGTTCATGTTTCTCTCCCTTCTCTCTTTCTCTCGCAACCTTTCTCTTTCGCACGCAACCTGGACACACTTATAGTGCCCGCATTCCACTTTCATACGTATGTATGTGTTCTAAGAGTTCCACCGCGAGATTCTGCTGGAATACATCGTACCTGAAAGCGAGACTGGAGTCCCCATCGTGTCGTGATCGTGTTGAAATTACGCAAACACAACACCGTCCATCGATGGCGGGGCCGAGCCTCGCCGGGCGTTAAAGAGTTAATTCGGGGTATACGGAGGAGGAAGGCGCGATGCCTCGCCGAGGCCGCACGAAAACGGAAGCAATCGATGAGAGGAGGGGGCGAGCGCACGTATATACATACACACATAATAAATGCACAGGAACGAAGGGGTCACGCGGGTTTCGTTTAAAACGACGCGGCCTGCGAGGAGCCGCGAGGGCCGATGCATCCGGTAAGTGCATATTATCGAGTTCACCGTCCAGCCGCCGCCGAACGGGAGGTTACGCTGTCCGTGAACGAATGCACGATCACGGAGCACGGCGAGGCAGCCGGGTTAGCAGGAGGGGGATCGGGGGAATACGGCACGAATACGGCCCGGTTCGGGCGTAATGTCGAACAGGGGCGGATTAGGGCTAGCCGGCGTTGCAAGTGCGCGTTCGCGCGATTATCCGCGGCAACGAGCGCGAAGAAACACAGCGCCGCCGCCTGCTGTGTACTTAAGCGGCAAGAGTACGGCGCCCGGCATAACGCTGGAATTAAGTATTTATTCGGCCGTCGGTCGCGCGCTACACGATATTCAGCGCGACAGACGTTATTCGACGTTAAACGCACGGTAAACATGAAAGCCGCAGCGCGAAAACAGCGGCGGGAGAGAGCGTGTTCCGCGCTCCGTTCTCTCTGGATGGACCAGAACGGAGCGACGGCGATGGTGGCGGCGCGGTCGATATTCGGTTAATTGCCGTCGCTTAAATGCATGAATTAGCGATGAGCTGTTCGGGAAAACCTGTCGCAGTTCGTGGAAAGACGATGGTTACGTATATACGAATATGCGAGAAAATCGTACACGTCCGCGCGCGCGAACGAACCGGCGGTTGAGAGCTCGGAATAGTCGCGAATTCGTGCGACGTCCGGTACTGCGTCAATAATTGAGAGGAAAAAATGTTATCAAATGTTGTTCGCCTCTGGTTGGATTGGACGTTGGATCCGGCGTTGTTAAAGATCGATTATTAATTTGACGAATCGAAAAAATCGATTTTTTTACATTTCCTTACAGTTTAATATCTCAAAAACATATTCCTAAAGTGTGACAGCTAAATGGTCCTGAAATAGTTAATTGTATGATAGTTAAGTATGATTTTTTGCTTGTTATATACTCTAAAACAGTAGAGGAAAGTAGCCAAAAGCGACATAGGCCTCCTAAAGCGACATACCTCTATATCATATACAGGGTGTCCCAGATCACCTTCATAATCTCTCGTGAGGACGGAAAGCGGATTGAGATGAACACAAAAGTCCTATATCATTTTGCGATATTCGCAATAATAGTCGAGATATTAATTAAAAAAGACTGGTGAATGATAATGCGCGATATGAAGCGGATTGAGATGAACAAAAAAGTCCTCTACCATTTTGCAAATGACAATATAGATTTTTAGATATTATTCAAAGAAAATTGTTACATGATTATGTATCATAATACACAAATTTTCTTTAATTAATATCTAAAAATCTATGTTGTTACTTGCAAAATGGTAGAGCACTTTTTTATTCAGTTTGACTTAATGTACAAGTATACAACGGCAGACGGAGCAATTGCAGCTCATATACCACATCGCGCGTGATCATTCATCAATCTTTTTTAATTAATATCTTGAGATTTATTGCAAAACGGTATTGAACTTTTTGTGTTCATTTCAATCCGCTTTACGTCCTTACAAGAGATTGTGAAGATAATCTGGGACACCCTGTATATTAAATGTTGTATTTTATCGCAACTAATATAAACGTAATTCATTTTATCAGTTAAGTCAAAAAGTTATACTTAGTGTATTTCTTGTCCTTTTATATGCTAAATTAACAAAAATCGAGTTTTAGAAATTCGTAAGTTTTATTTCTATGATTTTTATTGACGAATTACGTAGATTAAAGCGATAATTATTTTTTGTTCAATATTAAGTTCTCCTACATTTGGCTTTTGTAAAAATATTTTTTGAATATTTTTATCTTCATTACATTTTTACTGTATAACTTGAAAAATTTTATGAGAATATGTCTTAAGTGACTTATGTTTTTATTTAATTATATTTCCCTTTTGTAACATTATATTTTGAATAAATGAATTCAATCTATAAAATATTATTCAATCATTAAACGCATTAATGAACTATTTATTATCAAATATTATCACATACGCAACATATTATATAACTCCCAATAAATATGTTCCTTTTGGCACCCATTTTCTTTGAACTCCATTTTCGTGCGTTTTACAAAAACATTTTTTGTTTTAAATTTAGAAACAATTTCAATAAAAATATAATATTATCTAATAGGATACTTTCAATTACATGTATATATATTTACATTTATATTTTGAACTTTAGATTAAGACATAATCTCCAAACACAAAGTGGTATGTCGCTTTTACTCTATAATTTTAAAGGCGTTTTTCTCGAAACGTAATTTTTCGAACTGGCAAATACGATCTCAAAAATCAATGAACCAAGTGAAGCTTTGAAGATATATTCAGTACATGTCCTGTTTTCGCATTAACTAGAATCAAGTTATAATTTTCAAAATTCAAATTTTACGACGCAAAAAAACTAACTTTTTGTCTTCGACAAAAACTAACTTTTTGTCGAAAAAACAGTTATTTTTTTAAATGCTGCCATTTTTGCTTTTTTAATATTTTTTATTTATTCTAGTTTTTGCGATAGCCACACTCATATAGATTGAGAATGTTTTTGGTTTTTTGTTTTAAATAACTACAATGACCGAAATCGTGTTCACCAGCAACACACCTTTTTTTCAAACGCTTTCACTGAAATCGCTATAACTTTATAATATTATTAATCGCTATAACTTTGAATATATTATATGACTTATAATAAATTAAATACATTCCTCAAATGTTGTTCAATAAGCGTACGAAATTTGCAATTGTAATATTCCTTACATTTATTTGGAAAAATTCCCAAAAATTGTCTTATTGTCAGAACGTCAAAGTAAGAAGATCCCTTAAGGAGCGATTTCTTTCCACTTGTGTGGACAACGACACGCGTTTCGCCGACGACGACACAAATGTATCTTTCAATTGACGTAATTGACCTTTCAGCAGCGGCACGCTTCAACTGGTAACTCATTCGCTGGGCAAGACACCGCTCGTCAGTTGCCGAGTCGTGCGCGACACGGAAACCAGCAAGTCCATTCTGCAATTTTTAACGGACACGTGATAACTGTAAAGCTCATGGCAGACTCAAAAATGTGAGCAGTAAGTAAATTGACCCACAGTCGATTTCTCCCCTTACGGCCTAAGAATAATTGACTATAATCGGTCAATTTTCTTACTGCTTACATTTTTCTGCGTGCCACCGCGCTAACGCATACGTTACGCATCATATATCGCGCAGATATACGCAGGTATAACACGTTAATAGCCGTGCAATGACGTTTAACGATAACGATATTGACGTTAAAAGTTACAAAATAAGTACACAGGCCGTGCGGGTAGTTGACGCGCTTCACGTTCCACGTTTGCTCACGAATCGCTTTGTCGGAAATAGTAAAACAGCGGAATATTTCATGGTACTCATTGATTTCGTTCGTCGCTATGCGGGCACATAGAAGTGTATCCGGTAATATGTTATTTAAGGGGAACGCTGTAGTGTAACGGGTTAAAAAGGCCGAATATTCTCTGTTTGCATTTTCTTGAAATGGTTTAAAAAATATATGCCCTTAAAATTTTACAAAATTACAAAATTCGAAAAATTAACGAAGATACAGCCATTTTTATGGAGGAAAGATATGCTCGGATAGCGCCATACAGCAAAATATTATTGAATCATCGTCAGACATTTGTATTCCTCCTCTTTGTCCTTAAAAAAGGACCTTATATGTTTATAGAACATGAGAGATACGCATTTATTTATGTAAAAAGGATTTACGATAAAAAGAAAAAAATGGATGAAATGATATTCAATTAATACGAAAACAATTAATACGAATACAAAGAAAAAAAATACACACAAGAGCCAAATAAATTGATGCTAGATATTGTCAATTTCTTCATCATACAAATAAATATAAATACATAAACAAAGTTTCATATTATTTTTACGATGAAAAGAAAAAAATGGATGAAATAATATTTAATCAATATGAATAAAGAAAGAAAAAAATACAAACAAGAGCCAAATAAATCGATGCTAGATTTTGTCAATTTCTTCATCATATAAATAAATATAAATATATAAATAAAGTTTCACATTATTTTTCTACAACTAAATAACTGAGTAGTATCAAGGATATTGAGAGTTATTTGTGAGAGTGGTTAGTTGATGGCAGTTTAGCCTTAAAACAGAGAACAAGTTTGAATGAAGTTACAACATTCAAAAAAGATGAGAATTATGAACCTGGAATTGATAAAATATAATAAGTTTCAAAATTCAGTAGCAATATCAAAAGAAACCGCGCTTGAAACTTTAAACATGTTTTTCACAAAATAATGTTTTCCGAAATAACGCAAACATTTCTCGGACACTAATTATCCGGTTTACTTGAAATTTTCAGGAATATTTTAAAACATGTATTTTCAGAGAGATAGAGTTTCTTCTTTTTGTTTAAACTTCTTGAAAAATTAAATGCAATTTATCAGTTTTTTTAGAAAATACTCAATTTTCTAATTTTAACGTTTGCCATTTTGAAAAATAAAAATTTTAAAGAGTCTCTATGCTTAACTGAAGCCACAAGAATATATTTTAAAAATATATCTTTTTTAGTTTTTGATTACTACGGAATGAGTTATCACTTGCGCCACCCAAAAAGAAATTTTACTATATCTCTTAGTGTAATTAACATATCTAAGATAACTGTTATCTTTTTTTTATATGAAACTTACACAAAATTTATAGTTTAAATCTTATATTTGAAAATGTTAAGTATGAATAATTTAATATGTAATGTAACCATTTTTGGAAAGAAAAATGATTAAAGTACTACTCTATTTCTCTCTCTCTTAAGTAACAAAATAAATAATCTCCAGAAATAAATATTTCTTATAATATTATTATTAATACTTAAAATAAAAATAAATAATAGATTCAACAGAATCTAACGCTTAATAATTACTCTTATAAGTAAGAATTTGATGATTATTATCTGCTTTATATGCTTTATATATGCTTTAATATCCTTAAAAGGGAAACCTATGTCCGGGTCAACGAGACTGAATAGAGCTAAACTGAATAGAGAAATCACTACCATTTTGTAAACTATCAATAAATTTTCAAGATATTAATGAAAGAAAACTGATCAATCGACGCGCGTGATGCGATGGAACATCGCTCTGTAGGCAGTTCGAGTTGTCGATTGTTATCTAGCGACGGTTTCCAAGAGGTAGAGTTTCTCAAGTCAGAATTAGGACACCGTCCGCCATTTGTAGGAAGGAAGTAAGTGAATGAGTGAGAAACTGCAGCGTGCTTCATCATTTCAGTCTTAGAGAGTCTTCTATATCAAAATCTACCTTTCCCACTCATGTCATTCCTAAAAATGGAGGGCAGGATGCAGACCAATCAGGAATCATTATGCTTTGTTCTAACTCCGATTAGAAGAACTTTACAAAAGGCTCGAATTGCTGCTAAGAACGAAAGGAAAACTCAAAATAAGTTCTACGAATTCCAGGAAGAATTGCTATATGAGTCTGGAATCACTGATTAGAATAAAGCTCGTGTATATACTTAAAATTTATCTTTATCACAGTGAAAGAAAAATGTATAATATTTTAACTATGAATAGAATATTTTAACTACAATGGCATAGTAAAAAGATTATAGTTAGGAATATAATTTTTATAGTAAATGTCACCATAATATTTACAATATAAGCATAATATAACTGACCCATGTAAAACTTTTACCAAGAATTATAATTATTTGAAATAAAAAATATAGTGAGGTAACAAATATTTAATGGTAAAAGAAATTAACTATTTTATATAGTCAATACAATTGAAATATTTGGCAAATATAGGTATATGTAACTATATTCCTAAGACGTGTTTTACTATACACATAGAGTAATAAGATGGTGACTATAAATATGTATGTATGTACTCAAGGATCGATCTATGTATGGAAGGTTGATTCGCCACGTATGATGATTGAGAAAAAATTCCGATACGTGCGTTTGACATACTGGACACATTATCCTCCCACACTGAGAGAAAAAAATAGTTGGAATAACTATAATCTCACTATATTTTATAGTTCGTTTTGGCCTCAAACATATATTTATAGTTCATCTAAACATGAAGATATAGTAGAATGAACACAGATTTATAGTTACCATCTTATTACTCTATATATATGGTAAAGCACCTTTTGAGAATATAGTTACATGTACCTATATTTGCCAAATATTCCAATTGTATTGACTATATAAAATAGTTAATTTCTCTTACCATTCAATATTTGCCACCTTACTATATTTTTTATTTCAAATAATTATAATACTTGGTAAAAATTGTACACGGGTCAGTTATACTATACTTATATTGTAAATATTACAAATATTATGATAACATTTACTATAAAAATTATATTCCTAACTATAATATTTTTACTATGCCATTATAGTTCCAAATATCATACATTTTCCTCTCAGTGCACTATCATATTAATATTATTAAAACAGTATTGATATCTAATGGCACTAAGATATTCGTGCTCCTTATAGGCCTTTCAAATATTTCTGTTAGTTAGACAAAAGGAGCTTTCTATAATTTCGGTTTATAAATATGTGTTCATTCTGCTATATCTTCATGTTTAGATGAACTATAAATGTTTGACCAAAATGAACTATAAAATATAGTAAGATTATAGTTATTCCTATTATAACTATTTCTTTCTCTCAGTGCACGCACACAAAACTTTATGTGTGTCTTTTTCGGAATGATGTTTTTGCAATTAGCTCCTACAAACTAATAAACTGATCTCATCTAATGTTTATGAGTACGTATTTACAATATATCTCTCTTCAGTTGGAATTAGAGGAATTAAAGTATATTTATTTTTTTCTATTTTTGTTTAATACAAAATTATCAATTTTTAGGCGATTTTTTAATTAAAATTTTTACAAAGTTAAACAATAGTTAAACAACATCAACGTATGATATACGCTCGAAGTCTTCTCCAGAAATGCTCTATATCTTTAATGTTTATTAATATTTTTACATAAAAAATTACTGTATATAATTTAGATCTATAATATATGTGTACAAAATTTCAAATAAATGTCTTTTACAATTTTTATAAAAAAAAAAATTCACAAAGATCTATTTTTATCTTTGAAAGGTGTTTCTCTCTTTAAGAGGATGTTGGATATCGACATAATGCAACTTCCTGTTTTGCATTATTTTTCTATTTGGTTGTATAGAATTGCAAATGCTTATACAGAGTGGAAGTAAAAATGCTAATGAATGGCGGAGTATTTCGTGTTATATGAAAAATAAAAAAAATTTTTTACTTACAAAATTTCTCTTTCGTTTTTGATATGGCATGGAGTACTCCGCAATATATTGTCAGTTGCATTTTCTTAGGACATTTTGCATAAGAAAACAAGCTGAAGATATAGAATAACATCTTTTTATATGAGATCTTGTATTTGTGTATATATGTTTTCAAGATTCATCGATTATATATGCATTCGGCTATGCTTTGATTCAACAGATCTCGTCGTGGACTATCTCTGAAGGAACAAAACAATTTAGTTCTCTTCAGTTTATCTCTCAGTATCTAATATGATAAATACGAACAGTAATATGAGTAATTTGTAACGACGTTCGTTAGATTGAAGCATGAATAAATGTGCAAGTACACATGTACTTAAAGTTCTCGTTTCTCGTTGCGATCAATTTGATTGATGACGTCAGAAACGAGCAAATATACACTCCAAATCCTTGTATGTTAAAAAAAACATGTCCTTCAAAATTAACGTGACATGTAGCGTACTTTTCAACTACGTGATTTTGTAATGTCGGCTATATCTGTTGATTTGAGCGAAAGAAAATTTGGAGCGTGTTTTTCTCGCTTTTGGCATCATTAATCAAGATGTATTCAGTGAAAAAAAAAACAAACTCTAATGCATATTTATTCTCTTCTATCTCTTCTTTTTTTAAAATGACAGCACATAAAAAATGTCATCCTATTTGAGACTTATTTTTTTATCACACCTTTACATGTTGTACCATCAATTCGGTGATATCCTGTTGTTCGCAGTTAAAGAATCAAAATACATTATCGACAATTGATGGATCACGAATTTTCGAGGAAGACAAATTAGATTACATCGCGTTCACGCAAACAAAACGTCCTTTTTATCCAATACATCGAGAACATCCAGTCAGTTACAATCGGGACACGCCGTCTACATTGAATCGATCGCAGTGTTGAAATATTCGTCGCAACGAAAACGCGGATGAAGTCACGCAAGATAGGTAGCTAGGTAGGTGGATTGCTCTCGTTGGCTGAGCGGTGGGCGGCGGTGGCGAGCGCGGGAAAACGATAAGAAGGACAAAACGGGGAATAAAAGGCCCAACGCAGGCGGCGGCAATCCGCGCTGTGGTCGCGAACGTTCGAGCGAGAGCGGGACAAAACGGAACGGAATAGAAGGGAATGATCATTCGCTCCTGGAGGCGGGCCAGGTTGGTCGGGACTAAGCCGGCACGATCTAGCCGCGGTCGTGCGTGTTCGTGACTTGGATCAGGCTGGTCTAGCCTGGGCCAGGTTGAGCGGGCCCGGGGTCGTTCTCTCCACCTGCCCCCACCAAACGACAGACACCGCGACGGCGTCGCGTTGCCGCCACCGACCACCGCCACCGTCATCGCCGAAGCCACCATCTCCTGCTCCTTCTGCCTTCGATCCTGTGGACCTAAGGAGCAGTCACGGAGCAACCCTTGCCGTGGCGGGCGTTAGAATGCCCAAGGGGGACGGGCGAGGCCGTGATGCAAGGGGCGAAGGGCGAGACGCCGGTTCGGGAAGCGGTAGAAGGTGGAGGGAAGGAGGTGGTGGGCATGAGGGTCGACTCGGTTTGGAAAGAGGAGAGCCAGGGGGGAGGCAAAGACTCTCCGCAGGTCGATACCATCGCTAAGAGCCACCAGGTTCAGGTCTCCCGCTGCCTTCATGTACCAAGAAAGGAGACAGAGGGGAGAGGGTGGATAGGTAGGTAGGTGTAGGTGAGAGTAGGAGGCGGTGGGCGATGGAGAGCGAGGGCAGGAGAGAAGGAGAGAGGCGACGCGAGCGAGCGAGAAAGAAGAGAGAGAGAGAGAGAGAGGGTGGGAGGGAGGAAGAGAGGGGGAGAGAGGGAGGCAGGCTCCGTAATTATTCAGCAAGGAGGACCCGCGGGTCAAGTCAGGTTATCTTAGCACTAGGATGCAGGGTTATCTACCCTGCCTTACTCCCGTTTCCTCCCCCGGCTTCGGCTCGAGAGCAAACGAGACGACGAGAGAGAACGGGATACAGAGAGGCGAAGATCAAGTGAAAGACAGAGAGAGAGAGAGAGAGAGAGAGAGAGAGAGAGAGGGAGGGAAGGAGAAGGAGAGAGAGGGAGAGACGACGACGACAAGGAGGACTTTTCTTCGTGTCCCGCAAACGTCTCTTACCTCTCCGCTTCCACGCTCGTAACGTAGATGCATGTAAGTACTCGCGATACCGGACCACGATATTCACCGCGACGCAGGATCTGGAAAGATGGTGTGGTCCCGTGCTCGAGGGCAGGCGGGGGGTCGCCGGGAGATTTACGGGATCACGGTAATATCGCTCTCGCGGACGACGTTCGCCGGGATCGTGTTGAGGGGTCTCCCGGCGGCGAAAGAAAGTAAACAATAATACGAGGCTCACGAGACGCTCGCTCACTCGGGCTTCCGGCTTTCGGCGCGAGGCCGGGTGGGACAGGAGGGGAGAACCAGTCGAAATCTCCGAGTGCGCGCGCGTCTCTGTCTCGTCGTCGGTCCTCTCGTCGCTTCGAAGACGCTCTTCGTACGCACATACGGTACGCGCGACACGGATGCACGCGCGTACACGCTCCCACGTCTCCGTACGTGCGACGCATCCGCATCAGCGGACGCCGGGGTGGGCACGGCGACGGAGGACGGGGGATATGCCCGGTACAGCCGCGACAATTGCGGGCTACGCGTCCGCGAACGTGCCCCATTCGCCCGTTCGACGGTTCCCTGGGATCCGAAGAGTATTACGTGGCTTTACGGCGCGGGCGTGAGGGATGCAGCGCGGCGACGAGGGCCGCTGGGGTGACAGGGGGGCAAGGGGACGGAGGAGTGTAACGCATATGGCGCGATAGGACGCGCACGTAGGGTCTCTATGCGGAGACTCCAGCTGCGCCATGCGCGTCGTTTGCCGCAAACGTGACGCTTGCTCGTCATACGGGCGCGCGGGCCCCCGAGGAGCCGCGATGCCTTTTTACGAAGGCCGAAAGCTGCTGCTGCTGCTGCTGCTGCTGCTCGTGAGAGAGAGGTGAAACGTCGCGCAGCCCGCGCTCTTCCGCCGCGGGCTGCTGCCGAGCGACGCCGCGGTTCCATTCCTCCGACGGTAACGTACTCGGAATAATTTTTCCGGAGGGCCGCCCGGTACACGTGGAAATCGAATTACGGACGGCTTTCCGATATCCGGTTAGTCGCGCCTGGAGCGCGATTCGCGACTCGCTCCTTCTTTTCCTTCTACTACTTCGCCCCTTTCTCCTTCCGTTCCCGCGCACCAATCTTCCTCGCGTCCGCCTCTTGTTCGACGCGCGAATGAATCTCGGCAAATATTGATTCGACTTGACGCCGGAGGTGCTGTGCACCGGTACCGAAGCATTTAAATCGCCGAGAAACCACCGAACGGATATTCCATCGTCATCGGCCACGGCCCCGTCAAATTCTACCCTCTACCTCACGGGATAACGAGCCGTTCGCGCGGTCATTTCAACCCCGATCGTGATCCTTTGTACAGCCATTCCCCATTAGAAATTTATCTCTAGGTTCTGGTAAGATTGTTATCAGTTATCAGGTTTGTATAAAGTAATTTCATCAGGCTCTGATAAATCATGTAAAGCAACGTGGCAATCAGGACTTTAGTTAGAATTTATCGTCAGATTCTAGTCAGATGCTCGTTAAATCTTTGTCAGATTCTCACATAGAAAAAAGATATTATTTTGTGAAATATATGAGAAATAAAAAAACTCCATCAATTTGTTTAATAATTAAAACAAATCTAACGTTTCATTACCAACATATTGGTCTTTTTACTGTATGCTTTCCTTCCCCTCAATTTTCTTATTCAAATATTTTACCATCCAATGAACGATTACCTATCCCTTTATTGATTACGGTCTGACATGTTGCTTGACTTCACGTTCAAACGGAAATTAATGGTGTTAAGGAACTCTGTCGATGCACATATAATTTATACTCCTAAATCATCCTTATAACTTAATGACTTATAAAAATTTGTGGTAATATTTGAAATTAAAAAGAAGAATATTTCTATAGATTACACGTACTATATGAAAGGTTAATTACAAATGATTCCTGTTGTATCCTGATAAGACAAACCGTAATAGGGAAAAGAAGTAAAATCCCGAAAGTGATACGATTAATGTAATTTTATAAAATGATACACTAAAAAAAATTAATACAGTAGGATCTTAATGTGGAGCTATGGTTGGGATAACTATTATAACTTTACACAAGGCTTCTTTATGCAATCCTCACCATACCATTATCAGATACACCATACTTAGGCCAATATTCATAATTGGTATTTAAGACTTAAGTTTTAAGTTCATCTTCAGATGTTATATCATTATTGTATCATCATTATTTCATTAGCTACAGAGTATCTCTTAAGATGACCTTAAATATAAGATTTGACTATAAATACTGTCTATAGAATTACCTTACATTTACACAGTAAACTTGTACAATATTAAGTGTGCCTGATCATAATTTCTAGTTGGGTTCACATGGCTGATAAATCACATGGCGTGATAATCAAGATCTTATTAATAATCATTTTTATTATTAAGACTTTTTTAATAATTAGGAAACTCGATAATATCATTTTATATAACCTAAATGACTGATCAGAAATCAACGTCATCATAATTATAGGGTAAGTTAGGGTAAATTTCTAGTCGGGTAATTTCGATAAACGACGTTTTTATAATGAGGACGCGTAAGAGAATACACCTCAACGTTCTTTGCGTTAGTCGACGCGGATTTACGGTAAACACCATGAGCGAGGATATCGAGGGAAATTTCTTTTTATCCCCGGCGTCGCGCGCTGCCATAAGCCCCATTTTCTCCCGGCGGAGACTGAACCCCGAAACGCGATTTTCGACGAGCGCGCAGGGTCTTCTCAGTAGGGATAATAGCGGTCGTTGGGGGTTTCCAGTGAAAATTAAAGAGCAAAAGCGGTAGAGGGGGCGAGAATGGGAGAGAAAGAGAGGAAGGAGAGGGAAGAAAGAAAGGGAGGAAGGGACAGAAAAGAGCGAGCTTACGAAGCCGGCGGGGGAGGAATGAAGAAAGGGAAGAGGCGAGCGGGAGATCGCTGGTCTGATTTCACGCTTGGGCTGTTTAGCGATGGACGTAGATACGAGACACCTTCTCGAGCGTGCAGCAACAGCGGGATACCAATCCTCCGGTTCGCCGAGATCGTGACCTTCCATCCAGCGAGAAGGTTTTCGCGAAAAAGCGACGGAGACGGAGCGAGGGGCCGAAAAGCGATGCCGAATCGGCCCCATCCTGACGCTCACGTCCGCCATTCCCACGGGTTCGCGCGTCCACCTTCGTCGTCGACGCGTTTTTCGCCCAACCTCGCCCGATTTCCTTTCCCTTTCCCTCCAAAAACCCTTCCTATATTCCTCACGAAGCGAAGCGACTCTTCCTCGCAATCGTGTCTCTTCACAGCTTCGCGGAGCGTGATTCTTTCCGAGATCCCACCCCCTTCCTCACGAGAGGGAGAAACAGGATTTTCAGCAGTCTTCGCGCCTTCGATTACGCGCCTTCTAACGAGCGCGCAGTGCCCCGTTCTTTCTCGCTCGCGCACCACGGGGTCCTGTCGACGTGAACCACGCCGAGTCGTGAGGAGCCGCGGCGTCGTGAGCGCACGCGGTGCCGATCGCTCGGCTCTCCTCGCCGTGGTGCAGGTAGGTTGGTAGGTAGGTAGGTAGGTAGGTAGGTACGAGTGGCGCGATGTATCTATATATTTCCAGTCGGGATGCTGTAGATAATCCGCGCTCGCGCACCGCGGGCAGAATCAGGCCGGAGAAATTACCGGCCGCCCGCGATTTCCCACGCAACTCTCCGAGCCGGGCCCGAACGGGCGCGCGGGAAGAAGTGTTTTTAGAGAACACGCCGCTCGAGAGGAGGCAACGGCGATGGGAGGCCAGGAGGGAGGAGGAGATATCCGATTGAGATTAAAGAGCAATCCTATCGCTCGTGCGATTGCCGAAGATCGTAACGCGTTGTCTGAGTGTGTTTGTTGTTGTTGGCCGCGAACCGATGCCGATCGCGCGTGATCTCGCGATCTCGGAATATCTGTATGAGTGCGTTCACCTTCGTGTTCATGTTCGACGAGCCCGAGTCGACGAGTCGCGCGGATTTTTCCGAGTCCCCTCTCCGTCCACTTTCGTACTGACTAAGAGATATCGAGAATTGGAATTGATGCATGTTGGATAAACACTGAGGAGGAAATCCGGCAGAGCCGCCCTGAGAGTGAATTTACTGTTAAAAGACATAATTATGTTATAATCACTTTTAATTGAAAAATTGTCTGTTTATTTCCTCGTGGTGTCAAATTGCCCAGATAGACTTTTGTGACTATCACGATATGAAACAATCGATGATGAAAGCTTTAAACATTTTTTTAATTACATTTTTAATTTGTGAGGCAGATTTATTGTATACCGAGTAATAATCATTAAACCGGGTATAATCGTTAAATTTACATCATACAATATTTAAACATTTTTATTATACTGATGCAGCAACACACACAAATTTATTAAAAAGCATTAAAACTTTTATATATATTATGCGTTATATCATATAGTGTTTTGAAAAAATTTTGATAATATTTTTCGTACTTTTTTTGCATTTTTATTTCGTTATTCTATGTAATAAATATGACTACTATATGTATCACTCATGCAACCTTTACAGTTCGACTAATAAATTGCTGTCAAATTTTTGCATATCTGTTCATCTACGTAATGTTAGAACTATTTTTATTAGATGTTAGATATTAACTAGAAATTATTGCTGAAAACAAAAATTTAATTATACGTTATCAAGTGATTTTATTCGATATAAAAAGAGCTTCGCTTGGCCGTTAGTGGGTTGACTGAAGTTGCGCAACAAATTTTTTACTCAAAATACTTTCAAGTTTTGCTATACCTTTTATCGGTTACCTGTCAACACATTGCTTTAAGAGAATTTTAGACGTGGTGAAGAAAAGTGTCCATAATCGCTTCCGACTAGAACAGATCGCCAACAAGGAAGCTGTGGGACTCTACAATGCTCTGTCGCACGTCTGCTCGATCACGAGCTCTATGATAGCCTCCGTTTTCTCCAAAGTATCTCACCCAGCTGTGTCCCATTGTGTCCGTTGCAGCAAGCATGACGGTCCCAGGTATCTAGCCTTCGTGCTGTTCGTATAATTGTAGGAAGATGCGATAAGAACATCGGTAATATCATCGACGATGTGAAGTAAATTAAGGTAGGCAAAGTAGCCACTAGCACTGCGGTAGATAAGGAAGGATTAAGTGGATCTATCGCAACTTCCCCCAAAATAAGGTTGTCACTTCTTTATTGATATCTGATACCGTTTGGGGGTAATTCCAATTCTAAACCTGCGTTGTTAGAAACCACGGGAGTTATAATACTGCAGCTGAAAATATAACGTTCAATAGTGTTGATAGGCGAGATTTGTCAGCTTATTGTCCAGAAATGAGTGAACGTACTGCTATTGCAGGAAATGCACGGCAAGCAGGGCAAGGGCTACGCCTGCATTGGTTTAGACACTAAAACGAGCACGGCCACTGACAGCACACAAGTCTTCTCTTTTTATGTCACATCGTGTTGCTTTCAGACGAAATTTGGGGACATCTCGAGGCCTGAACAAAGTTTCATTGTCTGAAAGAACAAGGAATTCTGTTCGGTATGGATGGTCATCTCTCTTGGGGAACCGAAAGTTAGACGATAGGAGTGTTATGTTCCATTTTATCCGCAGATGCGAATATAAAGTCCTCAATGTTGTCGGACAGCCCCGATAAAATAGGAACAGGAATGCTGAGATAGATGAACTTTCGTTCAATGGGAAGAAAGACGAAACTTTCAGGCTAGTCAAGGCAAATCTTCTTCTGGCAAAGATCACATTACACGCATTTTCTTCAGCGACGTATGAAACAGACTCAGTGCTTCTGGGGTCAAACTTAACTACTACTGTAAGCAAATAATCACAAGTCATGGCGATTTCTGGAGTCGTCTTGTGACTCTTGAACTCACGGGTAGGATGTGTGTTGATGAGAATGGAAAGGACATCGCGATTCATTCTTTACTCAACTGCCAAAACTTGGAAACTACAGAGAAAAGTTCTGCGGTAACTTGTCGGGGAAGATTGGAAGTGATTGGAAGCGACACCATTCTTGGTCCCGAGGCCTTTATAGTCTTTACTGACTTATACAAGAAAATCCTTTAGCTAAAGGATTTCTAGGACGACACAGTCGGGAGATGTCGGATCCCTCGGCTATGAGGGCGCGGCCTTGCAACCTTCGCGAGTTCATCGCGCGCCCGAAACGCTTAGGTTTGCGATAGGAAGTTTATTAAGTAAACTTAGCTTTCAAGATTAAGCAGCGTTTCCTAGCCCATATCCGAGCAGCCACATTTTCTTTCTCTTTAAGAAACACCGACCGTTTTCCCACCTTTTTTCCACTACCCTTTCCCATCTAAATGGTTACCAAGCAGGGAACTTAGAGCCTTTGCACAGGAATAGATATTAGCCAATAGGAACAGAGAATAGAAATAATTGACCAATCCGAATTTTTATTCCCTGTTCTTATTGCCTGTTGCCTGGCATTCTGCAAGAGCTTTAAGACTCGTAATGGTTGTCAAGCAGATGGAAATATAGTGACTTATACCCGTAAAGGTGAGGTAATAAAGTTCAGTTCCTTACGGGAGTCAGGTTTCACACTAATGTCTATCAACCTATTAAAAATCATAATTATTTCATAAACATTTTTAGTTAAAGAATCAGTTTATTTTCCAGAGAGGGGAGGGGAGTTTAGATTAATATTGAAACAATTTTTATTAAAAGTGTAGATATGCTGAGAATTTGAAGTGCTGAAAATATAAGAATAAAACTATATATTAATTACACATATGATTATATTCAATAAAAAGGAAATAAAAAATGGGATACATTAGCCGCTAACACTGGTCAGCAAATTTCGCAACATGATTTGTATCCTTCTTGAAATTTAATTTCTTCTCTATTTATATTTATTTGTTAAGGAAAATGACAGCGAAAAAAATTATTTAACACTCTATTAAAATAAAATAGAATATATTTTGATTATAATTTCTAGTTTTCATGTTCCATTGTTAGAGAACTAAAATCTCTTTTAAATATAAAAGAATTGTGTCTTTTATTATATAAGGATAGATACAATGGAAGTATAAAATTTAAGGCTTTTATCTCCTTAAAGGAAATTAAAATAAATGTCTCATTCTCACAAACTTTTACAAAGCTGCTATACATATCAGCTTGAAGCTACCAACAAGATTTTGAAAAAATTTCTTTTTGTTATTTACTATATTACGAAAATTAGAAAATTAAGTTGTATTGTTATTTACTATATTACGAAAATTAGAAAATTAAGTTTTGATTTTAATTGTTATATATCTGTGATCAGCAAATTGGAATTAATCAGAATTGATCGTTTCGATCAAGGATGTAATTTTTGTGTTGATCAGTATAATCGTGTTCAATTCATCTCTGGTATCTCTCACGGAACACTGATCTCATTGAGAACGATCGTTCTTCATTACGCCATTCTGAAAAGGATTCTTCCGTTATTTCGCTGTTCAATGTCAATCTTTCCACTACCAAACTTCATGCCGAAGTCGATTCACGCAAGTTGCGTTTTATTAAATTGTGAATACGATATAATTTCCGCGTAAATCGTGTGCGGTGACATATCTTAACTGAAACTTTACTACTCTTGTCGACACAGAGACCAATTTCGTGAATTCTGGGAATCCAACCGATCGAATCTCTCCGATTCCATGGAAAACCCAGGTTTAACGGTCGATGGGCGACTCATCGGAAAACCAAGATATCCTCCTGAGCGGTCGGCAACGCGTTAAGAATCACATCTCAGCGCATGCAACAATTCGACGGGAATAAAGTATTTATAGCTCGTGGAATAATCGATCACTCGGCGGTGCGGCAGACATCTGAGGTATTTGTCCCGATCGCGTCGCGACATAACGATCGGACCACCATCCTCCTCCTTCTCGTCCTCCTCCTCCTCCTCCTCCTCCTTCTCCTCCTCCTCCTCCTCCTCCTCCTCTTCCTCCTTCTCTCACTCCCGCTCCTTCTTCTCTTCCTTCGAGGAGGAGAACTGCGCGTTTCCGCAACGTTATCCGCGGTGAATTAAATTAATCTCTCGCAGACGGCGGGATTGTTGCGGGAATAGGTAACGCCGCGTCACTCGTGAGTTATTATCGCGCGAAAGGCGCGCGTCTGTGCATCCTCTCGCATCCGTGAGGGAAGAAGACGTCACGGCGTCGTAACCGCCGCCTGCGACTGACATCACCCGTGGAAACTGCGCCGCGAGGACCGCGTTGGGAAACGCGTCCTAGGGCGCGGTTAAGGCGATCGTTCGCTCGCTTGCACGCGATTGCAACTGTGAGACTGCTGCGGTTAACTGCGACGGCCGATACGTTTGCGTCGCGTCGGCATGTCGGGGAGCACTAACACTTTGGCGGTCGCATTTGTCGCGGAAAAATTTGTTGCCGGCAGATTTCGAGCGCGTGTTCTATACGAGAATTTCTTGGATCGAAGATTCCTTCAGATTCGATCCAATTTTTTTGAAAAGTTATGGACTCTTATCATGACATTTAAGTAGATTCAGGTTAGAAGTATAACGTTTCAAACGTGCAAGTCCAAATGGAAAACTTAAGGGGATGCTGGATACCGATATAATGTAATTTTGTAATTTTTACTATTTTTTTATTTAGTTATACAGGGTGGGGCAAAATTATGCAAACAGTCGAATATCTCGAAAAAACAACATTTTTTAGGAAAATGTTTCAGATAAAAGTTATAGTGTTTCAGAAGATCTATTTAATGGCCGTATCATTTTTGACCTTGGGTGGCGCCGCCAAAGTCACGTCGAGGTCAATTTTGCTTTTTTAAATAGAAACATATATTTTTTATTATGGAATTTTTTTCTACGTAAAAAAACAAACAACTTGTGTTTAAAAAACTTTCACACGATCTCTATTCTCTAAGATACTTACGGAAATATCTACAAAATTATTAGTTTAAACAATTTTTCATTCGAATTCTATCAACTTTACCGAAAAATAACAAGAGATAAAAATTATCTATTTTTTTCTCATAGAGCTCTGAGAATTTTCTCAAAAATTTCTAATTAATTTTTTAGTATTGCATTTTCTTGAAGTACTAAAAAGTTTATATAAATCTAAATATCAAAACTGATACGGCCATTAAATAGATCTTCTGAAACCCTATAACTTTTGTCTGAAACATTTTCCTAAAAAAATGCTTTTTTTCGAGATATTCGACTGTTTCCACAATTTTGTCTCACCCTATATAATATTATGAATTTTTTTTAACAGAGTACAGATGCAAAATGTCTATTTATGAAAAGACATCACACAAATATTGTATCAAAAACAAAAATATTTTGTAAAGAAAAATTTTTTTGTTTTTGTAAAAGCATTTGCAATTCTATACAACTAAATAAAAAAACAAAAAGTATTTTTAAATAGATCTGAATTGTTTTCCTCTATAGTTTCCTCTATTGTTCTTCTCTATAGTTCCATTGAGTATTTTTCCTAGTTTTTCTTTTTATATATTAGAAATAATATATAAAAAACAGTTTTTGAGTATTTTTTTGTTTAAGTATTAACATATAAAAAATGTATATAAGTAGAATGTTTTAAATATGTTTTATTCATTGTTTTCATTTTTTTCTATTAAATCTAATAAGTAAAATCTAATAAATATTAAATTTAATAAGGCTATTGAATTTAATAAATAAATTTAATACATAAATGAGATTCTTCATTTAATTTCATGAAAAGATATACTTCCTAGTTTCTACCTTAATTTTATTGATTGAAATAAAAACGAGTTCCTAATTTTACTTATGTATCTACTTTTGTATACTCTTTTTAAATAATATTATAATTATAAACTACTATAACCAATATATTATAACATTTACCAACAGTAATGTGTAAATAAACATCAAATTAATATGAAGAATATTGAGGAAAGAAGGAATTAATATTACTTAAAAAGAATCAAGATATAGATTGTGCACTGGATTGATACGGTAAGGCTATTAATTAATGCACTACGTTAAACTCTTCGGAAACTTCTCGGCAGGTATGTCACTCTGTCGAACAATTTTATCCTCCCGAAGTCATTTAATTATTCATATCTATCAACCTGCGGTGGCTCTTATTGGTTTTTAATATTTCCTATGATCGATGAATATTTCTTTATAAGGTGATAACACCGCTGACAGAATACAGTCATGCATACATAACAGCGGCTGTCAAAGTGTGAAGTCTTTTATTATTTGTTATAAATATATTTGTTATAAAACTTATATTATTTGTTCGTGTCCATACCATACCGTACCGTATCCGTACCATATTCATACCGTGTTCGCTTACGGATCTTGAACTATGTTCCGTGAGATTAAATATAAGTGTTCTTCCATTTTTCCGGATACGAATACCTCCGTTTGATCTTGTGAAGTGTGCTTTGACGTTCGTGCAGGGCCATGCATGGTATGGATGTACTAAGGATAAGCTACGGTTACCTGCAAAACGGACAGGTATAAAAGGATCTTTAAAATCATTCAGTTTTCTCATTTTATACTTATCCGTTCCGTAACTACACTATATTCATCTTGTACACATTTGTGTATGGAGATGCTAAATAATATATTGCATAATATATGGTTAAACGAAAGTATCGTTGTTCAGAGAAATTTTACTTATTTCAGAAGTTTACTTATTCCAATTTAGTATTAACACTAGAATGGATATATGATTTTTCAGAGCAGGGTAAGTTATAATTTTTTTAACCAAGTTAAGTTTAAAGTTAACAGCTTATAAAATTAACTTAGTTAAGATAAAAGTTATATAAACAAAAATTAATATGAAGTTATATAAACAAAAAGTTGAAATTGAATTAAATTATTAAAATTGAAAGTTATGCGAAGCAATACATATTCTTTTATTTAAGTAACTTAATTGTGGTAAATTTACGTGAAATAATTAAAATTTTTTTTAATTTATAAGAACTTTTTCTTTTATAAGAAAAAGGTAGTCTTTTATAAGACTGTTTTGTATTTAGAATTGTATTTACGAGAAAAAACCATTGACATTCAGAAAGACGAAACAATTCTACTAGCATTAGTTCTAGCATTAGTTCTGATTTTTTTCATTTTACATTGTAAGCAGCCCGCAAGAATTTTAACATCGATAAATTATTTTAATTTATATATATAAAAGTTAATAAGTTAATGTTAATACATTTTTAAAAAAATTTAAATTAAAAGTTGATGTTTATGAAATTAACTAAGTTAGAAATTATTAATGTCTTAACTTTTCAATTTAATTTTTAAACTGATTAACTAATTATTATCTAACCCTATAATTTTTACAATTAACTAGTTAAATACGATAATTGCTATTTTCCTCACTTATCTATACTACAGATATTCAATAAAATTAATCCAAAGACAGTTAATATCATAATATTCTCTAACAAACACACACACACACACCTCACAACAGAATTCATACATTCAAACTCGTAGTAAGTGTACCGTGAGTAGATTTCTTTATAAAGATTTACAATTAATAATTATTAATTAATAATTACTTAATATGGACAGCACAAAAAAAGTAGGACGACTTGAAAATGAAAAACTTTTGAATTTAAAATAAATATTGCGTTACTCACTTAAAAATTTATTTATTATTAACTTCTCAGACATTTAGAATTACGTGCCCATTTTGCGCCTCCTTCTCCTTCCGTTCGATTCTTATTGACTCTTTGATCTTTATTTTAGACTCTCTTTCATCCATAAAAGAAAATTCAGAATAAAGACCTTTGTCTCTATTGAATAAATACCTAAAAGCCTTATAAATATTTACTGTTTTTATTGAAATGATTAACACTGCTTATCTAGCTAGTATATTTTATCGTTTATGCCACAATGCAATTTTTATTATTGCAAAAGCACATAAATATAGAAGAATGAAATACTGTGTAATATAATTAAATTAAGCTACATCATCATGCATAGTGATTTATCTCACCGGGAGTCACCGGGTAACCCCCGTGGCGCTATTGAAAAGTAAGGTGCCGGTCACCTGTGACCCTCATAGCAGTCAGTGTGTTAAGGATGTATCTGAGATATAATCAGTGACAAAAGTACTTCAAATACAAAAAATCTGAGTATCTGCTTCAAACGTGTAATAAACCTAGTGATATAAATGATGACTAACATAATATATCTCTTATTTAAAAAGTTATTGTTCACTTTCTCAACAGTTTATTAATTTTATTTGCTATTTTCCAACTTTCTATAATAAAACTTTGGCAGGGAAAATGCCCTGATTAAACTTTAGAACATTAAATTTATTTAACATCAATATCCATCATTGCAAAGGAGAAAAAGTAATTGGAATAAGTTAAAACAAGTAAGTGTGCATTGTCTGACTGCAACAATAACTATCAATATTATTTGTTGTTATTATAAGTATTTAATGAAAAAAGTGAAAAACGTAGTAACAGCACACTATGTAGTTTGTGGCTTGTACGTTGGCAGTAATGCACTGTGCAGGCAGGTTAGATGAAACACCAAGACCCAGTTCCACAATCTCTAATTAACTTAACTGACCGGTTATTCCATTGGACTTGACCAATCGCATTTAGCGTTAAGAAGAGTTAATCAGAATTAACCAATCACTGTTGAGACTTAACCGGTAGTTAAAATTAAACGGAGGTTGTGGAACTGGGCCTAAAAGCCTCAAATTTCACACTTTATATATTCTATTGTTCATCGAAATTATTTAATTTGTATTCTTGTCCTCTGTATGAAACAGTGCAGACAAAACAAAACTTTACGACGTAACTTTATTATACTGATTTATAGGTTATTCGTTTGGCACACTCAGCTGATTGCAACATTGCCACATTTCCACAATCCAGTTACTAATTTCTTACATGGCAAAATTGTCACAAATAAAAATTAATTTCTCTGAAATCATGTTGTGAAAATTAATTAAATTCTGCAAATAGTTCCAAAAAAATTCAGGATCTATATGTATAAATATACTTAAATTTTTGGTACTATTTTTTCTATATGTTTTTACTCATTACATTCAGGAAAGTTGCTTTTGCCATAATAACACGTGTAAAATTAACATAATAATTACTCTTCAATGGTTTAGTAAATCGACTTGAAATTTTTCTTAGTATATTATAGATAATAAAGGGAAAGTTATCCAAAGTTTTATCAAATTGGTACTATTTTTATATAGCTCAGATACATCCTTAATACATGAGAACATATCCCGCAGGCACTTCTTTGCCTATTACTCACGTGGCACAAAAAAACTCAGCTGGATTTCTCCAAGCAACATTGCGATCTTTTCAATCGAGCAAGTTTCATAATTAAATATTAACTAAATCCACAATAAGCAATTTGTATCTGTGTATGTATATCTATGTGAACCTAAATAACAACTAATTAATTAATTCTTTAAAAATCAGGTCCGTGCTTGATTGCACCTAAACTAGAATGTTTAAAGAACTGACCTGCAGTCTTCAAAAAAACAGGACGTTTCATAATGCTTTCGTCCTGACAATTAATATGACGGATGCCGAACGTCGGATCGCTCTCTTATCATTCCGCTCTTGTTTATAAATCACACAAAGCTGATCGTGGCTTGTTTGGATCGATCGAGACAAAGCCGCAGCGTCTGTTTTCTATCTAATGGACTTTCTACAATAAGCCGTTAATAATAGATCAGAAGTCAGGAGCGAGTTGTGAGTAACTAGTGTATCATAAAACAATAATGAGTCAGCAATCAGTGACTACATGAAGATTATCAAATTCCATTCCTTAGGGTTTAAAAGTTATGATTGACTTTATGACTGACCAATAAAAAAGCAGTATGTGTCCGCTATTTTTATTAAAAAAACTGATTAGCTGCAAACCGTCTTTTCTCTGATTAGTTGAAATATCATGATGCAACTATCTCTCTCTTTACGACTTATTGTGGATGTTAGTGACTTTTAATGACTTATAATTCTGTCTCATTATCCGTGAGAGAAAAAGAGAGAGAGAGAGAGAGAGAGAGAGAGAGAGAGAGAGAGAGA
>NW_022639521.1:677246-692312 GCF_010583005.1 Odontomachus brunneus | reverse complement strand
AGAGAGAGAGAGAGAGAGAGAGAGAGAGAGAGAGAGAGAGAGAGAGATGACTAACGGTTTATTACAGAAAGCCCTAATACGTTCCTTTCCCTGTAATGACCAAATTTCTTATAATACGAATTTCTGCTCGCGCTCACGAGTTTTAAGCTGGTTTTAGCGAGCGCCGGCTTAAATTCACTAAAGTCGACAGCGCGATGGCCGCGTATTCGGTTATCTTTGCACAGCTCGGCTTTCCGAGAAGCTCAAAGACTTCCGAGTCGTCGTCGTCGTCGTCGTCGTCGTCGTCGTCGTCGTCGTCATCGTCTTACGCGTCGCGAGCGATCACCGGAAGCTGCGAGGACGCGGGGGGTGCGCGCGAGACAATGGCTGAAATAATGGAAACTAATGCCAACGTCGGGAGCCGCGGTCTCTTCGCCATTGAAGGAGTACCGGTCCTTTCCAAGTATCGTCTCATTGTTCGTCGGATACCACGAAGCCGCCGGTGGGCGGGCGGGACGCGGGTCCTCGCGTTCTTGCCGCTCGCGCATTTCGCGGTTCAAATTTCGCAGACGCGTTAGCTGCGGCCGCCTTCTTGTCTTCTGGCTTGGTCGCGGCGCGAGAACCGCCGGGCGACCAGCGACGACGCAAGAAGCGTGTCCGAAAGAGAGAATCGGCTGGCGAGGCGCGTGCACGTTTCCGATCTGTAAGAGCGAAAAAGAAAAATATCGCTGGAGTTTGCCGGGCCGGGAATCGAATCCGAGATCTTCCGCTTGCCGGTCAATCCCGAGTCGAAAGGACAATAAATAAAATGAGCCAATTTCGGCCTAAGGTGTAACGTAAGTTACACGCGTAATCTTACGTTTTTTGGCTCGCTGAGTACGATGTAGCATTTTTGTCCGTCCAAATCGGTGGGAAAGTGACCAGAATTCGACTAAAAGTGTCGAAATAAGTTACTCTTGATAGTAATTCGGTTAGTGACGATTTTGTCCCAATTATACTTAATTACTTGTATTGTAGTTTTATACATGTTATGTATGTATATTTAATACGTTATATCGGATAAAGCGGAATAAATGCAAACTGCACGATATAGTTGCGGTAAAAATTTCTTTCTAAGGATCTGTTTATAGAAGGGAAGACAAAAATAATTCAGACTGCAGAAGGCAACGTTTCTGCACAGAGAGAACGATTTATTGAATCAAATAAATGTTTCTTTGGAAGAGTCCAAACAAATTATTTAATTACATTTAATTGGCATAACAAAAATATTTCTTTGAAATTAAGCTGCAAATAAATATTTTTGCGTCAAACAAAATTTTGTCCGGTCAATCAAAAAATTCGTTTGGACTACCCTTATAGAAATATCATACTAAGAATCATTGATAATTACTTATTATTCAGTATTTTTAATACTGAAAATAAGTAATTATCAATGATTCTTAGTATGATATTTCTATAAGGGTATTCCAAAGAAGTGTTTATTTAATTCAACCAAATCGTTCTCTCTGTATGATTCCATTGCTGCTGTATCGTGGATTGACGACGTCAAAAGCGAGAAGACACATCCTAAAAGTTCTTACGTGCTATTTGCAAATAAAAAGATGTTTATATGAAAGAACATTTCAGATCGCTTATGCTTAATTTTAAATGCTCCGAAAATTCTCTCTATTCTTTTCCCTTGAGAGTCAATAAGTAGCCTTGATATAATGCAACCTTCTTTAATCTACTTTTTCTTATGATTTTGTCACGTTTATTTATTTATTAACTATTATGGGAAAAGATAGGAAATAAAAACTAATAAGTCACTTCTCAGACAATCTACAAAAGATCTCTTAAAAAGGTCCAAAGAATGACCTATTTTTTTAAAACATCTTTAAGATATCTTTTAGTAATTTGTGATTTGTCTGAGTTATGTCACATGCTCGTTCGTTTACAGCGAGAACTCTCTTTGTAAGCTTGGATCTGATCACTGAAGTTTAAGGTACTTTAGGCACTCAAAGATATACTTAAGAACAGGGAGATCTAATTAATTAGTAATATAAATCCTTAAATTTATTGAACAATATTATTGAACAATAATATTTTCTTACTTATTGTTTCTGCTGTTCAGTTGCCAAAAAAATGTGTAGCTAAACCTCCTTTGCTTTATCCCCTCCCCTTCCCTCCTTTTCTGTGTATATCTTTAGATCAGACTCACATATGTGCTCTTTATTCTCTTTCTCTCTCTCTTCGCCTCTCCTCTTCCCCCCTCTCTCCCTCTCTCTCTTTCTCTAACTCTCCGTACGCGAACGGGAACGTTGATCCACGAGAACAATTGGTTTGATTCTCGTATTCTGTTTGTCTTCTCTAGCATCTCGCATTTGTATTTATTATGTTAACACATTTCTTATGTTTGATATTCTTATATCTGTTGAATTCTGATGAAGCTCGAATACAATCTTATACTCTATACTGTCGACATAATGTATTATCGTGTTATTTCTACATTCGGATTCTTACAACTGTATCACGATGTGACTGTCGAAAAACAGTGTGTACCTGCACTTCGCTCTCACTACTTATACAATAGGAATGTCATCCCTATTGGCCGAATTTCTCACACGTTTAATCAGCACGCGAGAGCGCCTAATCAGAGTGAGCTTCCTTATCGCTCGCATCGGCTTCTACAACACGAGCTCGACGTTGTCGCTTCTTGGAAGTGATCGCGTACGTAGATTATTTTTAAATCCTCTGGATTTAAGAATATATAATTCACAATATGTTATTTGTATCCACCAAATACTTTTTATTCTTTAGATATTCTTTAGATATTTTTTCTCGCAAATACGTACAAGTATAAAATAGCCAAATATAAAGGAGAAAAAGAACATTAAAAATTCTTTTATACCGAAATAAAAGTCTTGCAACAGTTAATAAATGCATTTGGTTGAGCGTTTCAGTGCAATATTTGGTATAAATATAGTATGAAATATAGTAATAATTAGCAAACATCTGATAATAATTATAAAATAAGTAGTAAAATAAATTTTTCATTTGCTTAAATTAATTAATTGGTTTCACAAATAATTTGATAATAATTATTAAACAGTTTGATTGTTATCAAAATATTTATTAACTTCATATATTTACCATACAATGTAATAAATATTACTAAAAAATATGGTTTTGTTTAACAAATTACTTGATAATATATACTACATAAATTAGCAACGATCATCAAGCCTTAACAATAAATATTAAGACTTGCTAAGATTATTTGTTAATACTTATCAAATGATTTAGTTATATTCATCTACACGTTTACAGTTAAAACTATATTTTATTCAAACTATTTTATCAAAATCTGCCCAGACAACATAATGTCTAAAATCGGGACATAAGACGTTTTAAAGATAATCTTTAAGACTCCTTAAAGACATTTATACGTAAATTTCGTCTGAAAGACGTCTTAAAGATGATCTTTAAGACGTCTTATGTCCCGATTTTAGACATTATGTTGACTGGGTGGTGCTTATTGTCCAGGCTTGATTATTAAAACGTTATTTACTATTTACCGCTTGATTACCCAACCTTTTTCAGTGTACATGTACGTTTTGCATATCATATGTGTAATGTGCATGCGAATACTACATATATTCCACAAGATTAAATGGAAGCGCCCGTATCCGGAAAGGTGGGAACACTTCCGCCTAATATTATGGAACGTCGATTAGCATCCGTGCGCGGACGTGCACGGCACGGCGCGGGATACGGAACGGACGAGTGTAAGAGGACCTTTGAAGGCAAACTTTGTACACGCGATCCCGATAAGTGAAAGATATAACACTAAGTAGAGGAAAAAAAAACGAGAGAAAGGGAACGATATTACGCTATCGGTGGAGTTATCCGAGTGTTCGGTTGCGCGCGCGATCGAGGAAGGACCAGGAACGACGTGTCGGGGATATTAGCGTGCGTTCATCATCGAGAACGATCGATGCGCGGACAGAGGCGCTTCGACGACGCCGACGACGACGACAACGACGACGACGACGACGCGCCTCAGCGGCGCGATTTAAACTGTTTACCGCGTAAACCGAAGAATTACCATGCTCCTTAAACGAGCAACGGTGTATACGGTCGATCGCATATACCGTATACGGCGCGGCCGATTATCGCGATGTAGCCGCGTCGGCGGCGCGGCCGAGTTAAGAAATAAATCAGGGCAACGGTTTGGCATTAATTGAGCCGCATTGTATAACAGCGCGCCGGTGAAATACGCCGCTCCATCGATTTACGATAGATAAAACATACTTTATGGGGATGTTTCCAGGAGGGCAGCCAAGTTGTTTACAGCTCTCGCGGCGCTTCACGAAGGATGAACGAGGCGAGAGGAAGAAAAAGGCGCGCGGAGCGGCAGAGATCGGGAGGAAGAGGAGGGCGGAGGAGGGGGGAAGGGGGGAGGAGGGGGTAGGGAAAAGGACGAAGGCGAGGGCGTGAAAAATGTCTCGCAAGCGTACGAGCGGGCGGGCGGTAAAAACGCGAGGATTTCCGCGGGGATTAGCGGCGTAGGTTTTAATTTCCCTCCTTCGGAATCTTCGGGTGCGTTTCGTGTTTTATCGCGTGGGCAACGATCGTCAACTGCGTCGTAGTAACGTGGAGAATCCGCTTATCTCGCGGAAGAGGTATCGTTCTTTATAGGCAATCCTTTGAAAAGTTATTTTTGAGAGATGTTAACATTCGTTAACAGAAGAACCACGTTCTAGTCTGTTCCGAATAATGTCAATATAATTTTTTGAAAAATATTCTGGAAGATATTAGCATTTGTTAGCAGAAAACCACGTTTTAGTCTGTTCTGGTTAGAATATATTTGCAATGTTGGGGAAGAAATGTCAAACTACCAGAAATTCTGCATCATCGGGTTAAAAAGATATGCGATCTTAATATATTGTTGTAACCAGGGTTGGGAAAGTTATTTTTTAAATGTAACTAATTACAGTTACAGTTCCCCTTGCTGAAAATGTAACTAGTTACAGTTACAAATTACTGGCTATGAAAAATAACTTGTTACAATTACAGTTACTCAAAAAGTCGTTACTTTTAAGTTATTTTCTTGAAATGATTGTTAATTATTATTGTAAATACAAAAATCTTACATTTTAAGCTTTACTAAAATTTTAAATTTTTTCTGAAAATAAATTTAAGAAATTATTACTCTAAGAATTTTTTATCTCAATACTTGAAGTAAAGAAATATAATTTAAGAAATTATTACTCTAAGAATTTTTTATCTCAATACTTGAAGTAAAGAAATATTACATATTTCAATTATCAAAAATTATAATTATTTCGGTGTATAAAAATGTTATTTTTTTAATCAAAAGGTAAATAAAATCATTAATAGTTTAAACTTTTGTAGTATTTATTTATTTTGCAGTATTAATTTATTATAATGTGTATTTTATTTATTTTAAAATTGTTATCTAAATCTTTACTTTGTTCATGATTAAAGTTTGACAAAAATTTTGTTATATTTTGTATAATATAGCCAAAAATAAATAAGTTCTAATATATATAGCTCTAGCAACTTAAATAAATTTTATTATATTTAATATAAAGAACTAAAATATATAACGAAAAATCGTCTTTATTTTGCACTTAAAGGTTTTTTTAATCTCTCTCTCTGGCACACTGGGATAAAAAACGACCAAACAGCAGCTTTGCCTTTTCGTTACGTGACAGGCAATTAAAATTAATGGTTTAACGCCTCATATCGAATCGAATTTAATACAATATTGTCACTTTATGTAACTTAAAAATCATAAAATATAATTTGTTGAATTTGCATGATCGATTCTTATTATCACATTGTGACAATCATCTTATTCCTATTAGTTTGCACTAGATAATTAAAAATCGGGTGAGATAGGAAATGATCTTAGTGTGCCAAATTAGGGTTAATAATATAAGCACAAAAATTAGTTCAAACGTATTCTAGATATGCAGATGTTCGTAAATTTGGAAACAACTTTACTGATTGATTTTTAAAGATCGTGTCTCTTATGAATAGTTTATATGGTTCATATTTATCAGAACGTGGAAATATAAATACGAAAAAGAGTTATCAAAATTTACTCTAAACAATATGTCATGTAAGATGTAATATAAAAAATTTTGTATAACTTTTAGCAAATTTATTGTTACATCAATATAAATATAAATGTACATTATTTTATGATGCAAATTTAATAATTAATTTAACTATTTTAAGTTTAATATTAATTTAATTTTAACAGAGTATTGTTCATGCAACTTAAGAATTGTAAAATGTAATTTATAGATTTGTTGAATTTCCATTATCGATTGTTGTTAGCACGTTGTAATAATTATGAAAGTCTATTTTACTACCTTTTGGTTTTCACTTGAATGACGAAGTCACTATTATGACTTCGTATATAGTATGTTTTATATTTTTTGTAGCTTTTCGACCTTTCAATAGTTTCACGTTTTATTAACCATTAATAAGAGATTGTTGAGAGCTTCAAACCACGGAACTGTTAAAAGGTCAAAAAGTTATTTGCAAAAAATACATAATATCTGCAAAATCATAGTAGAATGCACATCAAAAGATTGTGCGCAGAGATAGTTTCTCAGTAAAGATCCAAATATAAGTTTGGAACTACTAACTTTTGTGTTTCTACTATTAATTTATATAAATCATAGTTTATATATTTTGCATCCTTATCGGTATACTGAATTCCTTTAGCCTTTACGTTTTCTCGCAAATGTGTAACTTTGAGTCTTTAAATTTCATCTAGCTTTTTAAAGTTTTCTTTTTATTGTTATTTACTATTAAATAAATGCGAATTACCAAAATATATGGTAACAAGTTGAATTATGAAAGTTTGTATTATCAAAATTTTAAATTTGGATTAACCCAAATGTGTGTGATAATAAATTAAATATATTATCAAAATTTGTGTAATATGTATCAGTCGCGATGATATAAATGCGGTAATTTTTACTATTAGCGTGTTATATAATTCAACAAAAGTTCTCTTATATATACAGGTTTTAATTTTCCTTCCCGATTGTTTTGTAGCCAATTGATTTTTGTCAAAAATGTTGATACAATATTGTTTTGAAAGGGACTGTAATAAACTTAACTATATGCCGCTTAATTTGGGTAGCTACTTCCCAAAAAATCTTAAATAGCAATACACTGAGGGAAAATTTACCTTAAAACCAAAAATTTCTTTGATGGGTGCCATTTATATATTTATTTAAATCTTTTTATTTAAATAAAATAAATTTTAAATTCTTTTTATTTAAATAAAATATTGTTTACCTGATTTAAGTAAACAATATTTGGTTTAAATAAAAAGAATTTAGATTTAAATAAATATGTTAATAGCACCCATCAAAGAAATATTTGTTGACTTTAATTTTTCCCTCAATATATGAGTCAAATAATATATTATTTCAAAAGTATTTTAATTCTCTTCATAACCTTGTTTATTTTTTCAAATTTGAGTGAATATTTTTTGAAAAATCGCATTTGGAAATTTTTGATGCGACAAATTGAAAATTTACCATTTCAAGGAAGTTTATTTTACTAAACGTTCAAAGTACCATCCATTAACTTCAATATAATTATAAAATCTTTGTTTAAAATTACTACGAACATTTTCAAGTATTTACAGTGTTATCCGACAACACTTATTCACTGTAATACGATGGGTAAATCTTACCCAAAACTTTCAAATACGATTTTTATATACACGATTGAATATATATACATTCAATATAAAAACTCTCAGCATACAACTCAACAAAGATTCTCTCTTCAAATAGCACTTTCAATCGAGGCGCGAGTCGTTTTCACTTTTGCGCCCGCGAATAACACTTACTTAGCTGTATACACGGCGTAGGATATAAATCGCGAAAGTTCCTCGGCCGATAAGGCGCGTAACACGAAAGAAGCCCGACATACCAAAGGATTTGTTTGACTTGGCTCGAGCCCCGCGGAACGACACTCCAACGTGAATTTTCGTAATTTTACCCGCGCGTATTCGTAGCGCGCATTCGCACACTTTCTCTCCCCTCTCCCTTCTGTGTTTCTCAAACACACATACATACTTATATAGAGTCGCGGCGGTATTGCAACACGTTACGAGTTACGCGATAGACGCGCATGGATGCGGCGTACGGCGATGCGTATGTACGTGCACTTAATGATCCGTGTGCCGCGGGCACTCCCCGCTCCTCCCGTCACGTTAAAGCCATATATCAAACGGCTAATTAATGCCGCGCGTAATTACTGCCTATCATAATGCGAGCGAAGAGCCGCGGTGGGGAAAGAGAGAGAGAGGGGGGATGTATGTGTGAGCATCCCTCTAACAGACCGGTGAGAGGCATCCTTCGGCGCGGAAAAACGCTCACAGGCCGCGATCCCGCTCGGCCACTCCCGATTATCCCGCGGAGCTGCACTTACAATCGCACTCTCTCGCGAGCCTGGAGAGCCTGTGGGAGTTATCCAGTTGAGCTCACTGCTACAATTGGATCGGGAAGGGTTTAACCCTTTCGCTGGGGGAAGCCATGTGTGCGCTTGTATATAGGCTCTCAAAAAGTAATCTCTTGGTGGCAAATGACGTTTATACACGATACTGATAACTGCTCTTGTCACTTGCAAAAATCGCGCATACGTAGCAGGCTAAACAGTACGGCCAGAAATCTCGCCCTGTGGCACCGGTAGTATTGAGAGGGGATGACGCACACAAATGCACACATGTGCACTCTGAAATTAGTTTGGAGCGGGCACGTTTGTTGTGTGCGTCATCCCCTTTCCGTATTACCGGTGCTACTGGGCGAGATTTCTGGCCACACTGGGGTAAACTCGGACAAGATGGCCATACTTTTTTAAAATGCAAAAAGAATTCATTTCTTATTGTTATTTCTTGACAGGGCATGGAGATATCAAAAGTGGAAAATGTAAAAATGAAACATTCAATGGTGTAGATTCTCCTGTTATCTGTAATATCGCGAGTATATATCGATTCAATAGCGCGAACACGTTGGAGAGCACTGCTAGGCCAAAGTTGCTGGGCTAATGTTGGCTATGCGTATCGTTTATGTATTTATTATGAGAAAAATAGCGGAAAAGGAATCACAAAATATTGACATAGTTTAATCTATCGTTGGATCTATTAGATGTAACTCAATTTTTAGTTACCTCTAATTTATCATTAAAAAACTTGTTTCGTTCGATCTACAGATTCGTCGAGTTGTCGTGCTGGCAACGTTGATTTACGATCGAAATGTATGTAATTATTCTTGCAAAGACCACGAGACAGAGCGAGAGAATCTCATCGTACATTATGTAAATTCGGATAAGATGATTATACTTTTTCAAATTGCAAAAAAAATACATTTCTTATTGCTATTTCTTAATAGCGTTTAGCACATTACTTCACTGAAGCCTACAGTACATAATACCATCAGAGTTAAAAGGAAAATTCGGTGAAATAATTTATTACAAAAATATCAAAACATGAGCATTGGCCATCTTATCTAAATATTTAAGACAAGATGACCACAAGGAATAGATGATCCATACATATTTTATGTTCAAGATTCTGTACCTGATAATTATTTTATAAAATAATGAAAAAACATAATTTGACATATTTATTTTAGTATAGGATATTTAATACATGTTATTTGTGAAAAATACACATATAAAGTAGAAACCTCTAAACAAAACTTAAATTCTAAATTCAATTTTTGATCATATAAAACATATTGCGCATAAGATTTAATTACTGTAATATTGAAAGTAATTTTTGAAAAATAACGGTTTTCGTTTTATAAATGTTAGAATAATAGTGAGCCATCTTACCCAAAATGTAAGTGAAAGGCGGTAATAGTACTTACAAACAAATAGTGAAAACGAAAATAAAAATGCATGTTATATTACAATTTACATACTTACTTTATGTGTTTAACGTTGATTACAATAGCTTAACTGTAATTTATTCGACGTTACAGCAAATTTTAGTGAACACATGAGAAATTTTACAGGTAGTCGAAAATAAAAATATAGTATAACATTTATAATCTTGCTATTTAGAAAATGTACATACACTACCTATAAATATCGATTATCTTTGTGACTGATTACACAAACATAATGTTTTGCAATTATTAGAGAAATTATAGCCTATGGCTATCTTTCCGGTATAGCCATAATACCTGAGTTTATCCTATTTCGAAGAACCCAGAAATTGCCAAATGTCTTTCTTACATGCACAATCGTATCTTTTTTTACAGAAGATTTTTTCTACGCGTGAAAATCAAAGCTTTTATACAACTAAAAGTTAAACAATTTTTCCTAAAAGTTACAAAATGATTTCTGAAGTTGGCTTCCTTTAATTTTTACGTGCGATTTTGACAGCAAAGAAAGATGCTTGAATGTTTTTTCCACTTTGAAATACTAACTGCTTAATATAAAAATTTCTTATTAATTGAGTCAGTATTTCAGAATTGGAACCATAGAAGTTTCGTACGAAAAAACTATTTTGGGCCCAATAAATAGTCGTGACTAGAATATTTAATGTTATAATCATTCATTTTTTTAACGAATAAATTGTTTTTTAAATATTTAGCCTATTACACCCAAAATTTACTATTTTTGTATTTACTTATATAAAAATACAGCACCGAAACATAAAAAAAATCATTCCCTATTACTATTTTCCAAAAGGTTATGTACGTGTCCTTAATTTTTTAAAATTTCTCTTTCTTTTTTCTATTTTTTATGTAACATAATGTAAGTGATTTAATTGAATTTTTAATCTAATGTAGATTTGAATGAATTTTCGCGTGGGGATATTTGATCTAGCCGCTTTGTTTCCGATGCCGCGTCCCACTGGATGACTCGCGAATATCGCCTCGCAACGGATGATTTTCAGTTAAGGCAAGCCGCAGCGAAAGGGTTAACCTTTAGAAAGAGGTGGCGAGCAAGGTAACATGGTGATGGAATATTTCCGGGCAGGAGAGAGATGCACGCGGAAACACAGATCGACGATATCGGTCCCGTTACGCGGTCCGTCATCTGCGAGTTTCCGTCGATCGTACCGCGAATTTCTAAGGATCCCTGTCCTCCCAGCCGTAGGTAGTTTCAAGTACCATACTGGCACGCTGGCTACGGAATTTCCTCGCGACCGTTATCGCGCCGTCATCTTCGTTTTATCCCTCGGTGCGGCATGCGGCGCCGCCGAAATTCTTAAGCGCTCTTGAACGGTTTTCCAATAATCTATTTTCGTGTAAATGCTAGGCGACATTCTGCCTTGGTTCCCGGCAACCAACCGCTGCGCGGCCGCGCTAACGCCGGGCACGGCCGAGGTCGCGAAATAATCAACGCAATCGTACAGCCGAGCACGCTGCATGTATATACAAGGTGTCCTAAATATAAATCCTATTGCACGATACCTTAATAGCGTATTCTGAAGTTCTTAATTGGAATCCAAAATTCTAACGTAAAAATGTGGAGGAAAGTTTTGTATTATCTTTTAAGGACGATTTAAAGGGCAGAAGATGGAGAAAAAACTTGATATAACATCTTTTGTTTATTATTTTGGATAATCAGTAGTGGAGGCGTAGAATTTCGTTCAAAGAAATAAAGAGATAAACAACTTTGAACCTGACCAAGCTTGATATTGACGGCAGGATTGGGAAGTAACTCGTTACTTGTAACAAAGTTGCGGTTACAGTTACATTTTTTCGATAACTGTAACTTAACTTAGTTACTTTTTTCCCACCTGTAACTGTAACTTAACTTAGTTACTTATTTTTAGTAACTTGTAACTTTTTTAACAGTTAGTTTAATAGTTATTTGGGGAACGTAAAATAAAATTAAAATTATATAGTAATCGTATATTAATTTAATAATCCAAATAACACAGACAATTCAAGAAGAATAAAAAAGAATCCAGTCGCATATCACCGATTCTGAGTTCATTTTCAGATGCAAAAACAATTCTTCAGAGTTTAGTTCAGTGAAAAGAATTATTTTTGCATCTGAAAATCTGAAACTCAGAATTGGTGACATACGACTGGATTCTTTTTAAATTCTCTGTGTTATCTGAGAAATTTATCAACGTATTTATGGAGCATGTGATTAAATTCTTTTATCTTTACAAGATTATCATTAAATTTTTATTATATTAAGTACAAATTTGAAATTTGTTAAGTGAATAGACTAATTAATGTGATAGATATTAATTATAAAATTCAATTCTTACATTTTAGTAAAACTTAAAATGTAAGATTTTTGTATTTATAATAATAATTTACAATTATTTCAAGAAAGTAACTTAAAAGTAACAACTCGTTACTTTTTGAGTAACTATAACCGTAACGAATTATTTTTCATAGCCAATAACTTGTAACTGTAACTAGTTACAGGAAACTGTAACTAATTATTTTTAAAAAGTAATTTTTTCTACTGTGATTGACGGTAATTGCGAAATCCAATACCATAATTAAACAGCCTTCTCTAACGTCTTAAGACTTTCACTTATGTGAACGAACTGTCCATTGTTTATCATGTTAATTTTCCAAATTTTTATATTGTATATCTTAAAAATCTTAAGAAAATTATATTGTATATCTGTAAAATTAATAATTCAATTCTTTGTACATCTTTGTATAACTTTTAGAATTCTATTCAAGTATATTCCATTTGAAATTAGCTAAAAATGTAATTTTGTTATTCATTTAGCTTCCTGAAGTTTAGTTAGAAGATTGTCCCTCTCATTGGCTTGAATAATAGGGATGTTTCAAAATTTTTGTGTTCGAATTTTTTATTTCAAGTAAGCTCCAGCTATTCAAACTCATATGATGGTTTTAAACATGCTGCATTTGTATATTGTGCTCGACTATTTCTCGACAACGCGCAAAGGATATTTGACTAATATTAACAGTTTCGATCGTCCATTAACCGATCGACTATCGCTCATATATGTCGCGCCTAAATACCTCTTGACTGTCCGTCGAAGTATTTATACTGCCGCGTTACATCGTTCGAGTTAGTGATTGCAACATTGCCATGAAATGCATCTGCGTTGTGATCGTTTAAATGTGAGTGAGGTAAAAAGAAATATCTATAAAAAGAAATATAAGAGAATGAAGAAGCTCTTCTTATTACACAAATTCAGCAGAATTTTTTCTTTTTGTTTTGCGCATGAACCGAAAAGTATTCCAGTCAGAATTAAAATATTCCATAAAAAACAATTATTTGTACAATTCAATGATACGAAATAATCTATATACAAACATTTGTATCTTTTTTTTTTGGTTTGCTGTTTGCCTAATTAAAAAAAAAATACAAAATTAACTTAATTATCTAGAAATGTATAACGAGAAAGTTCACTGGGAGAACTCTCTATATTCTCTATATTCTCCACTATATTCTTTTGAAGGGATTCTTTCTCGCGTTTCTTTTTTTGTTCATAAAAAGTTGCTCTATTCACCAATTTATTGTAAACGGTAAGTGCTTTTGTTAAGTAGATCGTATATCTCATAATTCTGGGCAATGAATCCAGTTCATCCAGCTAGAATTACTTGATTGACACGTTCGCTGTCGAAGTAATTGAATTATGTTTAATTATATATAATCTAACCCAACAGAATATTATTATATAAGCATCAATCCATCAAATATATCAAAGGAACCACTGTCAACTACATACAAAATATATGAACACATAGCGTACACAAACGTCAATGGTGCTGAGCGCAAATTCAGTATGACGTAAAAAGACATTATTGGCGAACGTGTTAACACGTTGATTATCAAGTCGCCCACTTATATTGAAGTGACGATTGAATTTCCGCAGGAGCTCCGTTTTTTCATTCTGTTTGTAAATGGTTTTATTTACTTGCATTAGGCATAATTTTGCTGAAAGTACTTACTAACCTTCTACTGACCAAATTAATTCCTCATGTTTCAAAAATTTGTCATGTACATGAATGTTCAAAATTGAAGTACTCAACACATATAAGGTGAAATTTTACTTTTCTAATTTTTTATTTTCCCAAAATATGTTTGTGACTCTGAGATCACGTTGGACATCGCTGCCAACGTAAAAAGACAGCCATATTGTGACTTTCATGTCACATCGGTTAAGACAGGAACAACATTGATATTGAAGATAAATAATGATGAAACTGGATTGTGACTTCAGAGTCATAGTGGATAGTAGAGGGTTAAACAAATATCTATTAAAATTCTCGAGATAAAAAAATCGATTCCCTTCTCTTCAAGGGGTGTGAGACGAAGTGCCCGTTCATTCAGTCGTCAATCTAGAAGTCAAAATTTCTGTTCAAGGAGACAAATATGTGCGACTGCCAGGGTTCAAAAATTCATAAATAGCTACCAGTTCTGAGCTACTCGTTTCTCGGTTTACGCGTGTCGGAAAGCTAGCTGCACGAAAATCCGGAAGTAGTCCGTCAATTATCGATCCCGACCTATCATCCGCCGATCTCTGCTTTCGATCGAAGAATCCTCATCGATCTACCTCACAAAAGCCTTCGCCTCCTGTACCATTACTCTTTGTACCGATCTATGCGATCATCCCCGTTCTTTGATCAATCCACCTTCGCGCCCTTAGCTGATCCGCAGGAATCTCACGAATCAATCATCTATCTCTATCTCTTATCGACCACCCCTCGCGGACTCTCTCGCACGATCCTTTCGCTCTGTTTCCACGTCCCCGTCGGCACGCACGTGCGTCTAGACGCACGTGCACGTCGGCAGACGCGGTTTACTGCCCCCGCACCGTCGGCACTCGTTTACGACACCGTATAGTTCGTGCAGCACCACCCCCGCACCCGTCCCCGTCGCCACACCGCCGCGCCGACGTTACCGCCGTATCGTTTCCGTCGCGTATCAGTTTAACACGCGTACTTACGTATCCCACATAAGCGCGCGTATAAACATTCGCTCGTGTCTGGCCCGGCGCGGAGCGTGACCTAGACCGAACGAATAAAGCATCGGCAATGCGTCGCGGCGCCGCTGATGCGTTTTACCTCCCCCCCCCCCCCCCCCCCC
>NW_022639521.1:660677-677157 GCF_010583005.1 Odontomachus brunneus | reverse complement strand
TTTTCCCCCCCCCCCCCCCCATCCTCCCTTCCACTGTTTGTTTCTTTTTTCGTTTCTTTTTTTCAACGTTATCGGGACGGGACGGCGTCCCCGGCTGCGTTTCGTCCCCTCTCCCTTTCGTGTCCGTTATGACGTAATAAACGTAAAAAGTGAGCCTTTAAACGCCCGCTTTTCCGCGATTACAGGGCGGGAGACTTAATGCCGGCGCACGCGTCCCGCTCGTCCGACACGCGAGTCCCGCGCCAGCAAAAAAACTCGCGGTGGCGAGAATTTACTTGGCGGAACTCTAAACCCCATTCCACAATGGTAGTAAGAAGTAGGAAGTAAGAGTAAGAAATTTTGACTAATTACAGTCGAATATGAGAAGAATAATCAACTATGATTAGGCAATTTCTTACTCTTACTTCCTACTTTTTACTGCTTACTGCCATTGTAGAATAGGCTTGAAGGATAATCCTAAACGTGCATTTAAACTATCGTCAGAAGAATATTGTGGGTGTATATATATAATACGGTATTAATATTTCTCGAGTTACAAACCAATGAAAAAAAGGATAAAGTAAAATTCAGAAGACGAAATAAAATAACAAGATTACATTTCAGCTGAAGTATACTTGAATAGAATTTCAACAGTATAAACTATAAGTTACAATATACAAAAATATAATATTAAATATAATATTAAAAATTAAAAGTTGCGTAAATATTGACTGATTAAATGTACGATAATCTTAGGACATTGTATAATAATAAATTTATTTATTATTTACAATAAGTTCACGTATATAAAATATATAGAATTTATTATATATATACACCCACAATATTCTTCTGACACCCACTATCGTGAAGAATATTATGTGTGGTATAGATGGATAGTAACGTTTCTTTACGTGTTAGGACGAGTCCTCTATAATAATGATTATATAAAAATAGACAAAGTACAAAAAAAAAAATAAGTATAGAATATATATAAGTCCCCCAAAACATTGTGTAATATTTTAATAGCATATTTTAGAGTTTAATTGGAGTTGAAAATTTTAATAGAAAAATATTACGGTATTAATATTTCTCGTGTTACAAACCAATGAAAAAAAGGATAAAGTAAAATTCAGAAGACGAAATAAAATAACAAGATTACATTTCAGCTGAAGTATACTTGAATAGAATTTCAACAGTATAAACTATAAGTTACAATATACAAAAATATAATATTAAATATAATATTAAAAATTAAAAGTTGCGTAAATATTGACTGATTAAATGTACGATAATCTTAGGACATTGTATAATAATAAATTTATTTATTATTTACAATAAGTTCACGTATATAAAATATATAGAATTTATTATATATATACACCCACACACACACGATTGTGGTAAACATGTAACAGAACAATAAATACAACACTTTTGATTAGTATGTAACTTTGTTTTGTATTGTCCATATCGCAAAAATAATAAAATTTTTGAAAAAATTTGCGATTAATTTATGTTGCATCTAAAAGTGATTTAGTTGCATCTAAAGTAAATAAGTTGACATTCCAAATCTGAATAAAAAGTTATTCCATTTTGAAATGTAAATCCAGCGAACATGTTGACGTAAATAATATTTTAATGGCGCACTGATGATATCTCGAACGTGAATAATACGTTATTTGACGTCACCTTGCTATTTGGAAATATTTTAGATCGTTATTATGGAAATTGTTATTGTGAAAATATATAATGTTGCTATATTATATATAGTAAAGGAGAAGGTAATTAAAAAATAATTACAAAAATTTCAATTTTTGTATACATGTACATTTAAATATTCCAACTGATGTATGCAAAACTTAATTGTATTTTAAAGATATAATATAAAGAACTATATTTTTAAACTAAATAAAAAAATCCTTTATCATTACAAATAACCACTTAGATTTTTAGCCATTAATGAAAGAAAATTATTACATGATTATGCGCAAATTTTCTTTAATCAATATCTAAAAATCTATGTAATCATTTGTTAAATGATAGAAGACTTTTTTGTTCGGTTTGACCTAATGTACAATGGCATTATAATGGTAAATATATAATGGCAGATGATGTCAGTACAGCTCATATCACCCGTGATTATTTATCAATTTTCTTTAATTAATTTCGAGATTTATTGCGAATATCGCAAAACGGTATGGGACTTTTATGTTCATTTCAATCCGTTCTATGTTCCCACGAACGTTGCGGAAACGAATCTGGGATATCCTGTATACTGTGTTTTTATATACAGAAAGTAGAAATATTATTTCTAATTTTCAGTGTCTTTTTGTAGGGATTATGGGCAATACATTCTTAAGCATTTTTGATTTTATAGAAAAGGACGTAACTAGTGCATACGGGGAAGAATTTCGGAGTAGAAATGTTACATGGCGGTGTCAGAAGTGAAGTTTGGAAAAAGATTGGCGGATAATTACGCGCGATAACATATCAATGTTCTTTAATATGGTTACTTGCAAAATAGCAGAAGCCTTTTACGTTCAGTTTCATCTAATCTACAATCACACGACAGCAGGCGCCGCTTTTTATTTGCCGATCTTCTTTAATGAATAATCCAAAATTTTATGTGGCTGTTTGTAAAATGTTAAAGAAATATTATGCTCAGTTTAACCTAATTTATATGATATGGGACTCTTAGCGCTAGATGCGTTGTAAAATAAGAGGGGAAAACAGGACATGGAGATATCAGAAGTGAAAACTGTAAAAATGAAACATTCAATGATGTAGATTCTCCTGTTATTTGCAATATCGCGAGTATATATCGGTTCAATAGCGCGAACATGTTGGAGAGCACTGTTGGGCCAAGGATAATGTTGGCTATGCGTTTTGTTTATGTATTTATTATGAAAGAAATAGCGGAAAAGGAATCACAAAATATTGACATAGTTTAATCTGTCGTTGAATCTATTAGATGTAACCCAATTTTTAGTCACTTCTAATTTATCATTAAAAAACTTGTTTCGTTCGATCTACAGATTCGTCGAGTTGTCGTGCTGACAACGTTGATTTACGATCGAAATATATGTAATCATTCTTGCAAAGACCGCGAGACACGGCGAGAGAATCTCATCGTACATTATGTAAATTCGGATAAGATGGTTATACTTTTTCAAATTGCAAAAAAAATACATTTCTTATTGCTATTTCTTAATAGCGTTTGGCACATTACTTCATTGAAGTCTACGGTACATAATACCATCAAAGTTAAAAGGAAAATACTTCGGTGAAATTATTTATTACAAAAATATCAAAACATGAGCATTGGCCATCTTATCTAAATATTTAAGACAAGATGGCCATAAGGAACAGATGATCCATATATATTTTATGTTCAATATTCTGTACCTGTTATTTTATAAAATAATGACAAAAACATATTTGACATATTCATTTTAGTATAGGATATTTATTATCGATATTTATAATATTTATAATATTTAATACATATTATTTGTGAAATATATAATACATATAAAATAGAGACCTCTAAACAAAACTTAAATTCTAAATTCAACTTTTGATCAAAACATATTGCGCGTAAGATTTAATTACTGTAATATTGAAAGTAACTTTTGAAATATAACGACTTTTGTTTTATAAATGTTAGAATGATAGTAAGCCATCTTACCCAAAATGTGAATGAAAAACGGTTATAATAATACTTATAAACAAATAGTGAAAACGAAAATAAAAATGCATATTATATTACAATTTACATACCTACTTTACGTATCTAACGTTGATTGCAACAGCTTAACTGTAATTTATTCGACGTTACAGCAAATTTTAGTGGACACATGAGAAATTTTACAGGTAGTCGAAAATAAAAATATAGTATAATATTCATAATCTTGCTATTTCGAAACATGTACGCACATACACTACGATAAATATCGATTATCTTTGTGACTGATTACACAAACGCAATTTTGTGCAATTATTAGAGAAATTACAACCTATGGCCATCTTTCCGGTATGGCCATAATACCTCAGTTTACCCCACATGCTCGAAGTGAGGACGTTGCGAACGAATAAAGGCATTAACGAGACCACGTTAATAAGCAGTAACGGCGCGATAACGCGAATCAAAATACATCGCGATGATTAACACCGGTTATAACTCGTAAGCGGATTCCTCGTCTCGGTCCGTTCGGCGTATTCGCTTATCTTCATCGTGATTACGCGGTCGGGAGTCTTTTCCGGGACCCCCGGCGACTAATCGACCGCGACTATCGACTATCGCGTGTGTATGCGCGTGTAGGATGCTATAAGAAACATCGCGACGTATATCCGATAAATTATGCATTCCGTCGTGCGTGCGCTCGCACGGGAACGCGCGAGTTTGCGGAATGAGCGAGAGGATGTCGGTGCCCGCTTGTTCTTCGCATTTTATGGAGTTACGCGCACCCGCGTAGTAAAGTGTATATATACCGGGGCCCGTGTAAAAAACTGGCAGAAATATTTACACGCAAATTGCGCAGCTTCGCGCTTGAAAGCGGCGTCGTGTGGGAGACAAGGAAAGAGGACAGGAGGAGGAAGAAGAGGAGAAGGGCGAAGTGGTGCTCGGGAGAGGAAGGGAATGGGGGAGAACTTTATTCCCCCTTTTCTCTCTCTCTCTTTCCCTATCTATCTCTCCCTCACATTCTGTACCTCTTTCTCTATCTATCTCTCTTTTTCTGTCCTTTCACACCGGCTTTTCCACCCCTTTTCCTCTCGCGAGCCCTCGCGCGCCGCTGGACAACTGTTGCTGGTAGCGCATCCATTATTACAGCATTACGATTTGCCGTGGCGCCGCGGCGATCTTATGCATGTATGCAGGAAGCTCTCTCTCTCTCTCTCTCCCTCTTTCACTGCCTCTCTCTCTCTCTCTCTTTCTCTGTGCGTGAGTACATACGAGGTGCGTGAACACTGACGAGGTTACTCGATGTTACACTCTTTTGCGCGCGTGTACATGTATAGGGGTGAAAACGTTGCGTTGATACTGGACGCGTTAACACCTTCCTCGCGTTGTTCTTATCTTGGTGGGGGTGCATCTGCGACGCTGGTCTAGTGTCACGTATCGTTTCACTGCGACTTTGTCGGATGTGAATGGTGAACCACAAGGAAAACGTCTTTTGAGTTGTGTCTGTCTTTGCTATCGACGCTATCTAATCTCGAGTTTTAAAATCGCGCTAATCGTGCAACTACTAAGTACAAGTCTGGTCTAATTTAGTTTAGTTACTAGGAGTAGTTAAATGTTTTCAACGTGCAAAAGAAGACACGTTATATATATATATATATATATATATATATATATATATATATATATATATATATACTTTTAAGACATTTATAAATAACAAATAAACAGCTAAGCTAATTTAACCAAGCCGCAAATCGTCCTAAGTAATCATTCAGACAAGTGCTGTCAATAACTCGACTATTTTTATATGCAGGTAAAGAGTTAAATATCCAATTATTGATATCCTTTTAGTTATTGACACTCTGAAAAAAACTTGGTTTTTCATGCGACCAACATTGCAGTTGAACTTTTTCCCTGTATTCAATGATTCACTTCATAGCTGAAACTGTGAATAACCGCCACTGATCGCGAGAAAAATCAAACTTTTCTAGAGTGTCAATAACTATAAAGGGGACCAATAATTGGGTGTCAATAATTGAGTACTTTATCCTATATGAGTATTATATTCAAACTCGCAGGTATTATTTATATTCGCAGATATTACTCGAATAAACAAATAGTTAATAACTACGAATATACAATGATAACGATTGCTGTTATTGTTGTTATTGTTATTATTATTATGTTATGTATTATTATTATATATTGCTGTTATTGTTCTTGTTATTAATTAATAAAGTTCTCTAATTGTGTAATATGACGTTGTATTACATGACTTATTAGGAGACTTATTATATATACAAAATAATTTTAATTTCTTCCAAGTATTAATTTTTTTAATAATAAAAATAACGAATAAATAACAGCAGATATTGTATACGAATATTATAATTATAATAATTATATTATATATTATTTATTCGTTATTTTTATTATTAAAAAAATTAATACTTGGAAGAAATTAAAATTATTTTGTATATATAATAAGTCTCCTAATAAGTCATGTAATACAACGTCATATTACACAATTAGAGAACTTTATTAATTAATAACAAGAACAATAACAGCAATATATAATAATAATACATAACATAATAATAATAACAATAACAACAATAACAGCAATAATATATAAGAATTATTTATAATGAAGAATTTACATTAATAATTATGACTTAATAATATTACCTGCTTCTCCCATTTTTCTTCTCTCTTATATAAATCGTATAATTGACTGGGATCAATTTAAGCAAAATAACTAACAAAACTATGAGATAAATTTTTAATCGGAAATATGTTGTCAATATATTGTAAGATGTGCACGAACAAAGTAAACATGTAGGTTAAATGATTGTGAATCAAACCGAATAATCCAAAGTATTGTGTATAAGTTTCATCCCTCACTGTAAATTAGTATACTGAGAGAAAAAATGATTGATTTGATTAAAGTTATAGTTATTTTTTACTTTGGCCACATATTTTTTTGTGATAAAATGATAGTAGTAACATACATATAAGGTTATTATCATTAACATTATAGTAGAATTTCATAAAAAAATAATTTTCTACACCATAGTTTATAATAATTATTTCTCTGTGCGATTACAAATGCTAACCATTTTTTCTCAGTGTATATCCCCTTTGCTTAAATTGACAGTATATGCTTTAGTGGTGTAGCCAGAAAAAAGTTTCGGGGGCGGCTGTACTTTTTATTTTTGACGAGCAAAAAAAGGTTATTCGAAACAATTTTTCTCACATTTACAAATTAATTTCGGGGGGAGCTGCAGCCCCCTCAGCCCCCCTGACTACGCCACTGACATGCTTGGTTCAGATATTCTTATGTTGATGGGCGACTGAGGAGCCGAGTGACTCAAAGTGCCTCCACCGGACATTGGTACACCTCCTTGTCTTAATTGACAGTATATGTAATTAATTGCACTGAATTTCTCGTTGCCTAAATTGACAGTATATATTTCGTCCATATACATTCAAATGCCTCAAATGGTCTCTTACGTCGCCCAAGACGCGCGTTCACGCGCTCTCGTGTCTTCGGTCGATACTCACACGCGAGCACTTTATTGGGCAGCGCGGGAATGACAAATGCACGTGTATGCAGACGGTATACACGCGTCGTACCATCGCCGGGCGGCCTCATACGAGCTCGACCGCCGTCGAGCGATCGAACCGACCGACCGACCAACGAACCAACCAACCAACTAACCAACCAGTCGAGCAACCAACCAACGGGCTTTATTATTACACGGTGGCAGCGTGCAATTCGCGCGGGCCGGCTTAACGTCCGTAAAGCACGTAGGCATTATCGCGCGAACGAGGGGTTCCTTTAATATTTCGATCAGCGCGCGCTCGCGAGTTATTATCCTCGCAAATCCCGCGCGGCAGGCCAACCTGGCCGGTGTTCGCGCATGAAGACATTACACGAAAGCGCCGAACCCGCGAGACGCCTCGCGAAACTCCCGTAATTATCGCGGGAGGCCGGGCGAGAGTCACGCGCGTGACAGAAGCGATCGTTGCCGTGTTAATTCCGTCGAATTTCTTTCCGACGCCACCGATTGTCGGCGCGTCGAGCTTGCGAGTGCACTCAAACTCGTGAAGAATATTCAACGGCGGGAGGGGGGTTACTTTGTGCTCACATTTAGGAGTAGCACCGCAACGTAATATTACTTTTATCTTTATAACTGTACATTTTATCTTTACAACTGATATAAAATTTTTATCTTTACAACTGATATAAAAAGCACTTTTTAACTTAAATGATTATAATTCCATTTCATATTGTAATCAATCATTGTTTATATCACGGTTCTTCCCTTTTCTATCAAGTACACGGAGAAACATATAGTTGGCTTACATAGAGATCTGGTTATACCAGATTCAATGTTAAATTACAACATTAAGTCCACAGGACTTTCCGTGCAGCAAAACTAGCAGATATGTCTATCTTAATATGTAGTAGTAATATATTAATATGTAGTGTAATATATAAATTATATATGTATAATAAGTAAATAATAACAGTAATTTATTTTATTATTAAATATTTGATATCAAGTACTTATTATATACTTTCATTACATGTATTAGCATAATGTGTTAATTTCACAGATATATTCTTTTATATCTAAGTAAAATATTTTTATATTAAAATTTTCTTAGTTAGTTCTTTAAATTCTTATTGTTATAATTCCAATATTTTCAGAACATCGTGTTTTATTCTGCGATTATCGCGTACATACACAAAATGATATTCTACCTAATATTTTACGTTATAAAAGGAGCTTAATGTTGCAAGGGTTAATTTTTACTTTCACGAAGAAAACTATTATGTTTTCTACATCCACATTCTCTATGAGAATGTAAGAAACAAAATTTGTGACTTCAAATTAAATAGATATTGCATTAAAATTTGTATACATCCCCATTTATACAGTTTTCTTGCGATACGTAATGTTCAGTTAGTATATTCTCATGTATAATTGCCTCAACCGAACGAATATTGTTTCTCTGTAGTGGTGTGCAGAACAAAAATACTAAGGTTAAAATATCTATAGATATAGTTACATTCTACAGTACTGAGAGTATTATTCAAATACAAGCAGCAAAAAGAAGGTCAGTGCACTAAAGTAGTAAGATTACTACACTATACTACACTATAGGCCATGGGCGAAAAATAATATTAATATTCTATTATGAGAACCATCTTCAGAAATGTGATATATAATTTCTTCTCTATATCCAATAGTTTTCTCTCATCTTTATATTAATTTCCTTTAAGGCTCTGCTATCTCGCCGCAGAGTCTGAATTGATGGTGGCGCCTAGCAGTGTTGAAAACACGAAATAACTGTAACAGCGTAGCTGACACTAGGCCTCTCCTGACACCTCAAGCGTCTTCTACAATGGCAGTAGGAGTAGTAGTAAAAAATAAGCAGTATGCAAATTGATCAATTCTATTCTCACGTTTCAAAAATAATCGATTGTGATTGGTTTATTTACTTACTGCTTATTTCTTACTACTACTCCTACTGCCATTGTAGAAGACGCTTCAGAGTTTCTTGCGTTTCGACGCGTTATTTTTCAGTTTCTCCGTGAAGTGTGTATATTATCATGATCCTCACAGCCGTAAAAGGTGTAGCAAACTTTGTGATACTGGTGATACATTGTGAAAATCGAGAAATTGAATGTGTTCGTATATGCTGATATCTCAGCTGTCACAAATCACCGTGACAGCTGAAAAATGTAGCATTATTTCAGGGGATTATTTTACAATGCTACGTGATATATCAGCCAGATATCTGAGTTTGCTGTACTTTTTACAGGTTTCAGGATTAGAAAAATATTTGGTTCTTCAGAGAAAAGTAAAAAATAAAAAGCAATAAAACGCAAGGAACTTTCGATATCATTGTATTCGATGTCATTTCTCGCTTCTGATGTCATCAAACCAATATGGCAGCCTGAGAAATAGCAGAGCCTGAAGGATTTATATCTATAAAAGTTCAACTTTATCTTTCTTCTCTCACATACAAAGCAATCGACTTATTTTAGCCACTATGGAAGGTTAGGCGAACCAAACGGTGAAGTGTAAACGGTGATGATGGTTTTTATAAATTTACGAAATAATAATAATATTTCACGGTGTATGGGCCATAATTTCCTAGTCATTATGTGTGTATGAGCGGTACATATCGTTACCCTTACCACTGTTAAATCGATCCATTCCTCTTCCGAACGTATTGACTGTAAATTTTTAATTAAACTAATAACCAGTACCTATATATTATTAATTTTCGCAATATATTACCAATGAAACGGTCGTAATGGAAATTAACGTATCTATATGTAATTTATTTTGAATACGATCCTTGCACATAGAAAAAAATCGAATAAAACAAATTAAGTTTTAAGATGGAACAAATTTTGTTACACAAACTGCAATCGAGGCAAATTGAATAAACATTGAGTCTGATTTACACATTGACGTCTACACATTCTCTCAATTTTTTGAGGTGAAATTTCACTTGGAAAACATACAACACACACATCATCAACATACACATACACACACAAACAATAATGTCAGAATGAAGATGCAGCCGCATAAACTATAATAGAAGTAATAACGTACATTCGTCGACAGCCACATTGAGAGAAGTGCATGAGAGTTTTGCATTAATCTGAGATCAGGTGTCGATGAAAATCATGTGAAAATCAACGATTGATTTGAAACTTCTAAAACTTCACAATATTTGGAAAATATACAAATGCCGATCACAACAATCAATTTAAAACTTCTAAAACTTCACGATATTTAAAAAATATATACATGATGACTAACTTTATTATCATTATCCAGTTTATATCATACTCAGATTGAATCAATATAACAATATATTGTTGCCAGTGGCGTAGCCAGAAAAAAGTTTCAGGGGGGCTGCACTTTTTATTTTTGACAAGCAAAAAAAAGATCATTCGAAAAAATTTTTCTCACAGCGTAACCCAGAAAATTAATTTCGGGGGGGGGGGCTGCAGCCCCCTCAGCTTCCCCCTGGCTACGCCACTGATTGTTGCCCTCGCTCACGCGCTCGCGTTCGGGAGTAGGAAATAAAGAACTTGTTTTAGTAAAAGTAACTAAGCGTTTAATCAAACTACAGGTTCTCAGCTATATACAGTGCTAATAAGCATAATCTCAAAAAATTTCGTGGCCCGAATTGCCACACGTCAGCCTGGCTTGAAGGCGCGAAGTCGTGTGCGACTCCTTATTTTCTCTCGTTTATCCATCGTCAATCGTCATCGTTAATTTATGTTACATATAAATGAATATCATACTTTCATTTTTTGAACAGCATTTTTTATGGCAAGTACTTGTATGTGTAGACCTATTTTCCATTACGTATCATCTGTATAACAAAAAATTGCTGACAAAGTTCTTTGTTTCTAATTGTTTTTTGTCTTGTTTTGTAATACAACAGACATTTTGAATCTTACGTGAAGTGGTTAAAATATTGACCATAAAAATCTAATACTTCCCCTTAATGGGCTGTGATCGATTTTTTGCTAAGCAATAATCATAATAATAATAAGTATTATAAGGTTTCAAGGGGGACGAATTCAACTGTCTAGGACTCGCTAGGACTCGACATCTCGTCCTCATCAAAAGACTCTCGAATCATTTTGAACTTGCTTTTTACATAAACAAGAAATTAAAACAACATGAACATTTTGCTGAATGTATTAAGGCAGTTAATTCGCCACCGCATATAATGCAGAAATCGAATTCGTTGAACTCAGTTCGACTCATCTCTTATGCATAAGACGAAGTATGTGGGTAGATTTCCGTAGGAAATGCGAATCTATCGCGTTACGTGCAAAATCGTTCGAGTCCTTACACGCCATTTTCGTCGATCGCTTAACGCCTATTCCGAGTATTTCGGTATCTGGCGATAAGTCTTATCGAAGGTGAGGCGTTCACGCGACGGAATATGAAAAGTGGGAGGTTGTCTAGAAGAGAGGAGGGAATGGAATATCCAATGTCGCGAATACCGCCCCGAGCGATAAATCATTTCTCTCCGGGCCAGTGGCGTCGCGATGTCAGCGACGGCATTCGCGGATATGCGACCGCTTAACCCTTTCGGAACGGACGTTCTTCTTTTCATCGATAGACGTGACGGCGATAAAACCCATCGAAATCAAATAATGTTACGAATTGTTATGGACTGCGCGTGTTTAAGCATTTAATCATACTTCAATCACTTGTACTCTTTTATTAAAATATTCGTATGAAAATTTAAACTTAGCATGAACACAAAAAAATTATTTGCACTAATCTGTTATATTTATGTAAAAAAATTACAAAAATGTTAATTTATGTTACATATAAATGAATATCATACTTTCATTTTTTGAACAGCATTTTTTATGGCAAGTACTTGTATGTGTAGACCTATTTTCCATTACGTATCATCTGTATAACAAAAAATTGCTGACAAAGTTCTTTGTTTCTAATTGTTTTTTGTCTTGTTTTGTAATACAACAGACATTTTGAATCTTACGTGAAGTGGTTAAAATATTGACCATAAAAATCTAATACTTCCCCTTAATGGGTTGTGATCGATTTTTTGCTAAGCAATAATCATAATAATAATAAGTATTATAAGATTTCTTATATTTTACACATTTTCTTATCATGTAGTTAGGTATGTTATATAAACTTGTAATATATATTAAAGTCACTATCTTTAAAAAAAAGTCTTTAAAGGATTAAACGCTACAGTGCGGGCGACATAATAATGTTTTATTAATAATAATAAAACAATGTTTTCGATTATAATAAATTGTGTTTTATTACTAAAAAATGTTTTCTATTTATAATAATAAATCGTGTTTTATTAATAAGAAACAACGTTTTACTAATAATTATATATTTACAAACGAAATGTTTCGATGCAAACGGTCGTTATTAGTCATTCACGAACAATTCAATTCTGCGAGAATTTTTATTTTTACTTTTTCTTTTCTTTTTTTAAACTCATCACTGAGAGTTTTATGATTTACAAGAAGATTTTGTGTTTTACTAAATATGTAAGTATTTGTCGTTTAAAGCGTTATTATTAATAAAATATCTTGTTTTGCTTGAATACCTACATGTAAGCTCGTTTAATCCATAGTTCTATATTTAATTTTAATCAACAGACTATAAATTCTTCTTATTAGAGTTTAGGCCAGTCAAAAAGTTGGTTTCGATTTTTAAGCTAAATTTGATTTTGTTACATTAAATAGAATCAAATTATTTATCAACCAAAATAATCACTGCCGTTGTTTATATTCCTTTACCAACGTTTAGAATCATTTGTATATCTCTACACTGAAAGAAGGATGTCGTAACAAATATTCAAATTTGGTAAGTGTCACTAAATCATTTAGATAAATAGTGCAGACTAAACGTACTGTGATAATTGGGAAATAATTATATTATATAAAGTGTAAATATATAGTTTTTTGAACCAAGATTTAGTTGCTTGAACTATACATTTAGTTCTCTACACGTAAGTAGAGTTTGGAAATTAAATAGCAAATACTTTAATAGTAGAGAATGTGATAACTATTATCAATATGTGTAGTAGCAGAACATTTTAAAATAACTATTATCAAGCCTCTAATTGAAAAGGAAACATTTTTAGATTATTTTTTATTTTACTTAAAAAAACTTTATCGTTCTATTTAAACTATTTTAAGAAATCTGATATTTCATTTCTTTTTGTATTACTGACGATATGTGAGATGAAAAGAATCGTTAATAATCGTTCTAAATACGTGAAATTCTCTCTGTGGTTTCTTTTAATCTTATAATAGTTATCCATCTTTTTCCTACACACGTTTAACCGTTGTTTGCGATATCAATAATCGAATAGGAACTAATTAGTTTTACAAACTTTGATGATATCTTTATACTCATACAATAGATACTTACAACTTTCAAGAAATGTGATAATGCCATACTTATTAGCAAATATTGAGAACAACGCAATACCAATCGATATGCGACGATATCATCTATCAATAGGTGATAAATATACAAATAGATATAGTTAATAGACACTAAATATGATAGACACCAAATTGATTACCTTAATAAGATAAATATTAATAGTTACTCAATATTTCGTAAATTGAAATTGAATGAGATTTCATAATACTTATTAAATGTCTCATAATAGACATCAAATATTTGGTAACAAATGATAAATATTTGGTAACTGTTATTAAATCTTTTAAACCATTTTACTGTGAATAAAGAAGTCCTTCATAATTCAAGTTTACTAAGTATTTGGCAATTATTATTACATATTATATAGATAATAGTTGCCAAATATTCACTTAAAATCTATAATTAAATGCATTTCAAAACATAAATGTTACAATGTTAGTCTTTTTCCATATCATACAGGATGTTTACCGTCGATAAAGGTCTAATATCATAAAGGATGTTTACCGTCGATAAAGGTCGATAAAGAAACTAACAAAACAAACTGAAATTGTTGACTAAACTAAGATTAGTCATCCAAATTTTTAATACCCGAATCATCAATGTATTTTATCACCAATGTATTTTATCTCCGAAAGATAACATTTGATACAAAGACGCACCGCCTCTTTCCGAAAGGATGAAAATGCACCCTTGATTCCGAGGCATAAATTTGACGGGCGATAATATTTTGTCAAAAGATTAATCTTAAAAGCAACTGGAGATCCGTGACGCGAATCAAATCGCAGTCGCCGCGATCGATTTCGTGGCTCTCGCGCCGCGAAACCGGTTTCGGCCTCGCGATCCATTCACGTCAAATACACGTACGGTAGGAATAAACGGGGAATCCTAATTATCCAATAAGAGGGAGCACCCGCACTCTCTCACCTGTCGTCCGTGTAACGAGTTTGGAAGGTCAAAAATCGCACTTGTGCCTCGGGCAGTCGGTGTACACGAGGCGACCAGACAAAGAAATCTTGCTGCGAGAAGAAACAAATACACTGAAAAAAAATTTAGTAACAACTATCAAGCCTGGATTATAGTTATTAGATGGTAAAATAGTTTCAACTAAAAATATGTAGATAAATATAATCAAGCATAATTTGGTGAATATCAACAAATAACTTTAACAACGCTTAATATTTGATGTCAAAGCTTGGCATCTGTTGTTAAAATTTGGCGATTATTACTAATTTACTTGTTATGTATCATAAAATAATTCGTAAAATAAAATATATTATTTAGCAATACTTATCACGTGATAAGTAAACATGAAAAATGTAACGAAATATTTGAATAAGAATCAAATTATTAGTAATTATTATTAATTTTATTAATTACTAAATTAGTAAATAATTATTAGATAAGTTTTATTATAATTTTTAAATAATTATTATTAGTTGGTATTATTTAGTAAGTCACTTAATTAGTTCAACTAAATAAAGATTTTACTAATTATTTCATTTTACTGGACGGTTGGTAACTATTACCAAATTTTGATACTAATTATATCAAATATAACACTGAAACGCTCAATGAAACGCATTAGTTAATTATTACAAAACCATTTCAGTGTAAACTAGAGTATCGTTGATATTTTTCTTCTCACCAGTAGCAAACAGCCTCTTTGTCCAGCCGCTCGAAAAGCGCCTATCACTTCGCTTACACGCGAAACGAATCGAAATTACGATTCAGTAATTGACTCTCAGCCGAGTCGAAATTTTGCTCCTATTTTCAATCCAAACATTCCAACGTTTACAGATTCGATAGAATTACGGTAGATAGATTTAATTAATGAATGGGAATAGAGCGCTAAATTTTACGTCTCAAATAAGTGATAAAAATAGTTTTCTACTTAGAATTTTGAAAACAAAATGAAAGTTTAAACTCAAGAGGAATTTAACAACTTTAAACGAAAAACTATAGGTTAAACATTTTCTATTTGATGCATCATATACATGTAGTTTCCTCAATTTCTTTCACTAACCTATTTCTTTTTGTCTAAAGATACTATTCCTATACTCGAAAAAATGATACGAAAAATGGTTTTTTGTATTAAAAAAAGAAATAAGATATATTTGTTCTTCATATACACAATATCCTAATTTATGATATTATATGGTAATACTTACAATCTAGACGAAAAAATATAATGTAGATTGGTCAAATAGAGTCAAACGAAGTTGATTCGATTGCTCTAAATGATGGAATAAATTAAATTAAATTTTAAATATCGAAAATCGAAATTTAAATTAAGAAATTTCGATCTGTGTTGTTTAATTTTTAATTTCCAATTTCAAATATCAAATTTCTAATATCAAATGAAGAATTCCAAATGGAAATTTTCCTTAGTATAGCGTCGAATCTCGTTACGCAGAATCGAAATAAGTCGATAATTATACATAAACAAATCATAAGTCAAATCTTAATATATCACAATAAAAGTCTTCATATAGAACCGTTTCATAAGATATTTATTTCAAAAAGGTCGAGATAACTGAATAGTGCATGTTCCATACATAGCTGTTGATGCAATGCATACTTCGTTTATGTGCACATAGAACTCATCAAATCAGACGAAAAAAATCCGCACGTTAGCATGATAATTATAGAAAATTAATTTTTAAAAATATTAATTCAAGAAAATTAATGAATAAGCATGAGTAATGCGGTGAAATGAACTCTTCAGTCAGAGTCTTATCCAGAATGTCTGAATCTGTTGACAAACTCTTAACCCTTTAGCTACCAACGGGACATATAATTCTTCCCCCCCCCCCCC
>NW_022639521.1:660056-660573 GCF_010583005.1 Odontomachus brunneus | reverse complement strand
CCCCCCCCCAATTAATAACCTTATTTAATTGAATAAACAGCATCTTTGACATTTAAAACACAACAGTTATTACTCTACTTATTACCGTGTTGGGACGAATATGTCCTCTCCTGATTGCCAATCGGGTTTGAACGGACGTCAAGATTGGTGCCGCTGCGAGTAGCTCACAAATTTGTAAGTATCGCTCAATATCTGTAAAAAATTACGGCTCGAATTATATCAAAAATAAATTCATCGACTTAGCAAATTTATAACTTGCTGGGCAAAATTAAATATTTCAATTGAACAAATTTGCTGTTTAAAACACAACAGCTATTACTCTACTTATTAACGTGTTGGAACAAATATGTCCTTCCAAAAACTCTAGTGGGACATCAGTGTGTATCCCTTTGGCGTCACACAAACAAAACTTTTAATTTTTTCGCTAAAAGTACATCACACACACACACACACACACACACACACACACACACACACACACACACACACACACACACACACACACACACACACACAC
>NW_022639521.1:627719-659838 GCF_010583005.1 Odontomachus brunneus | reverse complement strand
CACACACACACACACACACACACACACACACACACACACGCACACGCACACGCACACGCACACATATATATATATATACATGTACAGACACACGCATATACAATTGTACTTAACAAAGTTAAAATAAAAAGAAATTGTATTTTTAAAAAACAAAATTAGTAGCAAAAAAGTTAACAACAAGCGGTGTATAATGTTAGACAGTGGAGTCTCATGCAGTTTCGTAATTGTCCGCATCGTCTCGTCAAGAAATTATCAACAAATTTAAACTTCGGATGAGACTTTGACTGAATCGCTTATCTCTTTCTCTCTCTCTCTCTCTCTCTCTCTCTCTCTCTCTGTCTCTGTCTTTCCTCTCTCTTTCTCACATCATATCACATACGCTCATTCGCTAATGTTTTTCAATTGCTATCATAATAATTATCGCGCTTTTTTGCAAAATAGCACAGGATTTTTTCGTTCTGTTTAGCCCAAATCTTTAATCTTTAATGTACAGTACATTGAACCAATTTTAATTTTTGCGTTTTTGAGCAGATTTAACTACTTGTAAGAATTAATTTTTTATGACTTTTTTTAATTAGAGACCTTTCAAAAATCCAAGAAAGATTTTTTCTTGTTCTTATTTTAAAAATAAGAGAAACAAATTCTTTATAATATATTATAAATAGCATATATTATAAAGGATTTGTTTCTCTTATTTTTAAAATAAGAACAAGAAGAAATCTATCCTATAATATATCCTACTTAATTAAAACTATTATATCGAGAATTGAAGTATACATGTTAAATCTTGGACGCTGAAAAATTAAGGCTTGAAGTTAGAGGAAACTATCGAAACTATCGAAACTATTGTAAACGCACGATTATCCGGCGACGCGTGCCGCCAGCAGACGATGCATTAATATGCAATTCACACACGAGGTCGCAATATGTCAGCGGTGTTTAACCGCCGGTGCTTCCCGTATGCAATATCTTTCCTCGACGTTGCCGATGGTACTCTGCGCGACCTTGACAGCGGGTATAAGAGGTAAACTCGCGAACCTACGGAATCAAACGTCACCGGGAGAGATTCGAAGCAATGAAGCGAATTCTGGCGTCGCTTGTCCTCGTGACGACGGTGGCCGCTTGTGCGGCCGATTGCCAGCCGGATTTGAACGGACGTCAAGATTGGTACCGCTGCGAGTGGCTCACGAATTTGGAGGTATCGCTCAATATCTGTAAAATATCACGGCTCGAATTGCATCAAAAATAAATTTATTGACTCAGCAAATTTATTTAATAATTAAAATTATTTTAATTTAGCTCACTGGGCAAAATTAAATATTTCAACTGAACGAATTTGCTCGTGCAAAGCAATTATTTATGGAAGTAATTATCAATATATTTAGAAAATAAGCCCACTTTTGCAGATGTTATCTTACCCCTTGTCCACAACCTTGCTTTAATCTTTAAGCCGTGATAAATTGACCAACCACAGTTGATTATTTTAAAAATAATCAACTGTGGTTGGTCAATTTCTTAAGGCTTAGGAGTTAAAGCAAAGTTGTGGACAAGAGTTATTCCAACGAGAAGCATGATGTATCTAAAACAAATTTAAATTTGTGGGATAAATTAATTATTTTATCAGAAAAACGATAAAGAAGGAAAGATAAAGAAAGTTATCTCTCACTTATTTAACAAACGATGGATTTTCTTAGTAATAATTTAATAAGTCTTAAGTTTTCCTAGTAATTTAATTCAGCTATTTTATTATTAATACATGGATATCGTACTTGAATATCATCCTAGTTGCGACACATAAAGATGTTCTATCACTGCAAGCATTGTTTTTTATCACTGTAAGCATTGTTGTTTTAGCTAACTTCTATCTGACATACTAATTATTAGCTCATTAATATACAACATTTCTTTTAATACAGTAACAAAAGAATTCGTTATCTTAACAAATATATTTCATTAAAAATCTCAAATAACGTTTTTAATGGTATTGACAGAATCTTTGTTGTAGTATCAAAAAAATCTATCGTGAAGATAATGCATCAGAATTCAAAACCACTAAGAAATGTGTGAGAAAATTTAGAAAATGTACATAATGATGTATCTGTAATTATGTATATATAGATTTTAGATATATATGGATTTATATACATATATATACTATATATCCTGTATTGATGATTTTTAAATTTTATCCTTAAAGATATTAAAATTCAAAAAATAATAATAGGAGTAGAGATAAATTAACAATGAAATTTTAATTAATACTTAATTAGGTTTGTTACTATTAAGTTAAGAAATTTAATATTTTCAAAAAATAAAAATATATACAACATTGTAAAAATTATAAAATATAAAAAGATTGTATGAAATAATTTTTTATATACTTCATAGTTACGATAAAATATTCGCTAAAAATTAAATATTTTTATAAAGTTATTACAAACCTCAAATATTAAAATATCCAAAATTTTCATATCTAAAATTGGTAAGAATGTTACAATCATCCCCTAATTTATTACTATATATAGAAAAAAGAAACTATTACAACTATATATTTGCTAAAATATCCAGATCTTTTATTGCTATAGCAAATCGTTCTTCTTTCCTTTCTCTTCTTTTCGTAATCATACGTTTACGTGCCGTGAAAATCTCTGCTTCATCGCTAAATGAACCACGTTGCTCATCGCGCAGTTACAGATACCCGCGGGAGCGGTCGGCATCGACATTAGGAACTCGAGCATTGCAACAATACCGTCGGACGCGTTCACGCGCTACGCCAACACACTGGAGGAACTGAACATCACCGGATCCGGCGTGGAGGAAATCCAGCCGCACGCGTTCAGGGGTCTCGGTAAATTGCGCGTGTTGGGCTTGGTGGACAACAAGATCCGCGCGTTGGACACGTCGTGGCTTCGTGATCTACCGCAGTTGAGCGCGCTCGTCGTTTGGAGCAATCGCATCGCCACCATCGACACGCGCTTATACGATCTGCTGCCGAATCTGGAGTTCTGGGACATCGCGCACAACGAGCTGGTCGACTGCCCGACGGCCGAGTCTCTGAAGAAGCTGGCGCGGCTGCGTAGGATATACATCGCCGGCAATCCGTGGTCGTACCGATGTCGCTCCTCGATGACGTGGTATTTGGGCAGCAACCACATCCGCTTCCTGCAGGACTGGGGCGCCACCGACCTCGTGGTCGAGGAATGCCTCGCTCACGCCCCGGGCGCCGCCACCGACGATGTCGCTCTCAACAATTGCGTCGAACGCAAAACCGTCTCCGCTGACATGATGTCCCACGTGAACACGTCGATCCAGTATCTCGTGAAGAAAGTCATGCAACTGGAAGCTGACGTTACCGCCTTGAAGAAAGCAGGTGGATATTAAAGGGATGCTGAAGCTGATAACTTTACCGATAGAACACTGACATTTTTCTGCAAAGTTTACGTTGTATTGATTACACAGAATTGCTTTTACGCAAATGCTTTTACGCAATAAAAGTACGTGCAAAAATAAATAAGAGCATTGCTCGATATGTGATAAAAATGAACAAAAGTTTTAATGTAAAATCTCAAGCTGTCAGTTAGCGTAATATTTGCCTAATCCAAAAGTTCCATAGCTTGTACATACCGAAAGTGTGGATGCTCCAAACAGAAAAATTTTGAAGAACGTTGCTCTACTTTCGCTTCTGCATTTGGAAGCTTAAGAATATCGAAAAAGTTTGCAGAAAGATTTCTACATATATATGGTTTTTCTAAATATTCAAAATCTATATATACATAATTATAGATACATTATTATGTACATTTTCTAAATTTTCTCACCCATTTCTTAGTGGTTTTGAATTCTGACGTATTATCTTCACAATAAATTTTTTTTGATACTACAACAAAGATTGTCAATACCATTAAAAACGTTCTTTGAGATTTTTAATGAAACATATTTGTTAAGATAACGAATATGGTAAAACAAAACAACATTCATGTAAGTTCTATATATACAAGAAATACGAAAAGGATAGCGTGATTATGTTAGTGACAATCATCTCTGCATTATCGACATTGTTCGAGTTCGTCATCGACTCCAGGATCCCCTTAATTCTTTTTCAAGATGCTTGAATGCTTAGGACAGATTTCATACAAATATGGCGAATGTGAGACAATGTTGACCGATGTGACATCGGCCATATCGTGTGTGTGAACTTTTTAATCTGCTTGGTACAAATGAACTTTTATCACCACTTTGTAATAAATATAATTATAATCATAATTATAATCGGTTGAATATATTAGTATATTCTAATCAGCACAGACGGGACATCACAGTTACAGTATTTTACTTTATTATATTATATTTTATTAACGTTGTCACGTCTTAGTTGATTTTAAAACGTGTTAATTGTCCTTTTTGGGTCAATGGATTTAACCACTTTACCCTGGGATGGACTAGTTCGTGTGATTGTGAGTGATTAAATGTGTAAATGTAAATGTGTGTACAAAATAATTATTTTACTTACTGATTCTGGTTGATTCTTTCTTTAAGAAATTTTAAATTATTTTGAAGTCCTTCTCGTTCTATAGTTATAGAGAGACTGAAGAGCTTAGGATCGGACTTAAGAGGTTGGTGAAGGTTTGGGAATGTAACGTGACACTTAGGTCAGAGGATATGTTAGGAAACAAACCTTTATCTTCCCAGTATCTTATTTACGATTTTTAATGTTTTATCTTAGTGATCCAATTGTTGTGTATATTGTTTGTTTTTTATAAGTTTGATTAATTAATTATAACTGACTGATCGATTGTGTGACTGATTGACTGATTCCTTGTCTCTAGTCTGATTTCTATTAGAATTATTACTTCTTGTTTCTAGTTTGATTTTTGTCTCACTCTCTGAGGTGTGTGTGCAGTCGCACCCGTTTTTATAGGCAGGTGGCGAGATACCCCCGCGTGAGTTCTCACCACCTTTTAGTAGAAGGGGGAAGATGCTTCTCACGACATGTGAGTAATAATCAATAGTGAAATTTTGACACCTTATTATCAGTCCATTGTTCTTTGACCACCCAGGGCATTTATTGCATTCCTGGTGGTAACAGAAGGTGCACTCGGTCGAACTGAAGAGAAGTTACGTCGGACGTAACAAAGTATAATATAAAAGTATCTAGATCAATAAAGTGCTCAATGCTTGCAATCTTAATAAGAAATTCAACTATATAATGATTGTATTCGGTGTTAGACAAAACAGATTTCCAGTTACTATATAATTCTTTTTGATGATATTATAATTCCTTATCAGGTCGAAAACACAATTATAAATGTATATAGCAGATATGTGAATGATATATCTAACATAGTCAGTGGAAAAAAGCATATACTTTTACAGCATATACTTTTTTTCAGATGAGTTTCCAACAGGAAATGATGTTTCTCAGAAAAGGAACTTTTGTATAGAATGCCAAATACACTTTGGAGTTCATCGAAGTAAAAGTACATCGATTTTACTTCTACTAACTATATCTACATTAGTATAAAGTAATAGCTAATTAATTAATGAAATTTGTATTTATATCGAAACAAATAAATAAAGAATTGTATAGAAATTTTTACATATATGGAAGAAATTTTTTTAGAAGGTTAATTAATAGCATTAAAATGAAGTGTTATTTTCTGTTTCAGTTAAGATATAGCTTTGAACTATAATTTTGAACTATAATTTTCAAAGTAGGTTGGAAAATTCTTACATGAAGTTTAGTATAAGAATTTATATATGTATGTATGCATATATTTATTTACTTATATATTTATTTATTTATGTGTCTGCAATTTTGAAAGAGTTATTTCTCTCTGAATATACTATTAATTAATTGTTGTGACACAGATGAACTCCGGTCTTGAATATATCGCAGTTGCACGATACGAGTATGGTAATTTTTACCACTAGCATGGCATATTATTCAACGAAAACTCTCCCCGTGCAATATTGGCCCAACATTCGTGGCCAATGTATTCGTCACCGTTGGCCTACATTTGCCACATCGTGTGCAGCCAGCTTCGCTCGACGTCGCGTTTCAATACGGTTCGATCCTATAAACCACTTTTTATATATTAACACGTCGACTGCCACGAGGGTAACTGGTGACCGGCATTTGACTTTTCAATGGCGCCATGGGAATCACCGGCAACTCCCAGTGAGGCAAATTATCGCGTGTGATAATATATAACTTAATTTAACCATTACATTATAAGATATTTTCGTAAACGTTTTAATAAACAATAAAATCCGACGTAGGTTCATCTTGGAGAACAATTTATTTCAGTGCGTTTTTCAAGAAAGCTTTATATTATTTTTATCACGTTAGGTGTAATTTGTCGAAATTTCCTTTATAGATATCCTTTTTTAATATTAATATTACTTCCCATTGCTTCTTTACTATTAATTAGCAAATCTTTATCTTATCTTTATTTTTCTCAATTATCATTTACATTATATGTTAGTGGTAATAAAACTTTTATTATAAGTATATTATTATAATATTTTGTATATAAAACCAAACATACCAAACCGGCTGAACAATCAACGTGTTAATGTTATACTTAATGTAAATATATCGTTTGTACTATTTATTAAATATCAAAATATTAAATTAAATACTAGCTGTGCGATATTGTATAGAAGAGGTCGAGTTTCTATTTGAGATAATTTGAAGCGCAAAGAATTAACTTTGTGGCCCAAATAATCCCAGCTATGTTTTGCCAAAATATTTGAAGCTTGCGATGTATTCGTCTTTTCTTTGTATTCTCTCAAACAAGAAGTAAAAATTGATAGACATTTACGGTTTATAGTCGATTTTAATGAGTTTATTTATTTAAATTTTTTAAACCAGTACGGCCTTATTTAGTTACCGACTCATGCAATTCTCTCTCTCTCTCTCTCTCTCTCTCTCTCTCTCTCTCTCTCATACAAACACGCGCGCGCACAATCGATTTACATTCAGAAACACAGATTCTATAAACTTGTAAAAAATTTAAAATGCCGATACGATTGGTTTATACAAGAAAACTCATTATATGCGGTATATCATGTCTCTCCATCAAAGTTATTTAATATTTTAGATCGTTTATTTCCGTCATCAATTTTATTATATGACGCCGTTATTGTAATTTCCATCTTGTGTTCCATCGAGTAAAAGTAATTACATATTCGATTCTTAATGATGCTAATTCTCATTTAGGCCGCTGCTAAATAACAATGATTTGATCTGCATCTACTTGCACGTGCGATAAAATCTGTATAATAAAATCTAACAAAATCTAATAAAATAAAATAATAAATAATAAAATCTAATTTTTAATGGAAAAATCAGATAATCGAGCTTCACGAATATGATCTAAAACATTCAGATATCCTCAAATAGTTGTTAAAAGAATAATGCATAATTTTGAGTCATATTTCCACATTTAACAAAATAGGGTCACCACTTTTGCATTGAGTATGATTTGCAAATCATGATTAGAAAAGGGAATTAATTAATAATAAAGAAATCTGTTATAAGATTAAAGTTATAAAATAAGAAGTTGTAAATCTGTTATCTGAATACAGTTATAAGCTTATATAATTCTTTTTATTATTATTACAGTAAATAACGGGATTTAGATAAAGGGAAATAATCGAGTGTTCTTTTTTCTTTTAATTTATATCGATTTTATCCCTTACCAGTCACTTTATCTTTTGTTTTCACTATTTTTTGGTAAATTAATATTGTTTTATAAGACAGGTACAAATATAAAAATTTGCGCAATCTGAAGGAATAGTGATAAAACCTGGAATCCGAAGATGAGGTATGATAAATTGAACACTCCGAGCACGTAAGCGTAATTAACCTACTTTCAACAAATGAGTTGACATACTGACTTCCATTGCGCAAATTCCATTATACAAATGTTAGCCGATAATTGAAGTAGTAAAAATATAATAAATAAATACAAGACGCATAAGATGATATATAGGACATCCATTTCAAGATCTAAGATCTCGACACTTGTATTATTTAACAGCATTATTATTACTGTATTCGGATATTTGAAATTTCAATATTAAAAGATAATACGCGAGATAAGTTGTGAAACAAATGAAAATTATTTTTAATAATCTCATTTGTCAGAAGTATGTTCAGAAATTATTCATTGTTGAAATTGTAGCATGTTATATTCTCAATGCTTATAATAAAGAATAGCTTAAAATATAAAGACTATTATGTATTTTTAAGATTAAAACGCGCGTTTTAAAATATTGTCACGACAATTGAAAACACTTGTCTCTACATGTATATTACAATGTATATTACATGTATATTACAAATAAAATTAATGTTAAGTTATATCAGGATAGAGTATCTGTTCCGACAATTGCTTTTGGGAAAATCTCCATGTTTCCATATTTTGAGTCCTATATAAATATATTATCTTTATTTGTAGATGTCCTTGTATAATTTGAGTCAGACATAATAATCTTAAATATAAATCAACATTCAAATCGTTTAATTATAATAAAAATCATTTATATCAAGTTTATATCAGGGAATGACAAAATGACATCTAAAAAGAATATCGGATATAATATGCACGGATATAATTGTTCTTGCAATCTTCGACAATTATTGCAGAATTTTTAATCGCTTTTTTAATATATAAGAATAGCTCAAAAATGAGTTTTCGAACAAAGATCCTAAACATGAGTAAAATTTACTCAAACAAAATGTTGCTATCTTCCTTCTCGAGAACGGTTAAACGGCTGAGACTTGTATTAATTGTCGTTTGTCTCACTGAGATACTCAGATTTTTCGCTCAGAATTAGATTGAAGTTTTTCAAGTGAATTTTATGATATATGCGACAGAATTATGTCTGCAATCAACTGAAAAACTCTCGTTTAACTCTGAACTCAGATCTGAGTATCTCACTTCAAAGAAGTTTTAAGTAACTTATTAATACATAAATTGCTGAGTCATGCTTTTTAATAGAAGAACCTATAAACTAATTTCAAGCCTAGTAAAATATTACCAAATCCCTTCATATGTTAAGAACGTTAACGTTTCAATGTTAACATTCGAAAAGTCTGTATTGATTTAACCATGTTTAGAGTTCTGAGATTAAAATCGCTGGAATAAATCGGTATATAAGAGTTTAACAATTATCAATAAGCCTATCTGAACACTTTCTTTAAAAAATTGGTGAACTCTCTCGTACATAATTCCTTAATGAGCTGATATGCAACAAAAATGACCCTTATATACTGATTATGCGACTGCAGTTGCATTATCGATTGTTATCTTTATCATTTAATAAAGATACGTTTTTATGTTAACTTTATAGAATATATTGATTTTGATGAATTCATCATCTATGGAAATAATTTATTAAGAGTGGTATAAACACGAGATTTTGTGAGATCACACGTAATCTGATCGCATGTATTAACGTTAAATGTACTTTTCTAGTTCCCAAAATAAATGACATTACATGTCCTTCGTGTAAGACGGACGAAGCTGCGAATCAGATAGTCGCATTTATATCACTGAAACGCGCGGCCGGAGAATATTGACCTTCAACCAAATATAAATGATGCAGTTGCATTGAAACTATCGCTCGGGAATTTTTGAGATTGCATCACTCTCCAAATAAACGACTGGATCCGTACGTTCTCACGTGTAAAAGGCTAACGGTGACTCGATGCGCCGGTTCGCGCTTGGCTGCGCCCAGAACGGTCGAAATGTTATCGCGCCTGCTTATGATGCGCCGCGTAATAAGTAGACTTATTTTGATGCTCGATTACGCCATGTCATTCGTACAAAATCATAGTAAATCTGTAATCGATTTTTTGCGAACTAAAGAAAATTGTTGAAAGAGCGGCCAAGCTCTCACAAGCTTCCAGTCTTATTTCGTGGCATTCCAAATATCTTAGAATATTTCTTGATAAAATTGTAAAATAGCTATCGATGGATAGATTAAAGATATATAATATATATTAAGTTAACCAAAGCTGGTAGAAACGGGCATAAGGATTCAACGGTGATTCTCATCAAATTCTAATTAACTTAATCGTCGGTTAATTTCGTTGTGACTAGCAAATAACTATTGGTCAATTCTGATAGTTACAATTAAATAAATCGATACTTAAATTAATCGGAGCTAGATGAAAATCGTACTTGTCGTTAATCAGAGTTGACGAATGTGATTGATTGTGAATTGTGAAAAATCGCCCTAAATTAATAAATATTATTAGCATTTATAATCCGTATTATTTTACTAATAAAGATTTTTATCTCTCTCATTATGTTTCATTATGTGAGGATTGTAATGGTACCATTTGTTTCGATAGAATACATATCTTTTTGAGCCATTTTCTCCCAAATAGTGAGGCAGAACACTTTGATACTTATATATCTTTAATTTACCCATTAATAGTTACAGTTTTATGGAAAAATAATTTAAGATTTCGAATGACACAAAATGGAGCTAAACTTGGTCGTACTTTTTTCTTTCGTAATTAAAAGAAAATTCTATTTTACTAACAAGTTTCTCAAAATTTCTAGCAGTGAAATCTCACTTAAAATGAGTGAAAATCCACTCGAAATTAACAGTAAGAATATCGTTAATAATAATAAACACATGAACATTAAATACGTAATTGACTCTTATTCTTATCCTTTATTTTTATATAATTTTATTTTAATCATAAAATGTCATATGACCCTCTTATACTCTCTGGAAAACAATCGATATGCCGTTCTTGCACTAACATATCATCTAATATTTCTTAATTCGAATTGATTCGCATAATCTGATTCTCGTTCTTAATTTCTTATGTTGGAATCATGTCTCTCACACGTTCTATTATTTACGAGCTAAAATCGTCAAACACGTCTCTGGCGCGTCTCAAGCTTGTATTTTATCCTCTCTTTTGTTCTCTTTGACCGTCGTCTTAAATGGATGTGTTGTCTCGCGCGAACGTCAATTAAAACCAACACCAAGGATTAAAGGATTAATCAGAATTTAATACGTCACTCTGACTCTTCATTTTCGAGTGAAAATATTCATCTGGCCCAGTTTAGATGATGGAAGAATTAATTATACATGAGTAAAAAGTCACTTGAGGTTCAAGTAACTCGACTTTTCGAGTGGAATTTCACTCAAGGAAAGAACAGTGCTGTAAAAGGGCCAAAATGTGACCGTAAGAGAAATGTATGAAGTCGGACTATCTTTATATTTTTGCACCTTTTGAATATGAAGCTTAAAATAGTCCAAATACCGGGGAACTTTATAAAAAGCTTCTTTGCAGAAAGGCCTCGTTTTTTAGCAAGTACTTTTTAATGAATGATTAACAAGGAATTATGAACAAGAAATTTCTTTTTTATTGGTTTTATTGATTTTTTATTGATATTTTTGTGCGTTTAACCGATAATTTTTGATTACTTGACATATACTTGTAGCTTTTACCAACTGAAATTTACTTTTCTTTCACTGTCTTTCACATACCCTCAAAAATTCAAAAGTTCAAAAATTCAAAAGTTACTTTTGTGCAATGAAAAAGTGGCCTATGTTACGAATAACGATATGAGCATACCATTAGTTAGCCGTTAGCTTCGCACATAAACGCTGCTCTCGATTGTACGTTATTTCTCCTGCACTACGATTCACGGAGCTACGAGAATAGATGAAATGATCAAGAATCATTCGTTAAATTAAAAAAATATCAATGAAAAAGTCAATAAAATCAATAAAAATTTCTCTTGTTCACAATTGTCAATCATTCATTAAAAAATTTGCTGAAAAACGAAACTTTCCTGTAGAAGAACTGCATTTTCACGAAGTTTCCCGGGATTTGGATAATTTTAACCTTCATAAACGAGTTCAGCAGGCCCAAAAACGTAAAGCTCGATTTCGTGTATTTCCTTTGCGGGGAGATTTTGTCTTTTTTACAGCATTGTTCTTCTTAAAGACTACTTGCGCAGAACCTGATCTCAGAGAATACGCAATAAACACGTCTCTATAAATCTTACCACCTCCCTCTCTTTTCTATTTTCTCCTTGAGCTCCCTCCCTACGGTACTCGCGGATCACTCGTGAGTATCGCGCTATTCGCGCTCTCGATCCGCGAGACGTCCGTAGATCACGACGGCGCGTCGCGGAGAGCGGGCGTATTAAATCATGCCGCTCGTCCCGGTAGCGCTCTCGTCCGCGGTGCTCGCCGGTTTCCCCCCGCAGCGGGACAAGAACATTCCGGCCGCCTCTCGCACCGGTTAGCCGCCCCATTCATCAGCGCCGCTCAAAAAATGCGTATCGCGCGCACGCGTGCAGATCGCACCCGCGCTCGCTCTCTCGCGCCCGTGAGAGAAATCTTCGGCACGGTTTCCGCGGTCATTAATAATACCGAGGCGGCGAGCTGGACGAAAACGAGAAAAGGAGAAAAAAGGGAGCGAGAGGAGGGAGGCGAGTGACGGCGGAGGGGAAAACTGTATCGGCCCGAGCGGACAGCTTCGTCACGATCTATGTGGAACTGTCCGTTACGCGCGTTGCTGATACGCGCCGCACGTTAGAGACGGAATAACACCACGGCTGATGCTTCTCGTCGACGCGGACGAGAACGTCGACGCGATGCCACCCGCGAGGATCACCGCCGCAAACTTCCGTCGTGTAATCGATGCGGCCTCATCGCCAACCGGACGGCGCATGGGAAAACTTAAGCAACTAGCAAATTGACCGGTCGCAATTGAGAATTACGAAGAACATAAAATGTCAAATATTGATCGTGGGATGTGGAATCGGTAGTTACATTTTAATTAGTTAATTAATTAATTTCATTTATATGTATTATTTTAAGTACTTGATTATTTTTTAAGAATATGCACTCTGAGCAAAAAATAGGAACTAATAACTGCTTTAAAGAAACTGTTTAGTGGAAATATTATTGCGTTATAGCGTATTTGACTGGATCTGAGTTAATCGACTCTGGGTTATTAAACACAAGTTCATTGGTCGAACATTTTGCTATAAATTTTGTGATTGACTAATAGTCTTGTGACGTCATTAATCGACACTGGATCGATTAACCCAAGTCCAGTCGAATACGCTGTTAAAGTCATTACGCAACGGTGAGCAAACAAAATTAACCTTTAAACTATAATGTCGGTCTCACAGACCGCTATTAAAATTTTACTTATCAATAACTTCCTTTCAGCAGTCTAAACTTATACTACCTTCCTTTCTTATGTACCTTCACCAAAAAGCGGTGGTTCCGTTGTCATTCACTAGAAACGCATAATATGAGACGGTTAAAAAATTATAACGGTTTACCATTTACGTTACTTTTTTCGCAGTAAAATGCTATATTATAAATATTTTTCTACCTTTAAAATATAATAATATATTAGTATTATAGCTACTATTAGGAGGTAAAATATGTAAATAAAAATATGCAGATGAATGTGAATAAATGTGATTTTTATAAACATACTTGAATGCTAGTGAAAAATTGCAAAACAGAGCAAAAACTCAAGATGTGTTTTCTAAAAATGCGTGTAAATATTTTTTCATGTTCAGAACTACTCGTATCTAAGCCAGCGGCTTTTGTCATTACAAATTCAAACGAAAAACGGCATACAAACGTGGAAAGTGTGAGACACCAGTTTGTTCACAGTGCTCGCGAAAGATATGCATGCACTGCTTAACTGGTACGCCAACAAACAGATTTGAAAGTCCAGATAGTTCTTAAAAAATATAGTTTTACTATTTTTCATTTTTGTTCATTTAATTTTGTTTGCTAATCATTATAAAAAAAATACTCTGTTTAGTTTCAAATTTATGAGACCTCATTTATGAGTCTTAAGTTCATCTTAAGATGCTATAAGGGTTCATTGTTTACATAGCATTTTAAGACGAAATTAAATATAAGACCTGATAAGAATATTACACTCAATATATTATAAGATATCAATATATATTATAAAATGTACACAAACAAAAGTACGCGTGTAAGTCGAAATAGTGGCGAATCGAACCAAATGACCCGAAGTAACATTCCCTTTACGTAAATTAATATAACCCGTTTTCCTTAATTGACAAAAACGCTTTATTCAGATATTTGTACGTCGATGTATTCGAACTTTCGTTCTCCGCATTTTTATCACTTTTATGCGACGTTGATAAGTTCACTCATGTAAACTCATATTCCTATTCATCGCAAAATAAAACTCCAATGCGCTTTCTCATACATAACAGTATGATTTTGTAGCTTGTTACCAGACAATATACGCTCGGTTTCGACAATTCCTGCACATCTCACGGTGCTTTCGGTTTATACATCGCATCAACTTCTCCTTCATTTGTTCTACGTTCATCCCTTCGCCTGTAGATATCGTTCATTTGTCCTTTAAATAGCTTTCTCTTTGCCATAGGTTGGCATTTCGCATCAACTGCACAGCTGTCGCTTCACCGTTTTATTGCGCGCAAAATTGTACATCATTTTCGTTAAAATATTTTCTGTGTAATTTACACATGTAATGGTATTCTTAATGAAGCTTTGATAATAATAATGTAGTAAATACGGCTGAACTAGATGAACTGAATCCATTTGATGCCAACAGTCGATGCATAGTAATGTTACTGCTAACTGAGTTAACGCGCGTAGAGTAGAATGTCAAAATTCAAAGAACCAACGAGGTCGAGACTTAGAACGCAAAGGATTAATACTGAGGTGGTCTTGCAACAAACGCTCGCGTAGACCGAGCTACAAATGGAAAGAGGTCTCCGTCAAGAAATTGAATTCAGATACTGCGCGCAAAGGGTAGCTCCGGCTTAAGGCCGGGTCCAACGAGGGGGGAGGGGAGAGGAGCAGAAAAAAGGTTGATCGGAAACGCAGGCAGCGGCACGGAAACGAGTAAATATCGCGGGGTCTCAAAGGTTCCGTTTATCTTGTCCTCTGAGGGCTTTCTCAGGACCGAAATAAACGTTTTCTATTACTGTTACTGCTACGTGTATCCCGCAGCTCGAGAAACCGGCCGCGAGAACGGCAGCCAAGATTTCTCCGGGGTCAGGCCGGTGACGAGAGACAGATCGATTTATTCGGTCGATCTTTTATCGAGCGATCCATGGCAGATTCCGCGCTGATCAACGCGATCTCGTAAAGTCGACGCGTGTGGACGCGCGTACGCACGCACGCACACATACACATCCATATCCGCGCGTGCACATAGACGCACGAATACACGCGCTCGCGCGCCCGCACACACAGTAGCCGCGTGGAAAGGACAATGTTCCACCTACTGTGCGCGAGGAAACTACCGGTTCTCCGTGATTTATGGGGAGGGTGTCCGCCGCCTCGCGCTGTGCCGCATCCTCGGGGTCCTCCTCTTCATCGTCGTCTTCGTCTCTTCGCCGTCTTCCTCGTCGCGGCACCACGAAGCATTCCCGGTGTGCGCAGGGAGTGCTCTAGTTCCCACGCGCGGCGCGAGGCTGCGCTCTTTCTCCCCGTCTCCGTCCTCTCTCCCTCTCTCTCTCACTCTTTCTTCCACTCCCTCTGTCTCTTCCTCGCCGCAAGAAGCACTCGCTCACCGATGCGAGTCATACCGCGCGCTCCGGTTATCTATGCGCCGCGCTGCATATGCATCCTGACTACGCACACCGATACCGGGGCGAGCGCTGCACGCGGTGCATTAACATCGCCGGCTGCATCCCGCGAACCCGGAAATCCGGACGTAACGCGGCCTCGATGGTGGAGCCGCATCCCTCCCGCGCCCGTTGATCTCGCCGAGAGCTCGGCGATGCGAAACGCCGTAGGATCTTGGATCTTCGCGAAATTAACCGACAACGGCTGCGCCCACGCCGATGATGGCGACGACGCGGATGACGGTTACCCCAGTAACGCGGGTGTCGTGAAAACGCGGAAGATACGACATAGACCAAATGTCTGACAATTAATGAGCACAAACTGAGCACAGACTGAGCACATCAAACTGAACAGGAAGCTTCTCTACTACTTTGCAAATTTCGCAATAGTTATTAGCACGTTGACCGCCCAGCTGATTTCCATTGATTATTTCAATGCTGAACCGATGTTTGAATCACCAAAGGTACAATAAATAAATAAATGCAATACACGATGCATATATTCGTTAGCTCGTTTCATTGACTCCCTATTAGCTATACGGGATGTCTGACAATTAATCACACACTCGTTGTGTGTGTAGGTAGAACTTATTAAACTGAATACAAAATTCGTCCGTAATTTCGCGAACAACCACGTAAAATTTTGAATTATTAATTGATATTGATGAATTGATATTGATTTGATTATGCACAATAATTCACTATCTTCTTTAATTAATAACTAGGAATCTATATGGTTATTTGTAAAATAGAGTAGAAGATTTTTCTCTGTTCAGTTTTACCTAATACAAGCGTACAACGGCAAATGTTTTCTATTGTATCGCGCGTGATCATTCACCAATGTGAATTTAATTTGGCAATGACAAAGCTCGATTTTCGAAATGTTACGGTTGTACTCCACAACTTTCTGTCGACAATTCCGTCAATTCCTGCCATCAAGAGTTAAACTTTAGGCTTTTGCCGTGTTTAAAATTTGAATTATTAATTGATATTAATGAATTGATATTGACATGATTATGCACAATAATTCACTAATCTTCTTTAATTAATAACTAAGAATCTATATGGTTATTTGTAAAATAGAGTAGAAGATTTTTCTCTGTTCAGTTTTACCTAATACAAGCGTACAACGGCAAATGTTTTCTATTGTATCGCGCGTGATCATTCACCAATGTGAATTTAATTTGGCAATGACAAAGCTCGATTTTCGAAATGTTACGGTTGTACTCCACAACTTTCTGTCGACAATTCCGTCAATTCCTGCCATCAAGAGTTAAACTTTAGGCTTTTGTCGTGTTTAAATAATTAAAAGTAATCAGAATATCAAATTTATTTATTAAAAATACAACTTTATAATTATTATATAAGCAAAACGTCACAATTCTCAGACTTACAAACTTGAATTTTCGGTCTTGTGAATTTTTGTATCTTCTTCTGCAAGAAAAGTGACAAAAATGAATGTTTGACTAAACAAAAGTTGATTAGTGATGATCACAAAAATTGCAATGCCTAAATGATCACAATAGATTCACATGAATGCTAAAACTTTGAAGTTACGATTGTTATATATCAATATAAGCCGGAGCTACTGCTACTTACCCGCGCTCTGCGTTTATAAGGTGGAAGAGGGCTAACGACTTCTTGAGAAGCAAGACGAAAACTCAAGTGAAAACTACTAAGGCTTTGGATACCCATCAATGTTGCTAAACAAAGTATACCGGGGATACTTGGAATATCCTCATGCTCAACCTTGTTATGTCCGAGTTAATTAATAATTCAAAATTTTACGTGGTTGTTTGCAAAATAGTAGAAGAATTTTGTATCTAGTTTGATGAGTTCTACTTGCATACAACGAAGATGTCATTAATTGTTAGGGTACTGTATATTTAATTTGTTAGGAGGAGTTTACGTTTTAAAGGTAAGTTAGTGGAATTTGGCAAAATTATAAGATCGACTCGTACAATCCGACACGATAGTCAACGTGTCAATTGTCGACGCTGTATGTGTTCGATCTTCCGGGATCATCGACTATTCAGTTGCGATTTTTCCTGTCAACTCGAAGACAATTTCTACAAAAACGTCTCGTGAAACATCCTATAGAGAAAACAGATATTCGTAATATAAGAAGCATGAAAAAAGATACATGGTGTGATGTTAAGCAAACATTTTCAATTGAAGCTCGCCCGTTTCATTCCGTCGCTATCCCACAGCACGTCGTATGGCTATCCTCTTCGTCCCGATACAGCCTAATCTTCCGGTACCAAGACTTTTCAAGCTTTGTTCTGCCACCAGCGGGCGTAGCCACTAGCAGCGCGACCGTCAAATCACCGTGCACCATGCACCAAGGGTGAGGTGGCGGTGGAGGAAGCGGGAGGTGTGCACGGGGATGAGAATGTAAAAATCAAGAGAATCCGGAGCAGCACGTCGTCGATACACCACCGCTCACCTGTCCGCCCTGTCCGCTATTCGCTAGCACAACGCCCTTTTGTCCGATGAATAAAAAAAGGGATCGGGGATGGAGAGGAGAGCGGGAGGAAGGTAACGGGAGGAGGGTAGCTGTGCCTAAGATGAAAGCACCGAGGCGAGCCTCGCGGCCGACTGGAGCCCCGCCAAATAATATACTGGCGCCCTATCCGCCACCCCCGCCTTCCATCCCCCTTCCACCCCATCTGACGAGGCGGCAGTCGCGTTACTATCGGCTATACGAACGGCGTTGGTCCGCCGGAGGTACTTTTATATTTATTACGAGGACACGAGAGGACACGACGGGACGGGAGGGCGGTTGGGGGTAGAGATTGCCAAAGCCGGAGGGAGCGAGAAGGACAGTGAGAGGAAGAAGGGAAAGGAGAAAAAGGGACGATAGTGACTGGCGTTGTTACGCGGCGTACACAGCCGAGGAGTCGGATGATCCAACCTATATTTCGGCTTTTGTCATCGCGGAACGTTAAACCGGCCTAGCAACTTCCTCACGAGCGGGAAGGCTACGCGGGTCTCTTCGGCGCCGGCGTCCCTCCCTCCTCTTTCTTTCTCTCTCTCTCTCTCTCTCGGACTTCTGCGGTACTTCCATCCGTAACTGTCACCGACGAACGTCTGCTGACGTCGAAAGATCTCGCGACTCTCGACGTTCTTACACCCCTACCTTCCTCACCCTCGTCCCCGTCCAGGGTTGCAACATTGCAGTTTTTTTTTCAGAAATCATTCATCTTCTAACGGCTGAAAGTCAAAAAACTGTCTTTATTTTTGCTCTATATATGTAAAAGTTGAAATATTTAAAGATCAAAGTCGTCAAGTTTCACGATTAAGAAGTATCATAACCTTTTTCGTTGCAAATCTGATACTAGATGGCGCGGGACTTATGGAGAGAGTGAGTTTCTCGCATGTATTCAACTTATATGCGTTGTCTATAATGGTAGAAGGTGTAGTAAGAAATAAGCAGTAAATAAGTGGATCAATCACCATCGATTCTTGAATCGTGAGAATGGATTTCGATAATTTTCTTACTGCATATTTCTTACTACTACTCCTGCAATTGTTAGACAACATATTTATACTTTAAGTATATATATATATATATATATATATATTGTATATACAGAGTGAGCCAAATGTATGGATACACACCCGAATAAAATCTTCAGGACAAGATTTTCGGAAAAAGTGACCTGAATAAAAGTTGCTCGAGCCTAAAAGAACTATCTGCTGGTGACCTTGGATTTAACTTTGACCCAACCTTCAAGGTTATTTGTAGATCAACTTTGCTTTTTTAAATACAAAAATATATTTTTTTATTATGGAATTTTATTCTACAAAAAAATAAACATAAACATAAAAATAAACATAAAAAAATAAACTTTTGTTTGAAAAACTTTTTCATACGATCTCTATTTTCTAAGATATTTACGGAAATATCTACAAAATTATTGGTTTCAATAATTTTTTACTCGAATTCTACCAACTTTATCGAAAAATAACAAGAGATAAAAAATTACCTATTTTCTTCTTATAGAACTCTAAGAATTTTTTCAGAATTTTCTAATTAATGTTTTAGTAATATATTTTTTGCATTTTCTTGAAGTACGAAAAAGTTCATATAAAATTTTGAAAAAATTCTCAGAGCTCTATGAGAAGAAAATAAACAATTTTTATTTCTTGCTATTTTTCGGTAAAGTTGATAGAATTCAAATAAAAAATTATTGAAACCAATAATTTTGTAGATAATTTCGTAAATATCTTAGAAAATAGAGATGGTATAAACATTTTTTTCGAATAGAAGTTGTTTGTTTAATTACGTAAAATAAAATTCTGTAATAAAACATAAATGTTTCTATTTAAAAAAGCAAAATTAACCTACAAATAACCTTGAGGTTGGGGTCAAGATTATATCCAAAGTTACCAACAGATAATTATTTTAGGCTTGAGCAACTTTTATTCAGGTCAATTTTTCCAAAAATTCTGTCCTGAAGATTTATTCGTGTGTATCTATTTGGCTCACCCTGTATATATATATTCCTAATATAGTTACTATATTTGTGTGGTTCACCATGGACGCGCTAAAACACTTGTAAATTTGTAAACATATTGACTTTAATGAAGCGCTTTAATGTGAATGAAATGAACTAAGTTTTGTTGATCTCGATTTTACTTTCTTTTGAAATTTTTTGTCATTGAAAAAGCTTCAAAATGAATAAAATATTTGGTATGCGTCTACCAGAGCCAGCTTTTAATGTTTATATTAAAAAATTGCTTATAATACGTAATTTTTTTACTATCTGTGTGTGTATACTATGCTTTCACTCCAAATAAGATTTACAATTGCAAGAACTTCTGTAAACACTATTTGCATTATTGTCCAGATATTTTATTTATTATATTTATTATTTTTTGCATATACTATCTCTTATGAACTTTCCCTCCGCAATTTCTGTCAATTAACTTAATACGCATATATTTACTCCGTTACCTGACTCGTGCACTGAGAGAAGCGTCATCCCCTTTGAGTAAATACATAAATACAGCATAACACAAATAACGCAACCTATTTGTACAAACGGACGTACTACAGCAATAACGATAACAAATGATAGTGGAGAGCTCGAGGAGAGTAGGATGAAAGAGAGACGCTTGTTCCGCTGATAGAAAAATACGCGGTTAGGTGCCGTGCGGACGAATTCGGGTAACGACGATCGCGGCTTTCGCAATTTCTCGTCGCTTTTTCGCGCCGTCCGCTCCCCTTTTTCTGCCTTCGTGTAACGAAATGTAAAAACGAAGAAAAAGAAACCGGGAAAGAAAGTAGTTCGCGGCGTGCACGAGCCGGCTCTCTCGCGTGTAGCCGAGTTAAACCGACGCGGCGGTGATTGATGACGCTTCGGTGTAACGATCGCCTCTGCACCCGCGAACGTGGCGCCAGGTTAGGCTCCACCGGGAGAGACACGGACGAGAGAAAGAGGGAAGAAAGAGAGAGACAGGAAAGAGAGAGAAAGAGCGAAAGAGGAAGATAGAGATAGGGGGAAGGAGAGAAGAGGCACGAAGCGAGACAGATGGACGTAGCAGCGGACGAAGCCCCTCGTTATCCCCGATTTTACAGGAATTAAAGGGCCGATTACTACGCGCCACCGCCACACCCGCGATTAAGACGGCGGGCGCGGATTAAAATCGCGCGCCCGCCAGCGATTTTAAGCCCGTCCGAACGTCACTCTCTCTCCCACGTCCTCCATCACATACACTCTCCCTCTCTCTCTCTCTCTCTCTCTTTACTCTCTTTGAACGAGGTCCGAGCATGTTCTGGCTGACCCCGGCACTCTCTCGCGCGGTGCTTCGAGTGTTTGGCGATTAACCAGACGTTTGCGTTCGATTACATGTAGCGAGCGTGATATCGCGCTGACCAACGTGCCGCTGACCTGTCCTATCCTACGATATTCCTCGTACACCTCGTATCGTACCGTTGTTTCTCGGCGTAAGCGGCTCGTCGCATCCGAGATCTCGAGTCGTGCTTCGGAGCGTCGCGGGATGGATTCAGAAGACAGCAGTAATTATCGCGGTCCTCGGCGCCGATACGGGACGAACGTGATAGATCGTATTACGGTTTATTATACACACAGCGTTATGGAGCTGGGGAGAGCGCGGGGTAGAGAGATAGAGGGGGAAAGAGAGAGAGAGAGAGAGAGAGAGATTTCGCGCGTCGTGCACCGCGGCCGGAAACCACTATAAAGTACGTCTCTCGCAATTCGTGCGACGGCAGTAAATTTATGGCGAAATTGAAAAATTTATCGCGTCGAACGCGATGGTAGCGGCTCGCGGGAGGGGGAGGGGAAAGAAGAGAAGAGGAAGGGATGGTATGGGGAAGGAGAGAGAGGCGGAGGAGGCTGGAATTTCGACGGGCGAGAAATTTATCGCCCGTTCCACCGAATTCGCCGGAGGAGCCGTCATTCGGGCTGTTAACTGTCCGCTGATAATGGGAAACGTCTGAAGACAGTCTGGTAGATGTATGTGTGTGTGTGTGTGTGTGTGTGTGTGTGTAAAGGCGCGGCAGTGACGGCTTCTCAGGAGAGGACACGACCGGGTCGCCAGTAACTAAAGCCATTAATCGCCCGCCATACTGCCTACCTTCGTCCAGTCATCCCTTCCTGGCGGTTCCGCCACCACGTCTGAGCATCTACTCGCAGTATACCTCATCCCTCTCGCTCTTCCTGGCAAACCCCTCCACAGCCCCCTCCTGCACCACCTTCTTGCGCTCCATCTCGCATTGAGTAGCAGCCACCGTGGGCCTCGAGCTCGTCAAGTCGCCAGCTTGGAAATTGCTTTCCTCATTTATAACCGGGCCACTATCCAACCCCCTTGTTCGCTTTGCCCCTTTTCTCCACGATCTTACCCTCGCCTCCCGCCCTTCCTCCTCCTCCTCCTCCTCCTCGCCGCAACCTCGTCGCGGCCCCGCGCGCGCGTTTCCTCCTTCCGCCTTCGTCGCCGCGCGTCTCCTCGTCTTCGCGCCCGCCCTGCCTCGCTCACCCTCATCGGCTATCGACCCCGTATAATCCGTGTAGTTCTTCAGCCCCTTGCGACCCGACCCTCGTGAGTCGGCCGATTTTTTATCGCGTATCTGGCTCGAACGCTCGATGGCTGGTGCGGTCGTGCGGTCAGGTCAGGTATCGCGGAGATCCGCACGGGATCGCGGAAAGCGGAGCGTCGTCCGCTGGAGTAACGCGTACGATAATACCTCTTCGACCGATCTCTATCTCGAGTATCACGAGCAGTCCGCTTCTCACCGAGTCGCGAATCTGCAAAATGCGGTTTCATCTCGCGGAGATGGACGACACTCCCCGCGTGTCGAAGACACGGACTCGATCAAGAGATCGAGAAAGAGGTCGGGGGCTTACCGGCCCTCTCCAGACTCGGTCGATGCGTGTGCAAAATATTCTCGGGCTTTCCGCTTACGTGCGCTCGGCCGAAAAATGAGAATTTAACTTCGGATTACACTCCGTCCGTGTGCAGTCGCGATTATCCAAAGCCTTGAGTCTACCTAATGGACTTAGGTTAACTTCATAAACAGGATTAAGATTTCAAGCGGCCCGATATGATCTTTTCTTAAGAACTCAATTACATCGTGCTCCCGGTAACGGCAGGCAGGAACACAAACGGCAGGGGGGAGAGGGGGAACGAGAGGGGAAGGGAGAGACAGAGAGAGAGAATGAGCTCACATGCAATGCGACACAAGCAACCCGATTACAACAGCAACGTTATGTTAGACAGCGGATTAAGCGGGCGCGCGCGTTGCGCCACAATCAGCCGCATCAAAATTACAGAAGACTTACAGCCGATCCCGATAAAAGCGTCCGCCCGCCCGCCGGGCTCGCTCGCTTGCGAGCGCGCGTCCGTCCTCTTTCGCGGCGACTCATTTGCATCTAGCCATTTGCATCGAGCATCGTGAGGTTCGCGTGTAAACATCCGCGTCAAAGAGAGTCCCACGGTCCCTTTTCCCCCAAATCACCCCGCGCTCTATGAAATATCATTCTCCAGCGGACGATCGGAGCCGGGCGACGAGAATATTGTAGATCGTCGCGCCTCGAAACGTCCGTTTCGGCACAGCTGGGGGAGGGGAGGTTTCGCGAAGCTATCGATCTCTTTCCTCGACGGATACACGCAGGTAGATACACTTTGGCGCTTTGGTAGTGGCGTAAAAGGAGAAGAAGAAGAAGACGAAGAAGAAGAAGTACGCAGGGTAGAGAAATGGACGGACGAATGGGAGCGGGGAGGGCGGGTGAGGAGTGGGTGAGACTATTTGCGTCGCGAACACCGACCGTCATGGTTCGACCATCGGCCTCGTTCGAGCGATCCGAAGGGAGAAGATAGAGCGACGTACGGCGACGGACGTACGAGCGACGAAGTAGCAAAGGCGAGTCGACGGGACCGCGCGCACGTCACTGAGAAGGAAGTCAAATCAGCCCTCTGGAAGAAGAGGACGTCGACCGGGGCCGAGGAAGATACTATCTACGTTCTCTTCGGAAATTGACGATTCGAGAGACGCAACGTGCAAGGGACCAGACGCGGCGGGACGAGCCAAGGCGAGGTGAGGCGAAACGAGAGAGGAGCCGTGGAAAGGACGGGAGAGTGAACGAGCGAGAGAGGGAGAAAGAGGGACGGAGCAGGACGGATTGACCGGGTAGCGTCTCTCGGGCGATCAAAGAGGGAGAGTAGGTGGCCGAAGCGGGCTGCTATTTATGCCGCTCGAAGGAAATCGAAGGCGCGAACCGAAGCTCCGCTGCGTCGATCGAGCGTAGACGAAGATAGAAAGAGAGAAGGAGAGCGGGAGTGAGAGGCAGTGAGAGAAAGGAAGAGAGAGGTGTGTGCGAGAGAGACGTTTTTCGAATCGAGAGGGGAGAACGAATCGAACGAGCGGCCGCGACGAACGTCGGCTGCGAGAGCGCGAAGTCGAGCGATGGTAGACAAAGGATCGCCGAGAGTCGCGCGGATAGGCTGCGGGAGGATGAGGTAAGATGCGGTAGGGTAGGTTGGTGAAGGAGCAGAAGAAGAAGAACGAAGTCGAAGAAGATACTATCGACGCCTCTCGGAAATCGACATGCCGTGGCGCGGAATGAAGGCGCGAAGAGGACGACAACGAGGGATGAGCAGGGCCGAAAGAGAAAGACAAATTGACGGGACGAACGCGGCTCGCCGCCTCACGGAACAAAGTGGAGAAAGCGGGACGACGCGAGGGAGCCTACTATTTACGCTCCGTGGAAGTCGCCGCCGATTGAGAAGAGGGCTCTCGCTACCCCGAACGACGCGCAAGGAGAGAAGACTAAGGGACGTTGGGTCGCAAGTGAAGAAGGACTGGCAGAGGGGAACGAGGGACGTCGGACTAACCGAAATCAATCGCGAGGAAAGAGTGGATGCTCTTGCACGAAATTCGGTGCGAAACAGACGCAAAACACAGCGAAGTTTGAATATTCGCTTATCTACGACTAGATCGTGGAGATGCGAGATTCCGCGGGCTTGTGGGTTCCATGGGGAAGAGAGAGAAACGAACAGCGGTCGGGGTGCATTGCGATATTAAACGATACAGTCCGCCGAACGCTCTCACGCCGAGATATCACTCGGGAAGCATAATATGTCGGCACTTCGCAGCGAGATCCTGCGGAATTGCGATGTTAAGTCACTCGGATATAAGAGGATGTACAATGTACGCGCGGCGCTCTGAGGAGCCGAACGTAACCAAGCGTCTAAGGAGATGGGATATGAGAAAACACAGACATTGACAAAAACCGGAGGTACAAAGATAGGCGAGATTACACACATGAATTTGAGACTCGGGCGCTTGATTAAACGCGGGAACGGTGCGTGATAAACGAGCTAGCGGGACGGTCGAGTAGACGAATAGAGAGGAAGAGGGGGGAGCAGAGAGAGAGAGAGAGAGAGAGAGAAAGGAAGGGAGAGTTGTCGATGGAACTACACTTCGAGAGGAGTAACTGAGTCCGACTGAAGAAGACGAAAAGAGGGAGATGAAGAGAAGAGCGCCCGTAGGAGAAAGGGAGACGGAAGCGCGGTCGCTATCTATAAGAACGCATACGTATTCCATCGCGCGCCTCCGAGGCATAGATTGCAGCTTACGAGGGAAAGAGCGTGGGGAATGATGAAGAGTAGATGCAGGAAGCGAGAAAGAGCGAGAGCGGGAGAAAGGCCGGGGGGGAGGGCGAGAAGGGAGAAAAGGTGCGCGCGAAGACGAAGAAAAAGGGGGAGAAAAAGATACTAAGCGGGGCGATGGGGGAAGAAAGAGATTCCAGCTCGATAGTACGCGCCGTGGCGAACCTTCCTCGTTCCCGTCCCTCCCCGCCCTCCCTGCACCGTCACGGCGCACACGTTCCTCCGGAATGAACCAGATTATTGGCTGAACCCTGACCGTGGAATTACGTATTCGGTAAAAAATTCCCCCTTCGCGAGAACAGCCCGGGATAGAGGGTGCAAGAGAGCGAGAGAGAAGTGGGAGATGGAGAGAGAGAAGAAGGATGCGTGTACGCTGGTATGCCCTGCCGAACCCTTTCGTCTTTGCCCCCTCTCCCCCTCGCGCATCCCTCGGTACGCTCCTCTCCCGTGTGCCTCGCGAAGATTCCTCCCGCGCTACGTGTGCGATGTGTGTGTGTGTGTGTGTGTGTGTGTGTGTACGTGTGCGTGCGTACGTGCGCGCGTGTGTGTTGTGTACGTGTGGAGCGTCCGGTACGGTCATGGTGAGATGTGGGTGAGCGTCCCGAGAGCTAAGGTGAAATCCGTAGCCGGGGTTGCTGAGGTAGGGAGGATCCGGGTCACAGATCAGCGGGCCCCGCGTGAGCCAGCCGGGGAACCCGCGGCAGAGGGGCCCCGGGTCTCATCGAGAGCGCGTATCGCGAGCAAAACGCTCGGTGTACCCGACTGTCCGCTCACCCGCCTGCCTGCTCGCTTACCTGCCTGCGCCTGCCTCCTCTCTTTCTCTCTTTCGTTCGCTCCTCTCTGCCTCTCTCGCCGTGCCGGACCATCTCGAGCCCTTTCCTTTCCCGACAGCCCTTTCTGTCCTTCTCCCTTCGTGATCGCACCGTCTTCCCTTCCCCTCTGCAGCCGAGCCGTACCTCGCCTATCGCGTACATACACGGCGTCGTATCCTTCTCCATCGTTCGCGCGCTACGCTTTCTACTACATTCCCGGCCCTCCTCCCCCTCTCTCTCTCTCTCTCTCTCTCTCTCTCTGTCTCTCTCCATCTCCCCCTTTCTATTTCCTTCCCGTCGTTCTCCCACCGTCCTTCGTTCTCCTCCTCTCGTTCTTCGCGTTCTCGTTGTTCTCTCCTCTCCTCGATACGCCCGCCGCCTACCTACCTGACTACCTAGTACTCGATACCGGGTACTTGGTACTCGGTACCCGGTACCCGGTATATGGTTCGACCACCACGGACGAACACACCACGAAGCGACGCCACCCTGAGGCCACCGCGTTCGTTCCCTTCGTTCTTGTTCGTCTCCTCCACCGTCCGTCCCCTCGTCTTGATTTCTAGTAGAAGGAGAAGAAGAAGTGGAAGAAGGAGAAGAAGAAGAAGAAGCGCATCGCAAGCTAGGACACACCGTGAGCTCACGCACTGTGCATCGTCTCTCCCTCTTTCTCCTTATTCTGCTCTTACTTCTACTTCTCTTCCTCATGTTTTCTTCTTCTTCTTCTTCTTTTTCTTTATACAGCGCTATCGTCTCCTCGTAGCCTTGTTACGAGAATCTTCCTCTTCGCGTCAGCCCATCCATCCGCCCCCTCTTCGAAGCTGGCCCGTAAACGAACGTGCCTCTTTGTCCGGATGACGTGATGATCCTTCGTGTTCTTGTCGGCGTATTCAGGGTTACCGAGAAGATACCGAGGACACCCCCAGCCGTCGTGGTATCCCAACGTTCGTCGATCCTTAGCGGGAACGTTTACTGTGCATTCGGCCGTCCATAGGTTCTCATACTTCTGGAAGTATGAAAAACTTCTTCTAGCGTAGCTCCTCTACGTATGCTTACATGTACCAAATAAATCAAATTGAATTATGGTTCTTTGAGAAATGTCGAATTAACTTTCACCGCGAAGTAATTTTTCAACTTGGAAGGCTCCCAAGTATCATCACTGTCAATTTCAATCCCAATAATAGTTTCTTATTTACGAAAATGACAAATGACGTTTTATAAATCTGCTGAACTAACACTTTCAATTTTTTTGTTAATATCATTTTTATATTTATTTTTCGTACATGAAATATAAAATGATGGATGTTTTCTTCTTTGTTATCTGTTAAATTTACATAATTGTCGTAAAATCGCTATGAAAACAATCCTAAATATTGTGAAATATGATTTGTAATCCTGTTGAACATGATATTCCATTAACATTATAATCCATTTGAATTGTTATGGGATCACTTAGATCGTATAATCCGTCAAGTGCGAATAACTGGCAAGAATTATCTTTGACAAGTTCTTTAGAACAAATAAAAGAAAATTAATGATTAGGTATTTAAAAAATTTATTAGTTAAATTGCACGGGCTTGTGTCGCTATTATCAAAATTCGAAAAGATTACTTTGGTGAGTCAAAATTTTAAAAAGATATTGCATTTTTTATTTAGTTTTATTGGAGAAAATATACAAAGTTAAATTAATTAGTATATGTTTATAAAGTATATTTATATTTTGCCTTCTAAATAACAAAAACTCACGAATAGAAAATGTGTGCTGAAACTTTTAGGCGCGGTAGTGTATATATTAAATTATATATATTATATCAATTATACGTATAAATATTAGATTAGTCAAAAAAATTCGATTTTCAGCTCTTTTTCGTCGATAAATACGACAAAAGTATAAGGGAAGGTGTTGTAACTCGGATAGTGTTGCACTTAGAACAATATTCTATAGTTCTACGTTTTATTATTTAAACGATAAAATCATAGTAATTGGAGTATCTCTCGATAAATAGCGTTTTAATTGCATTTAACATTTTAATTGCAGACCATTTAAGTACCAAATGTTTACATATAGGATATGTTCTAAGATTTAGCGCTATTAAAAGTAAGTTTTTCAACTTGAAATTTGTTTCAATATGTTAATAACTATATAATAAACGCCAAAATACAATTATTTAGCTTTCTTGAGAAAGTTTCTCTCTAAGATGTAATTACATATTATTTCCCAACTTTTTTAAAAAAGATAACCTAAGCTAATTTAATTTCTGATATTTTTATCTCAGTAATAATGTTATACTTAAGTCATCAAAACCACGTTGTCCCTTTGAAAAGTCTGAAGTGTGATTGTCATGTTTCGGTTCATTTAATGATAAAATAAAATATTATTAGTGAACACGCCTGAAAAAAGGAATAGAAGAAATGAAAAATAGAATAAGAGAGAAAAGTTTGTTATAAAAATTTATGGAAATAGAATAATTAAAGAAGATTTATTCAAAATCTTCAGAGATTTCTCGAAGACATTTTGATTCTGCTCATTAAAAAATAATGAATATAATAATAATTAAGTTCCTTATATTATAAGAAAGATGTTTATATAAAATTAAAAAGTACTTTTATAATTCTTTAATTTATACGTTATTTTAAACCGTTTATCCTTTATTTAGACAATGTGTCTAAGGTACATAACTTGGAACTATATCATCACTCCCGTTGTACCTAAAACAAGGTTAAGATTTTTTCAAACATGTTAAAACATGTTAAAGTATTTTGCATTTGGTAAAAAATATATTTTGTGAGTGAATAGTTGTAAAAAAAATACGCACACACAATATTACAAAAAATAAAATAAATGTCCCGTTTACTTTATAAAAAAATTGAAAATTAGAAAATATCCCATGGATACATTATCTTCTCCAATGAATGTCGGCAAAGAATCACAGACAGCAACGGTGACTGTTTGGCATGCTTTTAGTCTCTGTACACGAGAATGTAGCAAATTTGATTAAAAAATCGAGTCGAACATTTTTCCATTATATGTTTTCACGCACACGTGATTATGAGCCAAGCGTCAGTTCCGTATGAAAGTTACGCACTGCCTGTGCACTCGGCGGGGTCCACAATTGCAAACTGGACCACAGTCACGTCATCATCGCAGTGTCCCCTCGTGTTCCCACAGATCGGCCGTAGCCGATAGCTCCCCGCGTGTACGGCGACCGGAACGAGACTTTCCGATCGCGGCATGTGGTATGCGCGGCGCGTTAATTGGATTGCTATATTAAAAGACTGGCGCGTACGCAAATACGCACGCATATTAATTCCGCGGCACGGCGCGACGTGCGAGCACGAGCGGAGCGTTCGCTCGAACGCTTCGCTGGCTCCGCTCCGCGCTGGAAATGCGAGCGGACCCCTGACCTTTCGCGATATACCCGTTACACCGTGCCTCCACTACGCATTGCGCTCCTTTTTATTGCGCCGATCGGCGAGCGGTAATAACGTAAATTCAGTACCCCGCCGCCGCCACCGCCGCCGACGTCGCTACGTGCAAACGTAGGTGCCCTCGACAAGCGAATCCGCTTAAAAGCCGCGCACGACTAGAACCCGCGGCTCGGATTCCATCGGGACTCTCCGGCGCGCTGATAACGGGAAATCTTCTATGAGTTACCCCGGGAATGCTCACGACATTGTTCGTTTCAACGGGCCAGATATATGGAATATCTCGCTGACCGATCGCGCGCTTTGTCATTTATGATATGCTGGGTGTACCGAGAGAATCATTAAATCGATCGATCTTCATTCGCGTCGAGAGATGGGCTCCGCCTTTTCGATGAATGTACGCTACGGCATCTTCCATTTTCCTCTTCTTTTTTTCTTTACTCTTGATTATTGTACAGACGAAAGTGGGCAATGGAATGCCGTGATGTATAAGTTGGAGTGTAAAGACAAAGGGGACATCCCGCTTGGAAAATTTCTTGGCATCTTGTGGATACAGTCTAATCACCCGAACAATTAAGGGCAATTAATTGCGAAATCTACGTAAATTTAAATTGGAAATGTAATGTTTCAAACACGCGAATCTAGTTGGGAAAATTGAGCCTGAATAGATTTCATTTGCACTCTCCAATGTTCTTCCAAAGATCTTCTCTAATATGGAGAAGCTAGTCGTTTTTCTGGTAAATAAATTCAGTATACCTTTGTAGAATGAAATATTGAAAATCGCATTTTTGGATGAAAAATTTAAAAATTTAGTAGAACAAAAAACGAAAACGAAAAAAAGGTATTTCAAACTTTTACATTTTTTATACATTCATATTTGAGAAATGTAGATACGCAAAGTAGTTTATATGTTTGTTTTATTTTACATTAAAAATGAAACAAACATATAAACTACTTTGAGTATTTACATTTCTCAAATATGAATATGTCAAAAAATGTAAAAGCTGAAAGTTTTAAATACTCTTTATATTCGCTTTCATTTTATATTCTATAGAATTTCTCAGTTTTTTATACCAAAAATGGAATCTTTAATATTTGATCCTATAAAAGCAAACTGAACTTATTTACCAGAAAAATTGCGAGCTTCTCTATATTATTGGTATTTATTTCAAACTGCAAATCTAGAATGTTTGAGAATGATGAAATAGAAAAACGAAAAAAATGATCAGAAAATGAAAAACGAAATGAAAAACGAAAAGAGTGATCAGAATTTGCTCAAAACAATATGCCATGTAAAATTATGAAAATCTAACTTTTAATAAATTTACAGCTGCATCAATATAGTAAAAAAATTACGTTATTGTATGATGTATTTAATAATATTATGGTATATATTTAATAATTAGTTCAATATGCAGTGTATAATAGTAATTCAAAAATATAATTTAAAAAATAGTAAAATCGATTATCTCATGTCGTGACAATCATGAAAATCTATCTAGGCAATTCGGGGACAAGTCTAGGAATTTCGTTTGAAACCTATTGTTGTATCTGGGAAAATGTCGAGAAATTTCTATGCGAGATTCGGTACAAGTAAAATTTTGGCAATTCACAAATATTTTTTTTCCATAATTTTCACAAGTATTATTCTCAATAAGCTCTTGACAATCTAACGTGAGTACATTAGCTACTCACCGCATCGCTTTTAACTGATGATTCAACATAAACGTTAGAATCGCGCTAAAAGCTTCCTCACGAGCTCCGAAAGAAACATCGGAAATCGACGTTACGCCGCACAACAGGGCGGAGAGAAAGAGAGAGAAAAACACGGGGGAAGAGTGGGGGAGATTCGGTGCACCACGAGTGCATCTACCTTGACACGGTTCAACGCCGGCGAATATTACGACGATACCGCACGACTGACCGATTTCGCTCGCTATCGCACCTAATCACGCATAGATGACGGGAAATAATCGCTAAATGCCGCGCATGTCGATAATCGAACAGTCACCGCAAACATTGGACTCTGTTCTCGGTGCGGAAGGAGGAGGAGGAGGAGGAGAGAGAGTGTGTGTGTGTGTGTGTGTGTGTGTGAGAGAG
>NW_022639521.1:624983-626686 GCF_010583005.1 Odontomachus brunneus | reverse complement strand
AGAGAGGGAGAGAGGAGAGAGAGAGAGAGAGAGAGAGAGAGAGAGAGAGAGAGAGAGAGAGCGCATACACCTTCAAAGTGAGATCGACAGAGACAGTGGTCAGAGGAGAGGAGCGGAGAGGAGCGTAGATGCGTAGATAAACATTTAAATGGAAGTATATCGTCGGCGAAGCGGCCGGCTTCCGCGACTCTCGCGCGCCTGTTCGCCCGGGCGATCGGCGAGATGCCGGAAGTGTTTGACGCGATATCTTCGCATCTGCAACGCGAAAGGGACAGGGGAACTATTCAGCGTACGTCGAGGCGCGATAAGCGCGCCTCGGGTTATTTGATAACTGCCGACAGAACGCGCGATTATATCTGCCGCGATCTGCCCTTAACCCACGGCGAACGGCGTTCTCGCCGGGTAAAAAGTGCGACGGTAAATTTCGACGGCATCCTCCGTCTCTTCCGTTCGCGGATCGTTTTAATGCGATCGCCGGTCGCAAACGCGCTCGCTCGCTCACGCGGCGTTACGATCCACACGCATCGACGCGAAGAAGTCGATAGTTACGGGGATACGAGATCATCGTGCACGGGGATCTCCCGACACGCCCGGAGTTCACGCTCCGGCCGGCGGGGTCATTGGGCAGCCTACTCGACAACAAATCATTGCTAATGATCTACCCGTACCTTTGCAGTTACCGTGCCTTATGCCGACCCGAGCTATCCCTCGCCGGACCTCAAGCCTTCCTCCTCCTTCTCCTCATTCTCTACTTCCTCCTCTTCCTCCTCCTTCCGCTTCTCCTCCTTCTCCATAGCGCGATCATCGATGATCCTCATGAGACGAATTATGACATGCTCGTGGAGCGCGGAGAAAATGTTCCGAAGGAAACCGACGTGCAACGCGAAAATCTACGAACTGTTTGCGTTTGAAAATACCTCACATTTTAGGTATTAGATGGAAATAAAATGAAGATGAAGATAAAATAAAGCAACTCGAAATTGTTAAGTATGCATTACTCGTATAGTCCCTACAAAAGTTCACTGGAAATTAAAAATATGTTATTTCTTTTATTTTTTCACTTTTAAAATCTAAAGGAGATCGGATCTAGTTGGCCCAAAGGTATGTCGGCTGTATGCTTTGTTTGAAACTATGGAAACAGAATCGCAAAATCTTTCTTTTAGTACATAGATACTTTTTCCTAAGTTTAAAAATAGGATTAATACTACAATTAAAAAATAGAAAAAAAACTGAAATAGTCACATATTTTCGAACGCCTGCACATTTGATATTAATATTCTCCAGCGTGAATAAGTAAATTCAAGTAACATATTATTAATTAAAATGAAGTTTCTTGAAAGTGTATGTTGTGATATACTCTGTTTTAGATAATAAAAGAAATTTTCATTCATAAAATAATTGAAATCTACTATTTAAGGGACGGCATAGTTGTGAACACTTCTTTCAAAGATCCCGGAACTACAGGATACATATTTTGTATGCTTCTTATATTCTGAATTGCTAGCTAATTCGATATCAGGACAAAATAACTACGTTGCATTGGTTATTACAGGAAAAATATACAGATTACAGGAGTACGCAGATATGAATATATAGAAAAAAAGTTTTCTTTATCATGTTTGTACAGACAATTATAATAATGAAGTATCTAAGAATATATATATATATATATATATATATATATATATATATATATATATATA
>NW_022639521.1:602645-624835 GCF_010583005.1 Odontomachus brunneus | reverse complement strand
TATATATATATATATATATATATATATATATATATATATATATATATAACACGAATTAATGACGTTTCTAATGTGAATAATACGTCATGTAACGTTAGTATAGTGTTAGACTTATACTCTAAAGTGGAATAAATTTTAATCCAGATTCCGAACTACTGCTAAATTATTTGTTATATTTTAAAATATAATATAAGTTAATCTGTAATATGTTTTCAAATTTTTTTTTAATTATTTTCGAGAAAAATATGGATAATACATCCTTAGGGAATGTCGGAATGACTTCAAAATTCTGAATTTTTAAGGAATGCGCTGCAGGGAATTAAGAAATTTCGGTAACGTTTGTTGATTACAATATCGATATTATCGATGTTGACCGATTTCAGACAGACATAGTATGTCATATTAGTGCAATCTGTTAACAAAGGGATTATTAATCCTTAGATATATTAGTGCATATATGCACTGCGCACTATGAAAGTTCTCACTTAATTCTGTTATATTTGAATTATATTTCCTGTTTTTTTTTAATACATGTAAGAATAGTATTTGTGTAGCAATATCAATATATTGTCTAATTTATTTAATGTGTGTATCTCTTTTTTCAATTAAACATGATTAAAAGTAATCAGATTTTCATCTGAATGATGATTGACTACTTGCAATAAGCTTATAAGTAGTATACATGTCAGAGCATGCTCCTCTCTGACTACTTACTATTGCAAGAAACAGCTCACGTCATACTAGATGCATCTAGCTTTCGATATTATTAAAAGTAAGTAATATCTCATATCTGAATGTATGACTCTACTTTCAATAAGCTTATAAGTTGTTCATATGTCAGAGCGTGTTTCTCTATGACACTCTGTTTATTATTACAAGTCACTATTACAAGCTGTTGTAAATCCAGTGGACGTCAGAGAAAGGTGCCTCTGGTATCATTACGAATAATTACTAGCCTACGTCAAAGACGCTTGTGACACTATTATTATTAAATAACAGTCCAAAAGAGTTATAGCACTGATTATTAACAATCAGCTCGCGTTGAAAGAGACACGTCTGTAACTAAATATTATTGAAAACATACCACTGTGTACATTTCGGCTTCGACGTTCGTTACGGTCGCGTGAGCATTTTTCATTCTTCACTCTTCTTTCTTTTTATCTTTTTTGTATGTAGTAATGAAGGAAGAAGCACGGTAGTGTCTCACGCGCATGCAAAAACGCGAAGCGCGATTATAATGTACACAGCACGGTATAATAGTCTTAACATTTATCAGGGTTAGTTCCAGATGAATTTCTCAATTATGCGCAATATGTTTACATATATTCGTGCATCATAATTGTTGATTATTTCGAGGAAACGGCTCTGTCAGGGAATAAGCAACAATCATAATGCACGAATATGTACACACATTGCGTATAATTGAGAAATTTGTTTGGAACTAGGCTTAGTAAATGTTAAGGCTATTATGTTGGATGGTGTACGTGAGCGTAACAAAGCAGCTGCAGCACCTTCACATATAATGATATATGCGGAAGTTATTTTAGCCTGCAAAACCAATATCTCATAAACACATTAGCACCTGATATTCAGACATTTTATTCTACTAGACTTTCAACTTAAGTTCGGAGGATCGAGTGATACTTTACAATGCAATTTGAAGTCGGTGCTGTCTCTTCTTCGTCCGCAAATCTGCAGAACTTTTATATAAAGCATTTTTTTTAGATGACAACTTTAAACGCCATATTAAAGTAAAAGAACAGAAAGAAATATAGTTTCTTAACTTTTTTTCGTTCTTAGTATGAAGGCGAGTAGCACTGGCTATTAACGTGTATTATAAGCGTGCAAAAAGATTTATGATTCTGTATAAGTATAAACGAGTATACCTTACACAAAAATACCAATAAAATAGACTTTGATATTTTCGTAAAGCAAACTCAATTTTAAGGTTGTATAAGTCAAATCAATTTTTGTCTTGTTTTAATTTTTCTTTGTGTAAAACAAACTCAGGATTTAATTCAACGAGATGATTGTAAAACCAGCGGCACACGGTGCTTGTTTTCATGCTGGATTGCTTGCTGATTGGTGCATTTCTGAAGATAGATGGAAATACACCAATCAAACAGAAGTATTTCCATTCAGCAAACAATCCAGGACGAAAAGCACCGTGTGCTACTGGCTTAAATCTGATCTAACACATTATTCGTTATATTTATGGTCTGTTTAACTCAATCTTTCAATCTATTCCAATCGATTGTACGTAGATTAGTTCTTTAGTAATTAAAGTAATATCTATGTAATACATTTTAGTTCCGTTAACTTTTACAATCAATTAAATTTTACAATTTAAATTTCTACGTCAGATTGCTAATTTGATACAATTTTTTTTTCAATTTTAATTGATTGCAATTTGTGCGACAAAATTTGCATAATTTATTTTTTCTAAAAAGTTTTACTCGACTTCTCCTTTGCAGTATATCAATTTTATTTTAAGTAAAGGAGAAATACATATAAGCAATTTCGATTTTTTGTGGTTTCATGTCGAGCATAACATGATGTTTCATTTCAATCAATCCCACGAACTATTCTTACTGATACCACACATATACACATGTCGCCGTAAACATGCAGCTGCATTAGTTAAACGCTATTGGAATAAACTGCCACGCGACACCGTACGAGAGAGGAAATCTGAATTTCCGCGGAGCGGTTGGGGAAAAAGGAACGCTGGAAACGACCCGGACCGCAAACAGTTAATAATCCATTTCACATGAATCGATAAATTCAGACAGGTCGTGAGCCCGCTCGTCCGTGAGAAAGAGCCGAAGGAATGAATTATTTCTTTCCTCACCGCTGTACACCGTACCGAATATCGTATCAAATTTGCAACTCGAACATGACACTCGAGTCGATCCTTTCCCCTCGGATTATCATCATTCCCCCGATTGTTTCGTCGATTGCGTCAGCGAGAATATACACGCTACGTGCGGCGCGCACACGTCGCACACGCGGCTAACGCGAACTAACGGTCGACAAAATCTCAGGATCTGTCGGCGATCCGTAAATTGTCGCCGGACGCTTAATTAAATGCGAAGGAATAATAGCGCGTGCACGTTGCGGCGACGGCGGCGGCGCGGCGGGGGCGGAAGCGAGACAGCAATTATGAGCGGGGGATGACCTCGGCTGGACTCCTGGAGGCAGCGAACGAGAATTACGAACTACCTACTTGTCTACCTACTACTACTACCATCGCCATCGCGCGAGAACGAAGGCGGAAACGACGACGACGACGACGACGACGACGACGACGACGACGGATCGTCTCGAAGCGCAAATACGGACCTCCGTACGCGGGCGTCCCCGGGGGTCAAGCCGGGTCAAAGAGAACTCCACGGCAATATATATCTGCGCCCCGCGGTTCGGTCCGCCGGGAGACCGTCGTGTTCTTAGGGAAACGGATCACGGGCGTCGATCAGCGTCGGGAAGCGTCTCTCGCCGGTCGACGCCGCGGCTCTAGCCGCTGACGCGCGAAAGATACTTTACCATCGGTATTTAGATGTAGCCGCGGGTAGGGAGGGGGCAGGGGGCTGGAGAGGGGGGAAGGGAGTGGGCTGCTCGGGACGAGATGCACCTCGGTAGAAGTGCGCGGATACCTCGAGCGTACCTCCGGATATGCATATGCATGTGTGTACGGGTATACGAGACTATCGAGATATTTCGATGCCCTCGAAATACGGATTTTACGCGAGCTATTTTACACGAGGGCTTCTCTATTGTGCGCTATAAAAAAGGGAATAAACTCGAGGCAACACGAATCGAGTCAAGCGAACTCAATCTCAGAGTTGTGTACGGTGAATTAATTGCCCTAATTTGCATCTTAGCAGAATTTCGGCTTTTCCGTGTAAAATTAATAAATAACGAAATAATAGAAAACGAATGTGTAACTTCTTGTTTATGTAAAATGTCTCAGAATTTGTCTCCATGTGGCGGTCATAAAGCTGACTTAACGCATTATTAGTCGCGCGTATCGTCTGATTTTCTTAATCGTTCGAATAAAGGCAGAGAATTATTCGTATTATACAGTTAGATCGATTTGTTGGTAGTTGACACATCTAGTGTACATATTAAATTGATTTGAAAGTTTTTTCTCATAAACAATGAACAAGTGTTGATATGAATGAAGTATTTTCAAATAGAAATATGTCAATAAATGAAATGTGTATTTTATGAGTGTATTAAATTGATTTGAAAGTTTTTTCTCATAAACAATGAACAAGTGTTGATATGAATGAAGTATTTTCAAATAGAAATATGTCAATAAATTAAATGTGTATTTTATGAAAGAGACTTTTGAATCAATCTAATGTTACTACTGTTTCAGTTTCGTTAATCTTTTACAGTAGACTAAATTTTGTCGTTCAAATTTCCACGTCAAATTGTTCGTTTGACTCGATTTTTATTTTGTTGGACTGAATTGCAGTTTGTGCCACAAAATTTATGTTATCTTGAAAGACGACTTTTTTGTTCGACTCTTTTTCTATGACACTACAATTTTTACTACGGTGTTACTTCAACTACCGCCGTATTTCGATTCAGCATAACGAAATTCGACGGTCGACCGAGACACTCAGAAAAATTTCCATACAGTTATATCCGTTCGTCTCCTGCTTTAGACATTTATCTCTTCCAATGTTTGAAATTTAACGCTTACTTCAATGCTTTTAACAGTTGAATCGACATCTTTTAATTCTACTTAGCCTATAGTTTTTATTTTAATCCGCTGTACTCTACTTGTGTTTATTATTTTTCTTTTTTGAGGTCTTCTTTTGAATCTCAAAGTAGATTTATTTTTTACTAATAAAATTTTTTATTTAAAATGTAATTAGGAAATTGATTTCTTTATAAAATAAACCTATCGTAAGCTTATACAATCTGTAAACATTGCAAAACTAAGAGTGAAAATAGCAGTAAAATTTCGACTTTGTCCATGCAATTCTATGCAATTCGAAACATAAAAGTTATCGCAAGTTAAATTTCAAAAGTACGAGTGGATAACTCAATCAATGCACTATCGATAAAGTTTTAACTGAAAGTTTAGCTGAAAAGACATTTTCCGCGTTAAAGAGTTGCTGAAAAAGGAATAACATTCAATGAAATTTCCATTCGAAACATAACTGACTCTCGCTCAATAAAAGCAATCCCTAACTTACTGTTTCTATTTAAAGTCACTAAATTCTTATTGGGTTCGTGAATTTTCATTATATTTCAAAGTACTTCTTTTGAGCTTCCAAGTATAAAATTACTCGTTTATTACTTATTCCAGACGTTTTTTTAAATTAAGAGTTGGATTTACATATACATAAAATATATTATAAATTTTCATATCAATTAATCTTTCTCGTTTAATAAAAGCAATCCCTAACTTACTGTTTCTGTTTAAAGTCACAAAATTCTTAATAGGTTCGTGAATTTTCATTATATTTAAAATACTTCTTTTGAACTTCCAAGTATAAAATTACACGTTACTTATTTCAGACGTCTTTTTCTTATTAAGAGAGCTGGCTTCACATATATATCAAATCTATTATATAATTTTCATAAAAATTAATCTTTCATATAAATTATCATATAATTTTCATTAACCTTGTAAAATTAACATACTAGTAGTAAGTGTCTCATTTGTACAGCGCATCTTTTTTGTCAGATAAAAATCATTCAAATATTATAATTATTTATATAACAAACTAATGTTAGTAATAAATTGTAGTAATAAACTGCTATAGTATGTACATATATGTACATATATATGCGTGTAAATACAGTGTGTACAGTAATAAATTATATAGTGTTGGTTCAATATATATTTTATTTAAGAGTTTTTTTTCTATCTTCAGCATCTAATTAAGCATTTAATTCTTTATTATATTTATACTTTATACTTTTAATAAAAGTAATTTTAATACTAATTTGTGAAACTCTCTCTCTCTCTTCTAGAAAATAAATTCTTATTTTTAATTACAAAATATTTGTCAAATGATAATGACTTTTAATAGGCTAAGATCGAGCAGAATTGCGACTAAATCGGAAAAGGATTTAACAAATTAACAAATGCATAGACAATTAACAAATGCATTTTGTTGAGTTGTTTCCAATATTTACTAGCAAATATAGCATTACTATGTTTCTTGAAAGTTATAAAAATATATTATAAGCGTAAGTACAAAGATACCATCATAGCTCGTAAGACTTATCAGTTTTTATTCGATCACGAAGCAAAGCTCGGATAAGCAGGTTTGAAAAAAGAATGGTAACCGTTACAAGATCAAATGAAATCATGGACGGAACTTTTCACGTATAAAGCGATAAAAAGCGTCGATGTAAACAAAAAATATAGATATCTTAAAACAGTTTAAATAGTGCAATGATTAAATTTTTTAAATAAAGTAAAAAAAAAAATACTCAAAAAAGCTTTCATCTCGGGCACAAACTTTAGTGATAGCAAATATTTCGTTTTCTGCTGCCAAGATTTGGTATTAATTTCCAGAATCTAGTTTGATGGTCTAAATATATAGTTCAAGTAACTAAATTTTAGTTCCATGAGAAATATATAGAACTTTGTTAATAAAGTTATATTTTATATAGGGTGTCCCAGAACAACCTTCGAAGTTGTCGTGGAGATAGTATGGGCTGAAGTAAACATAAAAGTTTTATATCGTTTTACGATATTCAATAATTATTGAGATATTAATTAAAGAAGATTTGTGAATCATTACACGAGATACAGTAGATAAGTGGTCTGTCATCGTGTGCTTGTACATTAAGTCAAACTGAACAAAAGTTCCCTATTTTCCTAATAACTTTGTAGATTTTAAATTATTAATTAAAGAAGATTAATTAAAGGATGGTCGCTTATGGTAATATATTAATGTTATCTACTTAATAACTAAAAATCTGCAAAGTTATTAGAAAAAAGGACTTTTTTGTTCAATTGACCTAATATACAAGCAAACGATGTCAGATGTCGCCACTATAGCTCATCTACCATATCTCATATAATCATGCACAAATCTTCTTTAATTAATATCTCAATAATTGTTATGAATATCGTAAAATAATATATGACTTTTACGTTCATCTTAAGGGGATGATGGACATGAAAACTTTATCGACATAACATTGACTTTTTTTGCAAAATTTACGTTTTGTTGCTTGCACAGAATTACAAACGCTTTTACACAACAAAAATGCATTCAAAAATAAATTGGAACATTGCTCAATGTTCAACGTGACGAAAACGAAAAAAAATATGTAAATTTAAATTTTGAACTATTAGTGCAATATTTGTTTAATACAAACATTTTGCAGGTTGTACATACCGAAACTGTGGATGCTCCAACCAGGAAACTTTCAAAGATCACTTTCAGAACTTAGTTCACTTTCAGACTACACTTTCAGAATTTAGTTTCGATACCAAAAAAGATACGAAAAGTTTTCAGAAAAGTTTATGATTACATGCGGTTAAATTTTCCAACAACTATGATAAAGTAGCGCGAAAAATTAGTTCATATATTTCGAGATGGATATTTTTCGAGATGGCACCGTATTTTTATCGTACTTTTCACAATGTTCGAATATTCAGAGCATATATATATATATATATATATATATATATATATATATATATATATAGTTGCCTCAGAGCCCACGCAACTGTTTATTGAAACGACGATAATAACTGAACAAAGACGAAGAAATCGTAAAAAAAATCGTCTTAACGGCACGCCCGTTGCTTTCCTATGAGTAATAGTAATAATTAAATAATAACCGAATAAATTAAATAATAATCGAATAAAAAAGTAATAATACTGGAATATTTTAAATGGATGATGATAATATTTGATCAGCATTAAGGAACTTGATCGCGACATTTCTTTATCTAACAAGTAAATAAGTAAATAAAACGCGGTGATTACATGTCGCGATAAAGCCCTCAACACCTGCTCGCGTGAGGAGTACGCGTCTTAATTTGTCTTAAGTATCGCCTCAATTGTCGCGAAGTCAAAACGCAGTACTAAAAATCGGAATAACCTAGAAAATAACGCGGCAACTCCCAATGCGTTCGCCTCGACTGTTGATAGTGCTATGGTGTGACGCTCGAGCACGTGCTTATGCACGCGTGTTTACATGACTAGGCTGCGCGCTCCCCCCCCCCCCCCCTCCAGCGCGACTCAGTCAACGGCCCGAGCGGAACGTTACGACGGTCGGTTTACCTAGCCTTTGTCGAGCCTAGCGTTTTTGTTAGAGCCGTTACCCAGGTATTGTTATTACTGATTATTCGATCATTATTATTTATTTATTATCCACTCGCGGATATTATTACACGATTGTCGAGCAGATATTATCACTATCATTTAATATTCGAGTATTATTATTTCTTTATTTGGTTATTATTTAATTTATACTTCTTTGGACTTCATATTTTTACTTCTATAGAACATTTATTCTATCTTACTCTGTGGATGGCAAAATAATTTTAGATATTTCAGTTTCTTTAATTTTTAAAATAGATCTTTAAAATAGATTCTTTAATTTTTAAAATAGATGAAATTATTAAACGTAATGGCTTATGAATATATATTGAATTGTAAGACGTCTCTTAAGTTCAAGTTCTATTAACTGAAAAGCAAGAGCTTTTACTCTCTAGCATGAAGAATGAGTCATATTGAGCAGAAAGATAAGAAAATTATTTTCATAAAAGTAACGTTAACGGTACCATGGGGTCACTGTGACCTCAGATGAAAAACAAATGCATATAATTCACAGCTACTTACAAATAACTCGACGATCTTTTCTTCTGTCACACTGAAAACTTACTCGAAAGGTACTGAAGATATTAGCGCCATACAGTGGATAGTTCAGGAATTATCACGAAAATAAAATTATTTGGGGTTCCTGGGACCCTATGGTACCTGTTACGGGTTAAAGAAATGGAAATACTTGACTCGTTGAACTATCGCGAACATCTTAGAGCTAAATTCTTTGACGGATCATTCTTATGTAATTCCGGCGAATTGCAAATTCCAATTCTTACTTTACTTCACGTCGGACCCAATGCGATTTTCATCTACGTGCATGTAATCTACGTAAAGTGACGCTTCGTGTCTATTATATGAGTGTCTAAATTGAGCGCTAACCATTGCGCGTCGGTGTCCAGGCTCGGTGTCCACCAGCCATCTTGTCGCTACATCTGACACTGATCTTCGCGTCCTACGTCGCCTGTAATTTACTCCCGACCACAGTAATCTAACGGAGGCTTCATTAAAAATCACGTTTCTCTTGGGAGATACACTTTGAGTTGCGTATGAAATATCGCGAACTGCGCCTTCGAAAAAATGTCGGCCTTTCGAATAAACGAGTATGCGCAATGAATTCAGCAACAGTCCGATCGAGCTGTAGTGTATAGCTTTGATACACGCGCGACGCGAATAGCTTACGAAGAAAACGGAATCCGCGAGCGAAGGGAACACGCGACGCGAAGGCTGATCTTGCAAAATCTTTCGTCGCGTGGGCGCAGTAATCTGTGCGAAATTTTTACATACGACACGAAATATCCCTAATGTTACATTTCGATGGTGCAGCATAGTAGGCAGCAATACAGCTCTGCAATAATTTTGCAAAGACAATTCCGCAATACTTTTGCGGATAACAACTCCGCAATATTTCCGCGAATTTCGCTGGCGACTCTTACGCAAATACGATCTGGTGAAATTCGTAAACCTATCAAATTAATAATCGCGGACGCGAGCATAAAAAATCAATGAAAAATCAAAAACTATGAAAATTGTGAAGATAGAGATAAAGATTCTGTTAAAAATTCATGCAAAAAAATGTTATTGCGTGCGACGTTTGTCTTCGTTCGATGGCACTTGTCGCGCACTGTGTAAGTAAACAAACAACTGCTTGCATGTCTGACTTGTATACATCGTGTTTTTCGCGAAGAATCATTGGCATTGTCTCTATTGTGTTAGGAAAGTCTAACTCTAAGTGAAAAATTGAAATCTGAAAATATTCCAACAATTGTGAAATTAATTTTGCGAGCAGTTTATATAATCACGTTAGATCGCTTCGTGCAGGTGCCGCACGATATCGAATTTTACTTAATAACGAAGCACGAACTTTACTTTATGAAATGCAATTGTGATTTCAGCTCACGCGAGAGAGAAAATTGAGAAAATTAACGACAGGCGGTGATGTGATTGCGCATTTTTTGTGGCGCAATTCCTTTACGCGTTGGCGCAATCTCTTTGCGCGTTGATGCACTATTTGAGACACCTAGAAGATCGCATTCAATACAACTGAATAATTTAACAAAATTTTAAATGTTTAGAGCGTATACTCAATACTTTAAGCATTTACCAGATAGTGTTGGGGTTTGATTAATTAAAATTTCCTACAACAAAAATCGTCGAGCAATCAATAATCTAAGTTAATCAGTTTCTAAATATATCTACATTGGGAGAAAAATACTTAAAAATTTATTTGCAAAATTTATGTAAAATATGCACTAATATTATTATTTGAAAAAGCGATCTTCCAATTGTTTCGAGCAGTGTGATTTTTATTGGACGGCACGTACACATACTACAACTACAACAAAGTAAATCGCATTGATTCGATATACACTACATCGCATGCACTATATCAAAAGACTTTTTGTCTTTTTATTATTAATATGTTTCTTGTCTTGACTCACCAAATCGCTGATTAGGGTAGCCACATTTTGCATTCGTTTCTAGAACAGAAAAATGCCACTTCGCCGATTAGATTCGTGCATTAATGACGATTTGAGTGAAGAAGTTTAAAGCATTAAAAAAAAATAAACGCGATATTTTTCACGCTAGAAGAATTTTCGGAATGCATTCACACTTGAAATATTCGACTTTCCTTTTTTTCGACGTTGCAAATGAATCTCTTAACCAGAATAAATCAAAATTTTTCAAGCAGTGATGTTATTCAGAAACAATTCTCCCCACGTGTAATTACGATTTAATGCGATTTTTGATTCGATTCAAATTATCTCGATTTCAAGCAAGAGAATTATCAATCTTGTCGGATTTCTAATTACAAATGTTAATTAATGAAGCTCACCTTCGAGCTAACCCCGCTCGGCCCGAGTCAGATCCTTCGACACAGCAGCTCCTAAAACTCGGCTGGTCGTCTATTTCATCTCTGCAACAGGAACCAGATTTAATTTAGTATTACACACGATAATGGAGGCATTAAGAAACTTGATTTCAAACAAGAGAATTTCCAGTTTTATCGGATTTATCGGAATAATGAATTCAAATTAATAAAACTCACCTTCGCGCCAACAATGCCAGGCCCGAGCCGAATCCTCCGTCACAGCATCCCCTTAGAGTCGAGTGCTCACCTCTGCAATAAAAAACAGATTTAATTGAGTATTAATTATTTACACAACGATGGAGGCATTAAGGAAGTCGATTCAAAACAAAAAAATTTACAGTTTTGTCGGATTTCTAATTATAAGTACAAATTAGTAAAGCTCACCTTTGAACTAACTCAGACAGGTCCGAGCCGAATCCTCCGGCGCGGCATCCCTTAGATATCGCATCTCTTAGAGCTGTATGACTGCGTCTGCTCTATTCGATCTCTCTGTGACAGAAATTTAATTTAGTAATTTAATAATTTAGTATCAATTAGTTACACGCGACAGCAAAACGAGGAAAAGAAATTGTAATGCCACGCTCGAGTTCCTTCCCAATACGCAATTAGAAATAATTAAATCATAGCTGAATAAAGAAATAATAATACCTGAGTAATTAATAGATTATGATATTAATATTTGATCGACAACAATATAATAATATACGGCAATATCAATTAATTATCTATGACAGCAAGATGAGGTAAGTAAATTATCGTGACGGCACGCATCAAGTTTCTTCCCAATACGCAATAAAAATAATTAAATGACAACCAAATAAAGGAGTAATAATACTCGAATAATAAACGCATGTTGATAATATTTGATCGGCATTGAAGAACTCGATTGCAACGTTTCTCTGTTTAACAAGGAAAAAAGTAAATAAAACGCGATAATTACCTGTCGCTGTAAAGCCCACAACATCTGTTTGCGTGAGAAGTACGCGTCTTAATTTGTCTTAATTATCGCCTCAGTTGTCGCGAAGTTGAAACGCGGTATTAAAAATCAGCTTGCAATAATCTAATAAATAACGCGGTAGCTCCCGATGTGCTCGTTTCGACGGTTGAGAGTGTTGTGGCGTGACGCTCGAACACGTGCTTGCGCACGCGTGTTTACATAACCCGGCTGCACGCCCTCTTAAGCGCCGCTCAGTCAGCGGTACGAGCGAACCGTTACGAGGGACCGTTTACCTAGCCTTTGTGGAGCCTACAGTTTTTGTTAGAGCCTTTGCCCAGGTATTGCTATTACCGATTATTCGATCATTATTATTTCGGTAATATCCACTCGTGGATATTATCACACGATTGTCGAACAGATATTATTATCAGTACCATTTAATATTCAAGTATTATTATTTCTTTATTATTTTTATTATTCGATTATTATTCTTTATTATTCTTTATTATTCGATTATTATTTAATTTATTCGATTATTATTTAATTATTGCTATTATGTATAGGAAAGCAAATTGGGCGTGTCGTTACGATAATTTCTTTAACTCGTCTTTAATCAGTTATTATTGCCCAGTAATTGATATTCATATTTATTACCGATTATTCGATTATCGTTATTCAGTTACTATCCGTTTGCGGCTATTATCACACGATTGTCGATCAGGTATCATTGTCACTATCATTTGTCACTACTTTTCTAGAACAATTATAATAATATCTGCTCGACAATCGTGTGATAATAGCCGCGAATAGTAACTGAATAACGATGATCGAATAATACATAATAACTATGAATATAAGTAACTCTGCAACGGCAATAATAACTGATTAAAAACGAGGTAAAGAAATTGTTGTAACGGCACACGAGTTGCTTTCCTATACGTAATAGCAATAATTAAATAATAACCGAATAAATTAAATAATAATTGAATAATGAAATAGTAATACTTAAATATTAAATGGTAGTAATAATAATATCTGTTCGACAATCGTGTGATAATATCTGCGAGTAAATATTGATGAAATAATAATGATTGAATAATCGGTAATAACACCTGGGTAACGGCTCTAACAAAAACTCTATGCTTCACAAAGGCTAAATAAACGGACCCTCGTAATAGCCGCTCATACCGTTGACTGAACGGCACTTAGGGGGGCGCGCGGCCGGGTTATGTAAACACGCGTGCGCGAGCACGTGCTCGAGCGTCACGCTACAACACTTTCAAGTGCTCTGCTCGTCGAGACGAGCACATCGGGAGCTGCCGCGTTATTTTTTAGATTATTTCGAACCGATTTTTAATAATTAAGACAAATTAAGACGCGTACTTCTCCATGCCAGTAGATGTAGGAGACTTTACCGCAACAGGTAATTACCGCGTTTTATTTACCGCGCTTTTTTCCTTGTTAGATAGAGAAACGTCGCGATCGAGTTCCTCAATGCCCATCAAATATTATCATCATCCGTTTATTATTCGAGTATTATTACTTCTTTATTCAGTTGTCATTTAATTATTTTTATTGCATATTGGTAAGCTACTCGAGCGTGCCGTCACGATGATTTTCTTACCTCATTTTGCTGTCATGTGTAATTAATTGATACTACCGTATATTATTATATTGTTGTCTATCAGATATTAATATCATAATCTATTAATTACTCAGGTATTATTATTTCTTTATTCAACTATGATTTAATTATTTCTAATTTCACATTGGGAAGGAACTCGAGCGTGGCATTACAATTTCTTTTCCTCGTTCTGCTGTCGCGTGTAACTAATTGATACTAAATTATTAAATTACTAAATTAAATTAAATTTCTGTCACAGAGATTCAATAGAGTAGACGCAGTCATGTGGCTCTAGGGGATACGATATCTGGGAGACCAGTCGACTCTTAAAGGCTGCTGTGCCGAAGGATCTGGCTCGGGCGGGGTTAGCTCGAAGGTGAGCTTCATTAATTAACATTTGTAATTAGAAATCCGATAAGATTAATAATTTTTTTGCTCGAAATCAAGATAATTTGAATCGAATCAAAGATCGTATTAAATCGTAATTACACGCAGGGAGAATTTTTTCTCAGTAACATCACCGCTCGAAAAATTTTTATTTGTTCTGATTAAGAGATTTATTTGCAACGTCGAAAAAAAAGTCGAATATTCCAAGTGTGAATACATTCAGACAAATTCTCCCAGCGTGAAAAATATCGCGTTTATTTTTTTTTAATGCTTCAAACTTCTTCACTCAAATCGTCATCAATGTACAAATCTAATCGGCGAAATGGCATTTTTCTAGGAACAAATACAGAATGTGGCTATCTTAATCGGCAGTGAGTCAAGACAAGAAACATATTGGTAATAGAAAGACAAAAAGTTTTTTGATGTAGTGCATGCTTATGGAATCAATGCGATTTACTTTGCTGTAATTATAGTATGTGTACATGCCGTCCAATAAAAATCACACTGCTCGAAACAATTGGAAGATCGCTTTTTCATATAATAATATTAGTGATAATGCATATTTTACATAAATTTGACAAATAAATTTTAGCCAAATTTGGCAAGTATTTTTATCCCAATGTAGATATATTTATAAATTGATTAACTTAGATTATTGATTGGTCGACGATTTTTATCGGAGGAAATTTTGATTAATCAAATCCCAACACTATCTGGTAGATGCTTAAAGTATTGAGTATACGCTCTGAACATTCAAAATTTTGTAAAATTATTCAGTTTTATTGAATGCAATCTTCCAGGTGTCTCGAGCAGTGTGTCAATGCGCAAAGAGATTGCGCCAACGTTTAAAGGGATTGCGCCACAGAAAATGCACAATCATGTCATCTGCATCATAGATCTTCCGCTGATCGTTAATTTTTTCAATTTTCTTTCTCGCGTGAGCTTGAATCGCGATTGCATTTCATTAAGTAGAATTCGTGCTTCGTTATTAAGTAAAATTCGATATCGTGCGGCATCTACGCAAAGCGATCTAACGTGATTATATAAATCGCAAAATTAATTTCACGATCGTCGGAAAATTTTCAGGTTTCAATTTTTCACTTAAAGTTAGAGTTTCCTAACGCGGGACACAATAGAGACAATGCTAGCGAGCGTTAATTATTTGTGAAAAATGCGATGTACACAAGTCAGACATGCGAGCTATTGTTTGTTTATTTACTCGGCATGCGACGAGTTCAGTTGAAGACAATCGTAGCACGCGGTAACATTTTTTTGCGTGTATTTTGAACAGAATCTTTATTTTTGTCGTCACAATTTTCATTGTTTTTGATTTTTCATTCACGCTCGCATTCACGATTATTAATTTGATAAGTTTGCGAATTTCACCGGATCGTATTTGCGGAAGAGTCGCAAGCGAAAATATTGCGGAGTTGTTATCCGCAAAAGTACTGCGGAATTGTCTTCTCAAAAGTATTGTGGAGCTGTTATCCACAAAAATATCCTGTTATCCACAAAAATATTGTGGAATTGTCTTGTGAATTATTACGGAACTGTATTGTAGCCTACTACGTTGCACCAACAAAATGTTACATTAGGGATATTCCGTGTCGTACGTGAGAATTTCGCACAGATTACTTTACCCACGCGACGAAAGATTTCGCGAGATCAGCCTTTGCGTCGCGTGTTCCCTTCGCTCGCGGATTCCGTTTTCTTCGTAAGCGATTCGCGTCGCGCGTGTATCAAAGTTATACACTACAACTCGATCGGACTGTTGCTGAATTCATTGCGCATACTCGTCGTTTATCCAAAAGGCCGACATTTTCTCGAAGACGCTGTTCGCGACATTTCATACGCAATTCGCAACTCGGTGTGTATCTCCCAAGAGAGACGGGATTTTTCGTGAAACCTCTGTTAGAATGGTGGACCCTGGACACTATGGGACGACGCGCAATGGTGCGCGTTCAATTTAGACGCTCATATAGTAGACACGAAGCGTCACTTTACGTAGATTGCATGCACGTAGACGTAAATCGCATTGGATCCGATGGGAAGTAAAGTAAGAATTGGAATTTGCAATTCGCCGGAATTACGTAAAAATAATCCAATCAAAGAATGTAGTCCTGAGATTTTCACGATAGTTCAACGAGTGAAGTATTTCCATTTCTTTGAGAGAATTGACTAGTTCAATTCTTAGAAAAATGTGCAAAAAGACGCGACTGGTAAAAAATAAGAAAACTCTTTCTTAATTCATTTCAAGCATCTATAAAGCTTGAATTTTTTTGTTTGGATTAAAAATATGTGAATGGAGTATCCATTAATATGAACTTATAATTTTTTTAATTGTATTATTTTTGCATAACAATGGGCAGTTGAAATTTCGACTCGTCAGGCTTCCTTCTCATCGGATTATCCTTTGATGATACATTAAACTGTTATATTTCAACATGTCATATTTATATATTCTATATATGTTATATATGCTATTTTTATACTCTATATATGTTTTATATATACTCAATATATATATATATATATATATATATATATATATATATATATATGCTCTATATATATTATTTGATTAATATATTTTATTTGTTATGTCGTATTATATACGACATACTATTTCTTCGAAGATATTTTCTTATGCATACGCGTTTGTTGTTGACAAAACGACAAATTAAATTTCTACAAATTAAAGACAAGAAATTAAATTATTAAGTAGAGACTCGAACCGAAATGCTTCGATTTCCCATTAAATTATTAAGCTGAGTTTCGGACTTGAGTATTTTGAGATTCCAAAACTATTAAGTCGAGTTTCGAACCGATGTGTTTTGAGGATCCGCTAAAATATTAAGCCGAGTTAGTTAAGCCTGGGATAATTTTCTTAAAGAAATAAAGTTTCTTAAAGAAATTTTTGTGTTTGCAAAGATGTATTTTCGAAAATAATGTGAAGTGTGCGTATTTCGCTCTGCTCATACGTCTCTTGGATGACATGTGTCTTAATATCACTCTACTTCAGTAACACGCTCATAATCTTGAACACAATTTCCCAATATCCCAAAGTCGTGCCCATAACGATGAATGAACATTAAATCCATCGTAGCAGTATATTCGGGTTCTCGCGCATGCGCAGTGATACCTATCCTGCACATGGGCAGAAAGTCGGTCATGTTATTGCAGGTTAGGTCATATAGTGTTAGCATGTAGAATACATTCTGGGATAGTTTTTTTAGAGTTTTTTAATGTAACATTCTCGTTTGTAATGTTATAGTTTCGAAATTGACGTCAGGCGTGCTTATTTCGTTCTGCATCGTTTCCTGGGTGAGAATGTGTGTTTGTGTCACTCCATTTTCTCAACAGCACGCCCAGAATCTTGAAAATAATTTCCCAATATCCGAAAGTCGCGCTCATAACGTTAGATCCATCAGGTTATTTGCGTCATATAGCATGCTAGCGTCTAGAGCATATTCTGGGATAATTTTTTATAATGTTTAATGTAATTTTGCGAAAATGTGTTTTCGAAAATGACATGTAATGTGCGTATTGTCTCCTGGATGACAATGTGTGTTAATGTCATTCTACTCCCTCAGTAACACGCCCAGAATTTTGAAAATAATTTTACAATAGCCCAACGTCGCGTTCATAACGTTGGATCCAACGTAACGTCGTAGGAACATTCACGTAACGTTCGTAGGATTCTCACACATTCGCCGAAACATGTTACTGCAAATTATTTATGTTATTTAGGTCATATAGTGTTAGCATCTTGAGCACATTTTGGGATAATTTTTAACAGTGTTTTAAAGTAATTTTTGCGTTTGCAAAAGTGTATTTCCCTAAATGACGTGAAATGTGCGTATTTTACTCTATTTCGTCTCTTGGATGATAATGTACGTTAATGTCACTCTACTCCCTCCAGTAACACGCCCAGTATCTTGAAAATAATTTTCCAATATCGCGTTCATAACGTTGGATCCTTAGCGTCGTAGGAATGTCGGATTTTCGCGCATTGGCCGAAAGTCGATCATATTATTGCAGGTTCTTTAGGTTATATAGTTTAGGTTATATAGTATTAGTATCTAGAGCATATTCTGAGATAATATCTTATAATTTTTTGAAGTAATTTTCGCGTTCGCATAGATGTATTTTTGAAAATAACGGGAAATTCGACTATTTCGTCTCCCGGATCGCATGGGATGCTTCATTTTCGCACGTACTTTCACCATGTAAAAGGGTTTTTCATTTGACGTAGGAAAGAAGTAATCTTTGCAGAAAAATTCGATCTCGTGATAGTAACTGTTTCTTATCGTTTTCGTTTCATATTGAGAGATGCTCCGCTTCATGTTTGCACGTACTTTCACCATGCGAAAGAGTTTTTAATTCAACGCAGGTAGAAAGAAGTAAACATTGCAGAAAGATTCGATGTCGTGATGATAACTGTTCTTTATCGTTTTCATCTCATATTGTGGGATGCTGCGCTTCATTTTCGCACGTACTTTTACCATGCAAAAGGTTTTTAATTTTGTCGAATCAGCACGAGACAATAGTTTTGCAAAGATATTCGGTATCACGTCAACATTTCCCAATAAATTTTACTTTGTGTTGACTTGATCAAAATAAAAATGCTTTTGTGTAGTAAAAGTATATACATAAATGAAATAGGGCATTCCTGCCTCAAGGATGAAAATGATGTGGAACTATTGCTATCGTGACACTGATTTTATTTTTCAAATTTCAGCGTACTGAGTGCTCCAATTTATATGATAAAATTACGTGCGAAAATAAAGTGTAACATTGGGCATTGCGAAATGAAAATAATATCTCAAATTACCGTTGCTAATTATATTGTAAAGTCAAATAATGGGTAACGTATTTTTCAAAAAGTTATTCGCAAATTACGCCTACAACACTCTTCTCTAAAAATTCTTTCTTTGATCATATAAGCGATTTGAAGAATTTATCAGAAAAGTAGCAAGAGCCTATTTTGGAAAGAATACGAATATCGGCAACGTGGCATTCATATTTACGTAACGTCTATGTGTAAGAAAATTGAAATGACAACACACGTAGCTCACACATTTGCAAAACATCTGTGAAAATATGATAGCGGTATCATGTTAGCGTCTATTTGACGATCGTCTTTATTCCATAAGTATAGTTCCATAAGTAGTGGATACCATAAATATCCATGTGTACATAAATTCGATATTATTGGTAAATAATGATAACGTTTTTTACTTTTTGATGATCGGTCTACGTTATCGATGCTTATCAAGTTCGTCGCTCGCTCCGGCATCTCCTTAATTCGTACTATGCAATGACGAATATACATAGACCAAGTATTCTGTCCGCAAAGTGAAGCCGGAAGTTCGCAGTTTAAAACAGAGTGAGAAAGTTGATTTGCCTTAGTGCTTTCTCACTCTATATTATTGACTGTCAAGAAGGAGGGTTCGTTTAACACTGCAAATACTTTAAACTGTTAAATAAAGCAATGTGATTGATCCATTCGTCGCTCTGAAGCACTTACAGCACTAAATAGAACTATTTACAGCACTAAACTTTACCCAAGAACTGTATCCTGTCATAGCAACCTAACCTTTTTCATGACAGTAGAATGAGAACAGGATAAAATTAATTGCTGTAATTATTTATATACAGCATAAAATATTATAAATATAAATTTTATGTCGAGATAAGTGAAATATAGAGTTTTATTCTTTTAATTCTGCACTAAAAAAATTATATATAGCACTTGACAGCTTGACAGCGGCCAGCGGGAATTCTTTCTTTTTGATAGAATGAGAAAGCACTAGGGGCAAATCAACTTTCTCACTCTGTTTTAAACTGCCAACTTCCTGCTTCACTCGCTGCTACAGCAGAAGTATAGCAATGCTTGGTCTATGTATACAGGGTTGGCAAAAAGTCCGGAAACGGTCAAATATCTCGAAAAGGATGAACTGTAGCGAAAAATATGTAAATAGCAAAGTTGTAGAGCTTAATAAAATGTACCTAATAATGGCTAAAAATTTAACTTTGGGTGGAGGACAAAGGTCATACGAAGGTCAAATTGAATTTTTTAAATTGGACCCCCCACTTTTTATTACATATTCTTGTAGCTTATTTCAAGGGCTTTCCAAAAACCTATAATAAAGTATTTTTTTATTAGGCATATTTAGAGTTTTGAGGCTTGAAAGGATTTTGGTCTTTAACTGTTTCTGTTTCGTAAAAACGTATCACTGTCTTCTGAACGGTGGATTTAGAAATAAAATTGCGATCAGGATATGCAGCATTGAATGTGTAGATCAGTTACTTCTTCGTATGATCTAATATGGTCTCCAAATTTTCGATAAAGAAACAGCATTATCTTTTCGTTATCGGTTAACATTTTTAAAAAAGAAATTTGAAATTTTAGTTGGAAAAAGAAAGGGAAAAGACAAAGAGTAAGATGCGAGAGAGCACGACTCGTTTTTAAAATACAAAGATCGAGAAGCGTTATCGTGAAGCGCGGGTATGCGCGAGTTTTGACTGAGTACGTGTGATATTACGTCGTGAATGAATAACCGCGTTCGATGAGAGCGAATGAACAACTAAGCCGGTCATATCGTCTAGCTCGAGACACGAAAAACAAAGTTATTCTTGTTTTTCTCCTGTGTTTATGTTTTTAGGCTCCCAGCCTAGTTGTTCATTCACCCTACAACTTTGCTACTTACGTATTTTTCGCTACAGTTGATCCTTTTCGAGATATTTAACCGTTTTCGGACTTTTTGCCAACCCTGTATACGTCATTGGTACTATACTGTTAAATCTGTAGTGTCAAATTATACTCAATTTGAGTTATTTTTAACCATTCCTCAATTTGAGTTATTTTTAACCATTCCTCAATTTGAGTTATTTTTAACCATTCCTCAATTTGAGTTATTTTTAACCATTTATAAGTCGCCACTGCTCCTACTAAATATGTCGTTAACTAATGTAATTTAACTAATGTAATGGAGTTAAATAATTTAACTTAAGAAATATATTAAATTTAACTAAAATTTAGTTTATTTTTTATTATGTGCACGTTAATGTAACCTTTGTTTTAGTAAAAAAATGACTTAATATTGTTTTAAATGAGTTGATTAGATGTGATTGTTTTTTTAAACACATATTTTGTGTTAAAATAGTAAATTTTGACACACATGGTAGTTAAAAATAACTAAATATTATTTAACTCAAGAAATTGGTTTAAGTTTAACCTTCCAATATTTAACAGTGTATGTCTCCACGAGAGTTTCGGAAGTTGTTCTGGGAGAACCTGTGCGTAACAAAATTATTTTCTAATTATCACTTTATGTTTAGCCCACACTATTTGACTGAATAATTTAGGGACAACTGTAACATCTCGGTTATGAAATCCTTCTTTTCAGTGTAGGGCATCAGGAAACGCTACTCTAGCGAAAACGTCGGGACGCGAAAAGTAGCGGCGCGGGCGATCGGTCGATCGGTCGGTCGACCGCGCTAATCGGACATTCCGCATCGCGCTCGTCGATCCGAGATATCGGCGCGGCGGCGGCGGCGGTCGGCCGAGGTTACGGCGGGTCACGGCGACGTTCGTTCGTTCGTTCGTTCGTTCGTTCGTTCGTTCGTTCGTGCGATTCTCTCCACCTACGCGCCGTTCGCCCGCGTTCTAGCCGGGGCTTAGAAGGGGAACGGAATCGAAAAATTCACCGCGGGCACCGTTAGTCGTGCGCGAGAAGCGTGCCCGCGGTCACGCGTGCGTACGCGCTTACGTATGTAGCAAGTATGTGGGTGCGACGTATGCCGGCGAGACGTAAGAGAGCAGCCCGAGCGAGTAATGTCCTTTGTGCCGAGCGCGGTAATGGCGTTCCCTTCCTTCGGGTTCGCGCGTAAGCGAGGCCCGGCGTTAATAATATTCGCACGGACGGCCCGGATCCCGGAACTGACGCACGCTCCATCGTATAGTACGGTGTAGTAATAATATACAGGGTGTAACGGATACAGAGAAGTGGCCGAACTTTGAGGGGGAGAAAGAGAGAGAGAGAGAGAGAGAGA
>NW_022639521.1:596250-599987 GCF_010583005.1 Odontomachus brunneus | reverse complement strand
AGAGAGAGAGAGAGAGAGAGAGAGAGAGAGAGAGAGAGAGAACCAAGAGCATATTAATAAAAGAATAAATACGAAGCGAATACTTTACGAAAAGAGACAACGAGACAACTTAAGAAAAGAAAGTTCGCGATATTTTGGCAAATACTCGATGAAATTAAAGTTGCTAATTTACTTTAACGTAAGCGTAAAGAAACGCCATCTTCTAACAAGAAACAAAAAAGGAATAAAGTTTGCAAGAATTTCGAACGGATTCTGCGACAGAGTCCTAAGAAAAGTAAAGAGAGAGAGAGAAAGAGAGAGAGAGAGAGAGAGAGAGAGAAAGAGAGAGACAGGGCCGGCAATCGTATTACAATAGTACGATATTATCAAACGATCAAGAATTAATTCGTTACTTTCTAAGAATGTAAGGTGCGTTGTGATGGCGTTACCTGGGCAGCAGATTCATCAGCCTAGCTAAAGGTCTGCATGGCGTCAAAGTGGTAAGTATATTAGTCAAAAGGAACAGGTGCATTTTCTATCCTGATAAAAACGAGAGAAAACGAACAAGAAAGAGAGAAGAACTGTGCACAAAAACAGGAAAACTAAGAAAAATACGGGGCAAAGTGTTCGTAATGTGTAAAAATGGGCGTTTGTAAATCGTAATTTTGGTAAGGAAATACGAATGACGTACGTGTGTGTGTGTGTGTGCGCGCGCGCGTGTCGTGATATAAAGAGAGAGAGAGAGAGAGAGAGAGAGAGAGAGAGAGAGAGAGCGAGGGAGAGAGAGAGAAAAAGAGAAAGAGCGTGTTCCGCTTATCCCGAGGAAGTCCTGCTGTAAACATAGTCTTGGGAACGCTCTCTCGTCGAGATGTAAATATCTTTTGTTTACGAGACAAAGCATTGTAAAGATACTTTGTTAAGGAAACTAGTCGATCGAAGTGATTTCTCTTTCCGCGACGATATCCGCCTTATATCAGCGTTTGAAGAAGAAGTTGAAAGATTCGCTTCCGAGCACAAGGAAATGAAAACAATAGCTGTGATTGTAAACTTGATGGGTATTCGCGCCAAACTCCCTCGTAAATAAGAGCGCCTGTACTTTAGAAGGAAAAATTTTCGGCCCACACATTTGCGTACTACTTTTCCATATATACAATTTTCATACCGATAGGTACATAGGAATTGTCGCCCTTCAGATTTGTCAGCAGATAGTTTGATCGCGCAGGCGCAGGCTCGCAAGAGTTAAAAATGCGTGAACAAAGGATAATCGAACGAATGATTACAAACCGTTACGCAAGAGTCACAAGTGAGAAAGACAAATTAGACTTAATTTCTTAAATATTTGTATTTTTCTTTTTTATTTTGTTTTGCTTTTGAGTATGTGTGTGTGTATTTGTGATTACTCGTTCGGTAATATAATAAAATTAATAAAGTAATATTCGCACAATACATAGTTAAAAGTGATTTTCTCTCTCGATTATCTCTCTATCCGTTCTATGTATAAAATAGTAAACTACCCCAACTTATAAATAGTGAACTACTCCAATTTATCTGAATCATGGAAATCCAATAAAGTTACGCAAATAACAGTGACAAGCTTTAGTAATACATAACCTATCATAAGAATATCAGCGCGCTTAAAACTGTCAATCTCAGCGTAATGAAACGAAAAATTAAAAAATTTTTTTGAATAATTAAAACTCATTCACAGAGCATCCATTCCCCACACGAGCATAAAAATATATATAACTTTTTGCCACATAAAAATCCTTTTCAATTTTATCACGTTTTCTAATAGGACAGGAATAAATTATCAGTGAAGTTTATATTGCTAAAGAACATAGTAAATATTTTTGAGTAATAAACTTTAGTTCCTAAAATATAATTAACACATATGAAACGAAAAAATGATAAATTAAGATGCAATATCGATGTGTTTCTCAGTTACAATAGAGAGAACGATTTGTTGAATCAAATAAACGCTTCTTTGGAATGATTCTTTGGAACAAATTTTTCGGTCGACACAACAAAAATTTCGTTGGAACTAAGCCGTAACTAAATATTTTTGTTGCGTTAAATAAAACTTTGTTGGATCAATCAAAAAATTTGTTTGGGCCTCCTGATATTCTTATGATAGGTTATGTATTATTAACAGCTTGTCGCTGTTAATAATCGCGTAACTTTATTGGATTTCCACGATTCAGATAAATGTGTGCGTGTAGGGTAGTTCACTATTTTATATACAGAACGAATAGAGAGATAATCGAGAGAGAAAATCACTTTCCAAAGAAGTGTTTGTTCGACTAACCAAATCGTTCTCTCTGTATACAAAAATCTGTAATAACTTTCATTATCAAATCTCTCCGGGTAGAGTTGAATAATTAAGATACGCTTTTGAAATTTCGCCATCAATTCGTTCGCGCGGCGAGCGATCGATCTATAATCCGGAGAATTAGGGTAAGGAAAACGAAACGGGTGTATGACGATAATCTGACGATCGTCGAAATACTCAGCGGTTCTCGTCGAGGAAGATGAAGGATAACTATTACGCAGGGCGCAGGAGAGATCGTGCATTACCGTTCGGAGGAACGGCGCGCCGTTCAGTTTCGCGCGGCATTATTTCCCTACGCGCGCGCACACGCACGTGTGCGCGACGCGCAGAACAGAGAGAGTAGTTGGGACTCGGGCCGAAGGTGGTAGTAGTAGTGAGCGGTAGTAGTGTAGTAGTTTAGTAGTAGTATAGTAGAAGGGGACAGTATAGACGTGGCCCTGCGAGGGGACGCAGTGGGCGGTTCGGCGTGCGTGCGTGATCGTGATCAGGATCGTGAGGTAAGATAGCGAGGTCGCCATCATATACCTCTCGTGTGCTATACGGGGTGATCCAAATCTCACGGTCGGGTCGCTCGAATCGCGTTCGGCGAAATCCCGTGAGCGCGCGCGCGCGCACGAGAGAAAGAGAGAAAGAAAGAGAACGTGCCGACGTATTTTTTTTCGCGGGGCGGTTTTACCGTATGGCGTCGTACGCCGCGGGAATTATCGATCTTCAACGACCGCGTCGATCTCGCTCTTTCTCTCTTTCTCTCTCTCTCTCTCTCTCTCTCTCTCTCTCTCTCTCTCTCTCTCTCCATCTCTCCGTGCGCTCGTCCGGCGCATAAATTCAAATGCCGCGAGCACGAATATGGCATAAGTGGCGACCGGCTATCGTCCGATATTCGGCCGCTTTTCTCACGATAATACAAGCTTAAATGTCCGCGCCCGATTAGTGACGATTTTTATCACTGTGCCCTGAGAACCGACAGCAACGACTTGTGATTGCTAAAGTAATAAAAACCTAATCGTAAGGAGCAGTTCAATGTTTATTTTTCTTTGTAAATATCAAAATCGTATATAGTAAAGGAAGAATATAAGAAATGAGGTCTCAATAATCTTTAACTACGAAAAGATATATAAACCCAACTGTTGTCTCTGTGATTGGCAATGTCGAAATCTAAATCTGGATGCGAGTCGTTGCTTACTTCGACACGTCGTTATTGCGAGCGATTGTCATTGCGGAGGTTATCCATTTTATAACGAACGGCTTGTTCGTTAAGCAGTTTAACGTTCTTCAGTGTCGAATCAACATTGATGCGTCGCTATACGTGTAATTTCTCTATCGAAATTATGTATGTATTTTGATAATTAATAATATATATAAGGATGTTAATATATATATATATATATATATATATATATATATATATATATATATATATATATATATA
>NW_022639521.1:590467-596240 GCF_010583005.1 Odontomachus brunneus | reverse complement strand
TATATATATATATATATATATATATATATATATATATATATATATATATATATATATACATATATTAATAGCAGTTAGAGCTAAATGCGTTGTTTTAGTAAAACAATAAAAAACAATAAAATTAAAAATTTCAGTACTAGCAGATAGACGTAGTATACGTAGATTTGGAGGACTTGCTGCCAATTTGTAACATCGATAATTTGCAACCTTATAATGTAAGTTGCATCCTGTATGAGTGGTTTATATATACAGGGTGCTAAATTTCAAACTGACCGAATCTCTCGAAAACTAAAGATATAGAGGTCAGATTTTTTTAGGTTATGTATTATTTTAAGTTGTTAGGTTATGATTTGTTTTAGGTTACGTAGTGTTTCGAGAGGGGCACACTTTTTTACAAAAAGAAATTGACTTTTGGCTGGAGGCCCCGATGAAAAATTTTTCATGCAAAATTTTGTATGAAATTTGTCCATACATAATTATGTATAATTATATATAATCATATAAAATTATATATAATTATACACAATTATGTATAACAATATGTATAATTACATATAAATTTATGCGTAATTATGTAAAATTATATATGAATTTATATATATAATTATATATATAAGTAGAATGTATGAACATGAATGGACAAATTTAATACATAATAATATATAATTATATATAATTTTAATATAATTATATATAATTTTAATATTATATATAATATATATAATTTTATATAATTTTATATAATTATATATGAAAAATTTTTCATTGGGGCGCTAAGATAAAATGAAGATCAAACTTTATTTTAAATAAAATTCTAATTTTTTTAATACCTATGCTTGTAGTTAGAATTCAGTAACCACATACTCATGTGATTAGAGGTCAAATAATAAAAAAAAGACTCAGAAAAAAAAATAATGCTTTAATAAAGTAAAGAAAAATAAACTTCATTAATAAATCTTCAATAAAAACAAAAAATCTTAGAAAAAAGAACTTTTCTTTGAAATAGAGAATTCCATTAATTTGAGTGTTTACTTTGCATCTATGCAAGCCTACAATTTTCGTTGAAAATTATTATGCACTCTTTATAATTTGTTACTTGAAATTATTTGACACGCTTCGCGTATTCGTTGCATCATATTTTCTCTGATAATTAAAAGATTAACATAAACAATTTCCCGAATTGTATCCCAAAAATAATAATCTAAGCAGGTCAAATCATGTAAGCTGGGTGGTTAAAATACTTGACCTTTTCGACTTATCCATCGGTTAGGAAAAATAACATTTATGTGTTGGCTAAGAGCCAAACTAAAGTAGGAAGGTGCTCCATCAAGTTGCGTTCACATGTTTTGCCAAAGGTTTAGTAGAGCCAAATCTTCCAGAAGAATAGGCAACTGAATTCCTCAACTAAGAAATTAAAAAAACAATCGTCCATTCGCGATACCATCGAAGAAAAATGAGCCGATAATTGTGACATCAATAATGGCACACCACACATTCAACGACTATACATGTTGATTATCAATTTGTCTTAACCATCTAAAATTTTGCTCGCTCCAATAAAAAAGATTATGATGATTTACTTGTTTATTGCTACAAAGCGTAACTTTATCGTTCCATAATATTGTAGAAAAAAACGTTTTATTCTTTTCATAGCGTTGTAAAGCTTATCGGCAAAATTTATTTCTCCTACCATGATCCTCATTAAAGCTTAGTATGAACTAATATGGAACGGATGTTGGCGTTCACGATGCAAAATGTTTCAAATATTTACGTTGGATATTCCAAGTTCCCGTGACAATTGTCGTGTACTGTAATGAGGGTTCACAACAATTGCTGCTAAAATGTGTATTGTTGCGTTCTGATTACAAACTAGACGAAGCCGATTCATATTGCGATGATATTGATATTTCTATGTTTTCCCAAAATATGATATAAACGAATAAAGACCATAGGAAATGAATAATGGAGCCTATTACAATATCTTTGATGGTAAATTCTAATAGTTTCTCTGGCATTTTGTTGATATTTATCATAAATTAAGACCATATCATTATATTTATTATTGCTATAACGCGAATGAAAAAAAGAAAATGGAAACATATATTAATTATTTTAATAATTATACTAGTCATATTTATGTTTAATATCAATAACTGATTTCGTTTAAACGTATGCTTAGTCTACCTGTTATATGTTTATTTTCTAAAAAATGTTTGTAGTTTTTGCATTATCAACACCAATATTTATTCCATATCTATTTATACCAAATTTAGGCCAAGATAAACGTTTCTATACAGTATATTTTATCCCGAGGATGTTCAATAAGCATCATTTTGGGATATCGTAATAACTATGAAGTATCCTTGGACGGCCAGTTATCCATCACATATCCAAGATATATAAATATCCGCTTATGTGATATCCAGATATTTCAGACGATGTCCAAAAAACATTATCAGGGCCCTTATTCTTGAAATAGTTGTGTATACGTAAGTTTTACTGCGCAGGTTTAATCATATCATAAAATAGCTGCACAGTAAAACTTACATATACGCAACTATTTCAAGAATAAGAACTCAGAGATATCACAAGTGTGATATCTTACGAAATTTTAATATCTTATGATATTTTACGATATCCTTTTAGGATATCCTGGGTGCTATGTACTGTAATATTTATGGAGTCGCGTTTGTCAATCTGAAATAATTTGGGATATCCTCAGAATAAAATGTGCTGTGTGGATTGATTTTATTAAGATGTATTAATAAAGTTTTCTGAATCTTTTCCATGATTTGATCTCTAATCACTTTAAGTATGTGATCATTAAATTTGTCGTGCCAAGGATGCTACAACGCGTAAGTGTTTCAGAAATTAGAATTCTAATTAAAAAAAAGTTTCATTGTATCTTGGCGCTTCCACCCAAAAGTTAATTTTTTAATATGTTCCTCTAACAATAATATAGCCTAAAAAAACCTGATCTCGATATCTTATTTAGTTCGAAATGTTTGATCTGTTACATTTGAAATTTAGCATCCTATATATAGCACTCATATTTATCACATGGAATGACGAAGTAAAAATATGAAAAAAATATGAAAAAAGTGATTAAAATTTGTGTGAAACAATATGTCGTGTAAAATGTAATATGAAAACTTGAATGTAACTTTTAGTAAGTTTGTTATTGCATCAATTAAAAAACTCAAAATTTACATTATTATATAATATAAATTTAATCATTATGGTATGATATATTTACATAAATGTAATTAGACTATTGTTAACTTTCATTTGACATATTGGTGTCATTTTCGAAACGATCCAATTTTTAATTTTGAATTATGCGCAAACTAGTGGAATGAAGATTTTCGTTTCACGCATTAAAAAAATGATTGTTGGTGAGAATATAAAGTTTAAACACAGTTGAGATATTTCAATTGTCTGCCATATAATGGAGGCAGAGTTGTTATGAAATTGTTTTTGACTCCAGTATGTCAAATTAAGGTGTCAATATGCAAAAAAGATGATTTTATTATATTTCGACTTTTTACGCTAAATATAATACGTAAGAAAATTTTTATATAAATAAGATGAATACTTTTTCTCCCTTAATTTGTGTTCCAATTAATGACAGTTGTATCACTTTTCTTAATAAATCAGTTATAACATAACATTATTAACAATATTAATTAATTAACTTGTTTTAACAGTGTGGTTATTTCACTAATTAGGACATTCATTTTAGTTTATTTACTGTTGACTATATTATATTTAAACAAGAATTTTATATCGTGAAATTTTAATTATGAACAAAAAAGTTTAGATATAGCTAATATTTGTAATAATTTTAATAAAATACACATTTTATAATAGATTAATATCATAAAACATTGAAAACATTAATGATTTTATTTGTCTCTTGACTGAAAAAATTATGTATTTTTATATAACCAAATAATTATACTTCTTAACAGATTAAAATATGTAACCATTTTTATTTCTAAAGGTTTAAGTATTGATACAAGAAATCACTAGAATGTTAATTTCTTAAATTCATTTTCAGAAAAGCTTCAACATTTTATGTAAACTCAATTTTATCGCGTTTCTCTTTATATTTGCAATAAAATGAAATACTTAAGTGAATATTTGCGATCATTTCTGTACATAATTTTATTCTGCAGACTGGAAAGCATATTTATTATTCTTAATGGGTTTTTATTAGCACATTTACGGAATGTAAATAAGAGAGGACAAAAACGATCTCAGTGTGCCAGATTGAAGTGTTTAAAATATGTTATATGAGAGTTAAGTTTCTATCAACGATTATTGTAAGGATCATGAAAGTCTATCTGGAAGGACGTATACTGATGTAAGTAACAAGCTGTCACGATTGCTTCCAGAAAACACTATAAATACACGATTTCCTTCTTCGATATAGTGTCGAGCGAACTGTGCGTCTTTCCCTCTAATAAATGGGATAATAATCGACAGCAGTCGTAACTTAGAGAGCTCATCCCATTAAGAGCGAATTCGCTGGAGAATCTCGGTGGTTTGCGCGAGCGTCTTTTACTGCCTGAATATAGAGTCCAAAACGCGAAGCGACGCGAAAATTTGCAACGATGCGCGCGGCCGTCCGGCATTGTTCACGCTTGCGTGAATTACGATCGACATAAATTATCGTGCTAATACATGATAAATCGGCTAGTGATAAATATCGAGCGAGAGAAAGAAGCGAAGGGGGGATACTCTCGCGTAAGTCAATAATGTTACCTCGCTCTTCCCTTCTTTCTCTTCCTGTCTGTGTCTCCCTTCTTCCCCATCTCTCTCTACCTATATCTATCTATTTATCTCTCTTTCTCGGACCCCGTCAGTCTCTTCGCGGCGTTTAATATCGTCGGCGTCCACTTTTACGCGCCATTCGGCGCCGATTTATAACTGCGAAGCGGCACGGCACGACCGACGAGTAGAATTGGACGTCGCGTTAACGGATCCTGGTTATCCTTGGTGCCGCGAGTCGCTGCTGAAATGCCTTCGGAGATCGTTTCGCGGGGAGTAAAGATCGCGGGTGAGGTCGGGTCGAGAGCGGTAGGCAACGAACGAACGAACGAACGAACGAACGAACGAACGAACGAACGAACGGAGTAAAGGGGAAGGAAGACGAGATTAAGAGAGAAGAGGGAAGAGAAAGAGAAGCAGAACGAATAGAGGAGGAGGAAGAGTAGGAAGGGGAGGGTGATGGAGGATGAGAAGGAGGAGGTGGAACTGTGCGGTGCAGGAAGGTAGACGGGAAAGAAGAAGCGGCGGCAGAAGAGACGAGGGTATTGTTAGGAGGGCGGACGAAGGGCGGGTGGGTTCTGTCACGTTTCGCATTGCACGCACCAGAACTTTGTGCGGAGGTTGCCGGGCAGAGGAGAAAGATCCTCTTCCCGGGCTGCCTTCTTCCTGCGAGAGAGGAGCTGATCACAAGCGCGATCTCGCCGTCCCTGGACGCCGCGGAGGATCACGACTTTCGACGTGATCCGTCGTGACGACTATATACCCCACCCGCGCGTTCGTGCCGATATTATTATTATATCCTTCGCGAGCCACGTACAGAACGAACATTCCTGCCCCGCGTGCGCGCGTATCTGATATTGCTGGTCTTTTTTGCCGCCGCGCCGCTCGTCCCTCTTCCTCCCTCCCCCCCCCCCCCCCCCCCCCCCCCCCCCCCCCCCCCCCCCCCCCCCCCCCCCCCCCCCCCCCCCCCCCCCCCCCCCCCCCCCCCCCCCCCCCCCCC
>NW_022639521.1:576876-590392 GCF_010583005.1 Odontomachus brunneus | reverse complement strand
GCCTCTATCCGCAGCGATTCGTCGCTCCGGAACTTAATCGGGGAAAACGGACGCGCTCGGGCATCGACGGTCCCGTCGACAACCTCGAGACATACTCGCCGCACGTACGAAGGCGTGTTTCCCTTCCAGAACAACGTCGCGAGCGCGCTTTCGGCGGGAGATCGATCGAGCAGAGAAAGAATCCGCGATCTACGAGCTGCTTCTTCGTCGCGCAGATACGATCAAGATTCTAGGATTTTTAATTGGAAATCGCGGGAGGACAGAGAAGGAGAGAGAAAGAGAAAGAAAGAGAGAGAGAGCGTGTAAAAAGAAGAGAGAGAGGGAAAGAGAGAGAGAGAGAGAGAGAGAGAGAGAGAAAGAGAGAAACACGGAGAAAAAAGAAAAGAATTGGATTTCTCGAAATGTAATTTCTGGAAAGCGTCAAAGCTTTGCGCACCGTTGCTCCTGGAGCACCTGAAGTTTTAACAAGCTCGGTTCATAGAACCCTCGTATTTTTACTGCGAAACGAAGTCGGGTGGAAAGCGGATTCGTGATCTCGGTAATAATTCATGCCGCCGCCGCTCGATTTCCAGAAAAATGAAAAAAGATCCCGCCGTCCTCTCATCGCTCGCGATTACCAAGGGGGTTGGTGACCCCGCGCGGTTTAACCGTCCTTAATTTAGACACAACCGTTGCGCGGATTTCGCGCATCTGATACTTTTATTAATCGACTGTCACCACTGTCTCCGACGAAATTTCCATTGGACGTTACGCTTTCTCGCCCTTTTCCTTTAATGTTAACGAGAAAAAGAATTTTTTGGCCAAACTGTGGAAACTTCAACGGGAGTATCTCATTGATCCAGTTATTTGCACGTTTGAAGTTTAATTCGCAACCTTTGGGCAACCGTTGAGCTTTTAAGTACATAGAGAACACGCGAAAAAATTAATCCGAGTCGAAATTTCGCTTCCATTTCCTGCATAATCTTATCAAATTTATAGAATCTGGAGAATTACAGTAAATTAAAATTAAATGGAAACTGAACTTCTACTCTCCATCTTGAATAAATAGTGAATAGATTTTATTGTGCTTGGACGTCCAAAAGATAATATTCGAAAAGAGCGAAGATTTAAACCCAAATGGAATTTAGTGACTTGAAATGAGAAGCAATTGAAGAACCAGTGAGCTCAATAGAATCGAAGAAGCCGGATTAGATGGTTTAAGGTATTAAAATAATCATTAGTTTTAAAATGTTCGCAAAATCACGGTTTAGTATAGAAGAAAACCCGCATAGAAAGTTTCTTGAGGTCTATATAATGAAATCCAGTTTGATTCTCCAAAATAATTATGAGATTTGGTTAGAATATTTCAAAGTTCCACATAGAAATGCGATTCTAAGTGAAAAATTTAAAGTTTTCCGAGATTCTTTCTAGTTTTCATTTTACATTGTAATTGGACAGAACATATATATATATATATATATATATATATATATATATATATATATATATCGACTTTTCAAATAACTTTATTGCTCAATAAAATATAATCCAAGTGATTTAAAAATATTTTATTTTCTTAATTTTTCATTCTATTGGATACATAGTAGTTGACATAAAAATGGAATTCCCTGTTTGATATCATAAAATATATCGACGTTACCGATTAGAAAAAATGTATGAGTCTCCATAATAATTCTGTCTTATCTTTTGATTTTAAATAATGAACTCATGTTTGGGACAAGAATAAGATTCCTAGTTAGTATCGTAGTGAGGTAATAATTTTGGGACAAATTCGATCATTCTAATCGAAATCTGGAAAAATCTTGAGAATTTTCTGCACGGGAATTTTGACTCGGACATATCATGCTTCAATCATCTGAGTCGAAATTTTGATTCTACTTTCAACCTTACTATTCCATTCAACATATTTTGATACTCTGAAACTTACATCAATTTCTTTTGATTCTATTTAACCTATTTAAGTAAAAATTGTAACCCTACTTTCAGCCTCGCTATTCCGTTCAACATCTATTTTGACGCTAACAAAAGTGAAAAAGAAAATTGCACCATCAAAGTAAGAATAAATTGTATCATTAGAATTAAATCTACTTTGCTAACTTAGCTTCTACTACGCTGTAGAATTCAAGGTTTAACGTAGGGCCAGAATTTCGACTCGGACAAACTGAAAAGTGAAAGAGAACACAATGAAAATTCAAGAACACCCCGTACATACCGAATGTACGCGCGGGGGCGTCGGAGGGGCGGAGAGAGGCGAGGAAGGTTCGGAGACTAGTTTACATCCATAATTCACGCCACTCTCTCTGTTATTCGGTCGCGGACTTGTTATTAAGAGGACACCAATAACGTTACCGATACAGCTTTATTACGGCGCTCTCGCTTAATGGGGCCCCGGTAAGTTGAGCTATCGATTTATAGCCCTGATTTATAGGGATTCAGTCATTTGCAAGCGCTCGCTCACTCGTACGAGCAAGCTCCTCCACGGCCGTCAACGTGAGCGTGCGCGCGCGCGCGCGTGAAACGCCAAGAATTATTCGCGATACTCCGGCGGGCGCGCAAGGGTTAATCAAGCTCGACCGTTATGCGCCTTCGAGATCGATCGTGGCGGATGAAGACGTGACGCGAAACGATCGCACTCGCGTACGATAATGCAAGCGTGCCCCGCCGTTATGCGCGGCTGCGAATCGCGGCCGTGATTTACGACACGAGCCGCGACATCGCTCCCGTCGATCACTCTCGCTACGAACGCCCTCTCATTGTTCCCCTCTCTTTCTCTCCTTTTCCCGTCGATTCTAGTTCGAGAATCGTACAGGATATAAAGTCCCGAAAAACACACACACAAATACGCCGTATCGACGTGCCCCCTCGCGGTGAGAAGACGCACTCGGATTGATTCGCAAAGTAAATAGATTCGATTGGATTTTTGGTTCGGCCGGACTCTCACCCGCTGCGATTCACAGTGGTGAGATTTTTGCTCAAGTTCTTTGGGGCGTAAACGGATATACGTAACCTAGATTCATCCGGCAGGATTGTGTAATCCTAATTAAAGGTGGAAACACCTTTTGAGGGTAGAAAAACCAATCTCTTCTGTAAACTTTTTTATAGAAACTTGAGAAACATATATTTGAAATTTTGTATATATAAGTATTGCACACATGTAAATTGTATGCAGTAATTTTTATATATAAATATGTTGATAAAAATTTAAGATGTAGAGTATTTCTGGAGAAGGATCTGAATATGCATGATACGTTGACTTTCATGATTTCGCAGATTCCAGTAAACCAAAACAGAAAAATGAGAAATATTATTAATCTATAGATATATAGATATAGGCAGTTTAAAAATTGGATTTTACTTTCAGGATTTCGCTATGATTGGAACTGTAAAAATCGGAACACTTTATCAATTTTTTCATGTAAAGAATATTTACAAAATTGACAATTTTGCATTTAAAAAATAGGAAAGAATTAACATATTTTAATCTTTCTAGTTCCAGCTGATGAGGGGTATGTAACTATCACGTGCCTTTAAGCACAAGTCAATTTGTTTATTAGTTTGTCTAAAATCGTAGGAGCTAATCGCAAAAATACCGTTTCGAAAACACATTTAAAGTTGCATGATAAAGTTTGCGTGCATGATAAAGATAAACGTCAAATATTTACGAGTCTTATCCTAATCAGCAATTCCAGACTCATATAGCATTCCTTCCCGAAGCTCATGGAATTCATTTTGACCTTCCCTTTCATTCCTGACAGCTCGAGCCTCTTGAAGACCGTCGCTAGATAACAATCGACAAGATCGAGCCATATCTGCTTAAACTGACTACAGAGTTCATTCCATCGCATCATACGCGTTAATTGATCAATCTTTTTTTGTTAATAGCTCGAAAATTTACGTGGTAATTTACAAAACGCTAATAATCTCTCTAATCAATTTAGCAAGCTTTATATATGTTTGAGTACTATAACTAGCCACTTTTCAATCTAGACACCCTATAGAATCACGCACACAAATACTTGGAACACATTGGAAATAGGATTTTACTTTCAGACGACATTTATCTTGTCTTAAACCTGCACGAGGTAATTTACTTAGGCCAGATAACTTATTTATTTATTATCAGGCAAACATTTATTTATTATTTCGATTATTGTACTTTCTAAAAATATCGTGTTTCCGACCCAAGTACCGTCTCAGATAATCGGTTACAACTTTTCAAATTTCTTCATGAAAATTTAGAGACGTATATTTAAAAATATATAATCTCAAAACAGGCAATATAAAAACGATTTTTTGGTCCGCGGAAGGTGTTTTCTCTATTAACGGATAAACACGCGATTGTCACACGTGACGCTTTTAACAGTCTCAGCGTCTCGCTTTTTGACAGTTTATAAATCTCAAAGTTTTTCCATCAATAAATATTGTATGAAGAGTGTTCCATTGTGTACTATTTTGAAGGACATATCAACAAAACGGGAATAGTCCTCGAAAATCCTACCAATAGACTTGCAAATGTCGAATAAACTTCCACTTATTTTCGACATGAAAGAGAGAGAGGGGGAGGGGAGAGAGAGAGAGGGAGAGAGAGAGAGAGAGAGAGATTGTACGTTTAAACAATTTTTCTGTCTGCGAGACTGAACGAATTCTTGGGATATCCCCTGTTGTTTCCTTTCTGTAACCACAAAGATTCCGCTTTAAGTCGCGCGTCAGCAGGTGGAATGAAGGAAAATGGAAAGAAAAGAAATCTCCCGTCGGGGATATTATCCTCAGAATGAACGATATCATAATTCCGTCGCGAGTTGCCGGGGCGATCTGTAATTCGCGCGAGCGAGCGAGCGAGCGAGCCTCCGACCGGACGTTTTTGCGCGCGTGGCAACGACCTGACCTTCCGCTAGGAAATCCCCCGGCGGTTACGCCTCTGCTCGGCTCGGATCGTGAGTCAGCTAGGTACGGTTCGCGGCTCGATTGCAGCCCGCGCGCAGATCTTCGCTCGATTTTAAATTAGCCGACTTTTAATACGCGTGCTATTGCATGTTCCGCGGATAAGCTTCGTGCACGCCCGCCTTTTCTCCGGCCTCGGCGCTTCGCGCGCCGCGATTCATTTACCCCCTTTTTCGCGGCGGCTCTGCTCTGCTCTGCTCCGCTCTGCTCTGCTCTGCTCTGCTCTGCTCTGCTCGGCGCGGCGCGCCGCAGCGCTCACGTACTGTTATAAACGCGCGCACGTTCACGACACGGCGTGTACACAGCGGAGCACAGCGCGCGAGACGCGCTCATCTCTCTACACAGTGATATTTAAGTGACTATTTATCGATCGACCACAGATCGGCAATATCGAGAGATGCCGCGATACCGTAAATCCTCGGTCGCGGACGGTCGGGTCTTTAACGGCCTCGTGCTTTCGCCGAAGGAGAAGCTCCCGGTGTCGCAAAGTCACGTGGAATAGCACCGTATTTAATAAGTAGAAAGCAGTAATAACTGATAATTTAATAGGATGATATATAATTAATTAATTAATCGAGAACCAAAGATTATTCGAAGTATTTTGATAAAGTTTTATTTCAACTTATCTAAACAGATAGATGTAGGTAAATTTGGCAGATAAACTTGTTTAAAACAATGCACAAAATTGTAAAATCTGAGGATAACTTTGAGTAAATTTATATCAACAGAATAGAAGAATATGTTACTCTTTGTGTTTAGCAAAACTGCCGCTAGGAGCATTCTTGTGACTAAAGACTTAGGGACCTATTTTATAACGTTTAATGATGTCGTTTAACGATGTATCGCTGCGCAGCTATTTCATAATACAAAAAATCTGCGCAATGATACATAACGATGTCGTTAAAAGTTATAGAATATACTTCTTAGAATCATCTATATGGCGCACTGCATAACTGTAAATGGGTTTGTGAGGACTGTCCATCTGAAAGTTCATGTTGCAAAAAAAAGTGACTATAACGCTAAGTTTAACTTACAATTTATCAGGTTTCTTAACATTTCATATAGCATTAAATATTTTACAAGACATTGAAATATGTTTAATTGCATCACGACATTATTCAGGTAATAATGTATTATTTGCTCAAAGTTTATCGACAATAAATCACTTTCGCTTTCAATGCTAATTACATTTCCTCTATGAAAAAAATTCTATTACACTCAATAAGTAAAAATCTAGCTTTTGTTGTATCGGCTAAATTTTATCAATACAATTTTAATATATGATACAACTTAATTTTTCATTTTTATATTTTACATTGAAAATTGTACTGACTAGAATATTACTGAATTTGTATCTTCCTACAACAAATTAAATAATTCTTGGCAATTAAATTACCCGATGTACGTGACATGTTATCTCAAATAAATTATATATTACCCAAATGGCATATTACCCAAATGATTCAGTCGTGTTCTACTTTGAGAAATTTGTGTATGGTTATTTTTAATAGTAAGCAATACAAAAATATTCATACACAAGTAACGGAAAAAATAAGAAAAACGGAATCCAGTGTACAAAGCTACTTCAAAAAAAACAGAAAAATAAGAAAAAAATCAAATTTCTGCTAAATATAGTATAAACACACACACTCTCATATTTCTCTATAACAAAAAAAAATACATCATTGTATGATAAATATTTAATGATTAATTCAATACAATATATATGCTACATAAATGTAATTACAAAGATCGTAAAATTTCTATTACCGATTATCTCACATCGTGATAATCATGAAAAAAAAGCCTAAGTATTTTATAATAACATTCAATTTACGAAGTATCTGCAAGCAATCCTGCGAGTAAGTATTCTTTTTTCTTCAACCCGTTACATGTTTTACAATTTTCTCATACCGTATTTTCTCGTAGCCCTGAAGCTCCTCGATAGACGTTTTGTCTACCGAAATTTCCTTCCCTCGCGTAATTCATCAAGAGCGAAGTTTAAGAAAGAGAGGCAGAAAGAGAGAGGAAAGATATCTCGGGCGCGTAGCCTCGCCACGATATTTCGCGGGACGAACGCGAGCACGCGATTACGCCGGCAAGATCTCTGCCGCGATCGCGCTGGAAGGTACTTCGCGGCACTCGCGCTCGCACTTCGCGAAATAATAGCTCGCGGGCGGCGGACTCGCTCTCGTGCTGTATTTGATTGTGGCAAACTTGAGGCGGCCTCGCAAAGCAGCGCGCACCCGAGGAGGAGCGCCGCACCGACGCACGAGCCGCCGTTGCATTATGTGCAAAAGTTGGCCGCCCGTGCCGATAATAATCTCGCTGCTCTTTCCGCGCGGCTCTTTCTGCTCGGCGCCCAGGACGAGAGAAGAGGCGCGGGAGATGCGGATTCGCGTGAATTATGTGGCGAGGCGTGTGGAATTAAAAATGCACGCACTAGTTCGCCTCAATTAATCAGAGCAATTTACGCGCGCAGTCTGGAAGCAATTAGGATAATATCGTGTCGTGCTCATCGTATACGCTTTTCTCAGATTTTCTAGCGCCGCCAGCGGCGACGGCGGGACGCTCTGAATTCACCAGCCGGCGTGGAATCTCTCGCGCGCGAGAGAGATCCATTCGGTCAATTTTCGCGCGTTCGACTTACCGGCCAGATAGAAATTCCGTTGATTAAAGTCGGACGAGTGAGAATCGTTGAAAACGAGTGTACGCCCTGCCATTCTCTAGATCGAAGGTTACGCAATTTTCAGTCTTACACGCGTAACATTTGAGATTGAAGTTCGCACAAGTAACTCTAGCTATAATGCTAGTGTATTATAATGGCTGTGATTATAATACAAAAACAATATATTAATTTAACTGTGTAGTGAAAATGAGATTTCTGTGCCAGCAGAGTGTGAAAAAGAGTTTCTTCTTACATTTCCGCTACGATTTTAGTATTAAAGTTTTCAAGGTCGCTGAATCCGAATATGATATCAGAATATCCAAATTCAAAAAATAGTGGATCAAAATATAAAAATTTAATTATTTTTCCAATTTTTTATCCGCCGTATTGGATCTGCCATTTTGAATTTTGAGATTCAGACATCATATTTGTATTCAGCGACCTTGAAAATCTTAGTACAATTATTTTTATAAAAATCCAATTATTCCAACTTTTGATTCGTCATATTGGATCATTTTGAATTTTGAAATTCTGATATTATATATTCGGATTCAGACACTTTAAAAACTGTAAGATATCAAGCTTCATACAAATCGCAAAAGGATAAACCTTTTTTTTTTAATGTTCCTCAATTGCATTAATACTATATTATTCACCAGATCACTATAGTCACTAGAAAGTTTTGACCAGCCGTGTTCGCTTCTAGCTGATCGTTTTTCATGACTGTTGATTCATCCGGCGAGCGGAAATGTGTTAAAACAGACATGTGTCAAAGTGACATTTTAACGTTTCGTACATACGTTAATAATAATTGAATAATTTAATAATTATAATTTTATATATTAACTTCTTACTCACCTTTTTTAACATTCTTACTCTTCTTCTACTGATTGTATTACACGTGAGCCGATAACCTTTTGATAAAAACATGCATGAAACGTCAAGCTGTCAAAATGTCACTTTTGTTTTGACACATTCCCGCTTGCCGGATAAATCAATAGTCATAAAAAACAATCAGCTAGAAACGGACACGGCTGGTCGAAATTTTCTAGTCATTATCAATCTGGTGAATAGTATAGCATCAGTGGGTTGCACGACATTTTGCCGAAAACTAGATGGAAAAATATTGGTACCAACAAAAACCCCTAAGTAACACAAATTTAATTTCTACGGATTAGTGACGGTTTGTTATTTGACACATACACACGCATATGTCAAAACAACTCCGTAAAATTCATGGACTTGCTACTTCAACAGTTTTTGTTGGTACTACCATTTCCCATCTAGTTTTTGGGAAAATGTATAACCCATCAATGCATGTATATACATTACACATTGGTGGTACGTGCTTTTTCTGTACACATATGATACATACACATTTAAGGAGTTAAAAATATAATAGTGAGGATGGCTCAAAGCGGAATCGAAACGTATTGTTTTTGTATTTATACAAAACCACTATTACCAATATTGGCTTCAAGATCCAACTTTATTATTGGCTCTTATTTGTCTATTTTTTTATTTTTTCTCTCTGTACCTTTTCTTGTATTTCAACATTCAGATTAAATTAAGATTTAATTAATATTTAAGCCAAAACGATCTTTCTAATATTTCCCTATATCTAATATTATTCTGGATAATATCTATATCTAATATTATTCTGGAAACGTATTGTTTTTGTATTTATACAAAACCACTATTACCAATATTGGCTTCAAGATCCAACTTTATTATTGGCTCTTATTTGTCTATTTTTTTATTTTTTCTCTCTGTACCTTTTCTTGTATTTCAACATTCAGATTAAATTAAGATTTAATTAATATTTAAGCCAAAACGATCTTTCTAATATTTCCCTATATCTAATATTATTCTGGATATAATATAACTTGACATGACATGTCAAGTTGTCAAAATATCAAGTTAGTCGAATATAGCAACAGTCTTAATATATGCCTATATCACGATAACGAACGATTAGACAAAATAGTAAATTTCGATTTAGTGAATGTTACGCTTTATTGAAACTTATATGTACAATGGGTCGCAAAACGGTTTCTACACAATGAAACTGGGAGCTCTAATGTGTCAAAATAGAGTCATTATTGACGGGAAAAACATGCTTGTCCAACAATCATGCTATTAATTATGATTGCTATTAATTATTATTAGTATTATTATTGTTTAGTGTTATTGATTATGTTACTATTATTGCGTAAGTTTGTCAGTAATGATTTTCAATTTTGGCAGTTTGGTGAGCTCCCAAGTTCGTTATGTCTGAACCGTTTTGCAATTCACTACATGTATAATTAATCGTTCCTTTTTTTTTTTGTATCGCATTTCGAGCCCTTCTCTCAATCGCCATCGTCGAGGCTCCTCATCGATTCCCACGAGGCAACGATCTGCCGGCGAAAGCAACAAAATTGCATGTCACTGACGCGTCCATTAGCCTCTCGCAGGTGTGTGTACGTGAATGCGTGTGTACATCGCGCTGCATCACGCATCGACACTTACCGATGCATCGTTAGATTGCGCTTATACCGCGAAGAATATCGCAGATCTGTTGCAGCTCGTTGCTAGAAAGTCTGCCCGGATAACGTCCCGCGAAAAATTAACATTGTGATGCGTGTCTAATTAATGGATACGCGCACAACGAAAATCTTCATTAGTATCGCGGCAGCGATCGAGGCGCGAGAGCGATGCTTCTCGAACGACCCCATGTTAAAGCCGTTCGATCTACTTTCGGAAGTGTGTCGTAATGAGCGTGGAAATAATTGAGAGCGAACACTGCATTTTCCTTCTTGCATTATTTACTGTTAAATATACTATACAGCAAGTCGCTTGATAACATGCGATTAATTATACATTATAATTAATGTTACGCGAAAAAGGAGCTTGCTTTAATTAATGCGACACGTTTGGTTAAACAAGTTTTAGTGGAGCTAAACAGAATTTCTGTTTACTATAACGAGATATTCTGGTATGCAACCAGAACAGTTAGGTGCAATATTGATCATAGATTACTGCGTAACTTACTATAAATTCAACCTCTTACATGCGTGAGTCTCGAGCATTCGATTTTGCGGTTTCCTACACTTTCCGTGTATGAGCATCGTGTTATAGTTTTAGTTAACAAGAAAATTATAGCAAAATATAATTTTAATCCAAATTGTTTACTTTTTTGATATTACATTATATTGTCAAAAATTATATAATTAGTAACAATATGTTTTTTTATTGTAAAAAATATATATATTTTTTTATAATATATAATAAATCTATCAATTAGGCAAGAGTGACGTAATGCATAATGAAAGTGAGTTATAATTTAAAGGTCCCGAATCTGACTTGGATAAAGGAGAGCTTTTTACTTTCTTTTGTTAAAATTGCATGCGACGAATCTGGTTATAATAACCAGAAGGTGTATTTAATTAAATTTGATTACCTTAATTGGAATAATGGATCGTTCATTTTTCACCACAGTCAGGTTACCCATATTTCAATGTATCTATATTTCAAGTTAAGGCTCTGCAAGAGTCACTGTGGAGACCTCTCGCGGAGAGTCGTGAAACAAGTAAAGACATTTGAAATATTTTGACCAAAATACGGAGAGAATCACCTTATATTTATGATATTTGTAATAATAAAAGACGTTCGCAGGAAATTACAGTGTGTTTTTTGGAAAAAAATTGTAATGAAAATCGAATAATTAATTTTTTAAGCATTCAAGGCCAAGTGCAGCACGAGTCTCTATATTTTCTCTTATTGTAAATTTATAACAACATAATTGCAAAATCGAACACTGCAGCACCCTTGCCACATATGCAAGAAAGTTTATTGAGCAAATATAACATCTGCGAAGCGAAATACATCAAGTTGCAGACACCACGAAAGTCCGGCTGCACTAACTTCCAGCTGTTACGTCCGTGAGTGCGATACATTAGTATTCGCATGTATATGGACATACAATACGCACACAAAACGGTATTTCACGATGAGCGAGTATCGCGTCATATACAGTCGGTGATTCTCAGTTGGAATGCGTCGCAATTAAAATGTTAAAGGAAAAAGTGATATTATGATCTCCCTTTACATTTTATGCAATAACCTGGTTAATAATCAATATTTTAAATTAAAGACTTAATAATTATATTTGTTAAAGGATTGCTTAATCAATTTTAGATTCAAAGTTATGTAACGTTTATTACTTAGAACGATATTTATAAAAATATGGCGACGCTGCATAATGAGTTGAAGAGAAATAGAGATAGTAATGTGGTCCCTCTCCCAATAAATTTAGTGGGACTAATTTATTTAAATTAGACTTAAAAAATTAGTTTCGTTTAGAAAAAACGGTATTTTATAAATTTATAAATGTATTCAAAAGAGAAAGTCTTAGAACAGTTCTTATATAAAACAAATAAGCTTTCAAACTTAACTTCAATTATTTTTTCAAAAAATTTACAATACATGTAACGTAAACTATAAACTAGCAGGAGAACTACAATCAGCTTATCAAATAATTACTTCAAATTACAAAAAAGAAGCGTGTTATTAACAGTATCAGCAGCATGCTTAGGGGACTATATTAGCAAAATGGTATGCTATTATTTAATTTTGCTTAACTCGAAATGTATGCATGCGAATAAAATATTAAATAACGAACAAAACATTAAAGTGTACATATATAATACGTATATATTGTTGCATAATAATACGTCCAAGTAGTAAGAAGGATAAGGAAATATGTATAATTAAATATTAAAATGTACTTTGAGAATGTTTTGAAATGCTCCGAAGTGAAAATGTGTTGTAACTAATTCCAGCTATTATCTATTGACATATTAGCGCCAATGCATAATGGCGGCCTACTAAACTAATAATTACGTAAGTCAATCCACTTAATAGTGGAGATATTAAGAGAAACCAATATATTTACACGAACCATAATACCACCTTTTTTCTTCTAATATTTAAGAGATACAATATTAATTTGTTCATATTCTTGTAAAAAAATACAAACACTTGTATCAATCACTTGTACACTATTTCTGAGATTCATGCACAACTTAGTTCGAAAAAGTCAGATTTCGCGCAAATAGTCCTTGATTAACGGATAGAGGACGGCACACGGAGGGATCAACGCCCTAAATCCGGGAACTAAGCAATCGGACACGCACCCCGCAACGATGGGAAAAGCAGTGTCCTTCGTACGTGCGCGCGCGCGCGTGCTACACACATATGCACACACATACACTACTGACGATCCGTGCCACGCACGTTACAAACAATCCTTCAAAGCGGTAAATGGATATGCAATGTCACGCGGCACCGGGCTGAAAACTGACCCTGCCTGACCGCGGTCCCTCACGAAGCGAGGACGCATTGAACGCACGCCACCAATCCGTGCCACCGCGCCAAAATCCAGTAAACCGTCACCAAATATTTTCCGCTCCATCGGATAGATCTTGCGCGACCGTGGCCAACAGAAGTCGATTCGCATGCGTACGTGTTGCGAGGGCGTAATCCCACGACGCTTGTGCCATGCATTACATTGAGAGAAAAAAATAATTGGAATAATTATAATCTCATTATATTTTATAGTTCGTTTTGACCTCAAAAATATATTTATAGTTCATCTAAACATGAAGATATAGCAAAATAAACACAGATTTATAGTCACCATCTTATTACTTTATATGTATAGTAAGGCATGCTTTGGGAATATAATTACATGTATCTATATATGCAAAATATTCTATTTGTATTGACTATATAAAATATTTAATTTTTCTTACCATTCAATATTTGCTACCTTATTATATTTTTTATTTCAAATAATTATATATATATATATATATATATATATATATATATATATATATATATATATATATATATATATATATA
>NW_022639521.1:560517-576833 GCF_010583005.1 Odontomachus brunneus | reverse complement strand
TATATATATATATATATATATATATATATATATATATATATATATAATTCTTAGTAAAAATTTTACATGGGTTAGTTATACTATGTTTATATTGTAAATATTATAAACATTATGGTGATATGTATTATAAAAATGATATTCCTAACTATAATCTTTTTACTATGCCACTATAGTTCGAAATATCATATATTTTTTCTCAGTGTAGATTGGTGCAATGATTTGGTTGATGCAATTATTTTTCTATTAAGGGGACCGGAGGGTCAAATTGCCTGAAAATTGTGTTTGTTTTTTCATGATTTTTTACGACAAACTGAATATGTAAAAATGTTATATTGACGTGTATTTATACAACATATAAAGAGAAGAAAAATATAACTTTGATGATAAAATACTTAATATAAGTGTATGGTACATGCAATTAAAATATATTTCGTTTTTCTTTTCAAGGTCGTCATTTTGCAGTAATATCTTGACTCTGAGTGGTTCAATTAAGCTGAATTTTAGGTAGAAAGTTTCCGTAAGCTTGTCGTTATCGTGTGAACCACTATAATAGAAATTGAGTAAAAGTTAACAAAATATTAAATATCTTAATGGAATATTATTAAATTTTCAAATCTTTTATAGTAAAAAAATTAATATTTCAAAATTAAATATTTTCACAAGTTTGTTAGTGGTTCACACAATAACGACAAGCGGAAATTTTCTACCTAAAGTTCAGCTTAAATTAAACCATCGAGAGTCAAGATATTATTGCAAAATAACGACCTTGAAAAGAAAAATGAAATATATTTTAACTGCATGTACCATACACTTATATTGAGTATTTGATCATCAAAATTATATTTTTCTTCTCTTTACATGTTGTGTAAATAGACGTCAAAATAACACTTTTACATATTCATTCAATTTGTCATAAAAAATTGTGAAATAATAAGCATGATTTTCAGGCAATCTGATCCTCCAGTCTCTTTAAATCCTCGTAGAGAGTTTCGGCATTACAAGGAAAATAGGAAGTTAACTGTCTGAAAAATACCAAATTGATGTTATTCATTTTATTTATAAAAATGATTAATCCTTCAAAATTGGATAATTTTGTTTTCTATTTAATTTGACAAGCATGTTAAATCCTTTCCACCAATAAACTCATAGACAAAAAATGTCACAATCAGTCTAGAAAATCTAAAGGATTTCTTAAATAAAATTGAAACATTGAAATAACATATATTGTGTTTTTTTAAACTTGTATACATATGTAAGTTACAACTTTTATATAACTTGTATACAACTTTTATACAACTTGTATACAAAAGTTGTTTTCTATACAAAAGGATGACATTGGAAAGTTAAGTTAAGTACCAATAATTTTTACAAAAACAACAATATTAATAGATTTCGTCAATAGAAAGTAAAGAAATATAATGTATTAAAAGCAATGTTCTATATATAAACTCCAAAAGTTAAGTTAATTTTTAGATACATGCTAAATATCAGCATTGTCTTTTCAAAGGTTTTTCAAAGACGAAAAGCTTCGAAAAAGTATGAAATCAAAACTTAGAAACATATTTAACCTGTTTGGTTGTATTAAAATACACGTAAACTTCTAGACAGAAAAATATCAACTTTCATTCTAAATCTATAAAATATTTTAAAGTGATTAAACAAAAATATGAAATATACAATTTATTGAAGCTGATGTTTTAATGTAATCAGACATGTCAAGTGTGTTTCTGAGTTTCGAACTTACTCTTTCAGAGTTAGAAAGAAACGCGTTACTTGTAACGCCGTTACCATTACTTTTTTCTTTACTTTTTTAATGGATATGCTTAGTGTAGTTTACTTTTGTAAGAAGCTATAGAACAAAAGAGAGAATGTATTATACTTTAAGTATATATATTATTAAATTTATAAACATTTTTTAAAAGTTAAATTGCAAAATCTGGCTCTACACTGACAATAATTTTGTCTGAAGAATAATAAAAGTGATAAGAAGATAGAGAATCAAGTTCATAAAAAATATAAATTAAATATTAATTTGAGTCAGAATTGTTGCAGTTTTGATTATTTATTATTGAAATTTTTTTTAGATAAACTGGTTGCACTAGAAATAATAATTTAAGCTTAAAAACAATTATTTTATTTTAAAATCAATTACAATTTTATCTTAATATTATATTTTATTTTTGTATTAAAAAGTAACGAAAAAGTAACGAACTTATTTTCTTAGTAACGATAACGGTAAGGAGCTATTTTTTACGAAAAGTAACGATAACGGTATCACGTAATTTTTTGGAATAATGTTTCCAACTTTACGTATAATATGCTGGAAGCGAATAACAAAATGTTATTCGTCAATTTTCGTAAATATTTATTAAGAATTCGTAAGTACGCAAAAAAAATACAATATCTGACAACTAATATGCATATAAATCATACAAAATATTCAGGATGATTTAATCAATTCGGATTTTCCTAATTAGAAATTTATTCCATGGTCAGGTTGATCACAATTGAGTTATTTGTTTTGTACAATATAATACTATCAGGTCTTGTGCAATAAAATATAAGTCATGATGATAAGTCATCTCCTGATAAATCATGTAACACAATATGGCAATCAGAACTTTATTAATAATTAAGACTCGGTAACCTAACCAAGTTACAAATATTAAGATTAACTTGGTCAGAAGCATGGAATAAACTAATCGAATTAGACTGAAATATTAGTTTGGATCTTGAATTAAAACACTTTCGCATACGATGTTTGAATAAAAAAAAGCGCTGTTTTATTATATAGTTGGACTCTGAGAAATTGATAAAGTCCATTTAGAACTCAATCTCGGATCAGCCGTTACGGCGGTATGATAATCTGGTTCTCTTTCAACTAGTATGCACTGGCCTCGCGGTTTGAATCTTGCTTCGCGCGTATATTTGGCTTGAGGCGTTACGATATCTCTTGATCTACGATATCTCTCGTTCATTTTCTCTTTCACTCATTCTCGTATTTGCTATCGTTTACTATCTTATTCACTTTCACATGTATTCAGATGTAGATGGCTATAGCAGATATTAGTATGGCTGAGCAGCGGTTCCGTGTTGTTATATATATAATATAACAATATATCCTCTTTTCATCGCCCATAATCATTCCTTTAAAAAATGAGTCGATTTCGTTGCGTTTGAGAAATAAAACATGAATTGCAGAAAATGCGAGTAATTAAATCTTCGGACAATTTGTGTGACATCCAAACGTCGTAGCGATTTATGTAGTCCAATGTTTCCATGCCTTGCAGTATTTACCTAGTAAATATCAAGTAACATTAATATAACATTAATATGTTATATGTTACATTAATATAACATTAATATAACATCAGTATGTTACAATTTCCTACTCAACAATATTACTGCCATATAACACATGTGTTATATAACAGTTATATTGTTGAGTAGGAAATTGTAACATTGATGTTATATTAATGTTACTTGGTGTTTACTGAGTATATATAAGATACGTAAAGAATGTCTTTAATGTCCCCCCCACTGTGTGCTTCTGTAGAATATTTTCAATTAGTCCTGTGATTTGGTTGTCATTAACAATCAAAGGCCTATCTGAGCGTTCTTGATCTTTTTGAGGTTATACTTTCAGCTACATCCTCTCCATAAATGTCACATTTCTTTTTCGTCGCTTGTACTGCGTCTTTTTAAAGGTAAAATGATGTAAGATGTCGAAAATGTATTTTATTTTCTTTCATCTTAAATGGATATAAAATAAACAGAACTGAATTGATTTGCTTGTGGTTATATTTTTAAGATGCGTCGAAATGATTTGATATTTTAGGCTTTCGCCGAAAGCCTAAAAGAAACAAAGAAAAATCCACGCGGCTCAAACCCGGAAACCAAATCTAATATGCGTTGAAATATTATCTTTCAAAAAACATATATATATCAGATAGTCTACATGTGACAGTTTCATGCGTTTCAACATCATCTATCAAACAACAATACGAACTTTTGTTACAACTCAATATATAGCCACTGACAATAACTCATACATCCATTATAGACATTTAGATTGGATCAAAAAGACAATTAATGTTTTGTGAATCACTTCGCAAAAGTAACGACTGGACCTGTATATTCTCTATCGAAAAGGTTGTCTGGTTTTTTTTTTTTGTAAGTTTCGGAACCTATCTGTCTTGTTCAATGAGAGAATTTATTTTCCAGTAAAAGAGCTCTCTCATTGAACAAGACAGATAGGTTCTAAAATTTACAAAAAAAAAAAAAAACCAGACAACCTTTTCGACGGCCAGTATACATGTCGCTAACCAATCGGAAATCAGCGAGAGAAGAAGCAACATACATTGTTCGCGACGTTATTTTATTGGCTCTTATCGATGGGTAGTATCTTAATCCATTAAGGCCCAAGAGAAAACCGCTAAGGATAGGCTTTCAAAAACCATCTAAATTAGGGCAAAGCCGAAATTTGTTAAAAAGTGAAAAATGAAAATTTGTGTTGAATTTCAAAATTCAAGATGGCGGACCAATATGTCGACCCGAAAATTTGAAATTTTGATCTATTTGAATGAAAATCCGTATAGGGGGGGTTTTAGGTTCGCTAAGTATGAATATGTACTTATCTTTTCAAAAATTTTCAAAACGTACTTTCATTGAAATAAATCAAAATTAAAAATTTTTGACCGCCATATTGATTTTTAAAGTTAAAAAACCATTTTTCTTCTAAAGTCTGCTAAAGTATGATGTTTTGTCCCAAAACAAACACCTTCGAAGCTTATAATTTGATTGGATTTTTCGCCAAATAAGAAAACTATGTCAAATTTTCGCATTTTTTGGCGGTCATATTGGATCCGCCATTACGAATTTTGAAAAAAAAGTGCATATTTATACTCAGCGAACCCCAAACCTCCTCTATACGGATTTTCACTCAAATAGATTAAAATTTAAAATTTTCGGGCCGACATATTGGTCCACCATTTTGAATTTTGAAGTCCAACACAAATTTTTTTTTTTCACCTTAATGAGTTAATCGGTGAGTAGTTGAATACCTATCGATTTTTATGAAACTTAACAGAGATAATCTGAAGGCAAAAATATGATACGCGTCCAAGTGTTTGTGTCAATGCGTTTTGTAAAGGAAAATTTAGCGTCTTGGTGAAATTTCAAGCACTTGCTACGGTGTGCGGAAAGAAAAAGTATTTATCAAGTAATGCCGCATAACGCAGTGGAATCCGCGTAAACTTAATAAGTAACATAAAAGGTTGTGGGTTCGATGCTGCTATATTGATTTCTTCTATATATATATATATATATATATATATATATATATATATATATATATATATATATATATATGTATGTATGTATATAGAAATAGATATTTGGCATATAGTTATAATTTTTGTAATAACATGTATATGCAACATAATAAATATTAAGTGCAGTGAAAATTAATAAAATAAATTAATAAAATAAATGAAATATCTTAAGGCTCCTGGCCTCTTGTATTGTCTATCTCGTTTTAATGACGTCAGAAGCGAGAAAATGCATAAAACTTCTTCCAAAATAAATATATATATATATTTGTTAAAATGAAAATATATTTCCATAAAGTCATCCATAAAGATCAAACAAATTTGTAAGATATTCCTTGCACTCTCTTAATATTTTCTATACTCCCTTTTTGTTCTAACAATCAATAATTTATCGTAAATTAATATGACATCAAATTCATCTTCTTAATCTATTTCTTCGCCTATTTCTATTCAGGTTAATTTACAATAAATTATTGATTGTTAGAGCAAAAGGGGAGTGCACGGAATTTCTTACAAATTTGTTTAATCAATTGTAAGTGTTACTTTATGGATACATATTTTTATTTTAACGTATTTTGCAATAATTTTTAGCATGCATTTTCTCGCTTCTGACGTTAAAAAGAAATAGACAATGCGAAGGGTCAGCAGTTTTGACAGAGATAATATATTTATTGTTACAATTTTATTGATATATCTTTTCAAGATTTTCAGTAAATTTCTAGAGAATAGAAACCTCACAATGGAAGATAAACCATATGCAGTCATATATTCCTAAATATTGTACAATATTTTTTTTACTTTTTATTCATAATCAAACGTATTTATTGAAGATGTTTTATAATTTGCAGACAATCTGTATGTTTTTACAATTTATATCATTCTCCACACAATGTAAAACGTTTTTCGGTAGATTTGTTTGATACCGATTATAAATAAAATTACAAAAAAACTGAATATTATTTAGAAATATATTAATAAATTTCGTTCGTGTATACTCTATTTCTTTCTATTCCCTCTTCTCTCTTGCATTCTTCTATTTCGTACTGTATTCATCCTCGTCTTCTACTCCATTTCCTTTGTAACCTAACACGTGGACCTTCACAAATGTACATATACCTGCGTATGACTTATCTTCCATTGTGAAATTTCTATTCTTCGGAAACTGGTGGAATGTCTTTAGAAGATACGTCAGTAAAGTTGTAACAATAAAAATACGTCATTGCAAAAATATTTCACTTATTTTATTCATTTCCATCGCATTTATAATATTTTTCATGTTGTAAATAAAAAAATTATTTTAATTATATGCTAAATATTTATTTCTATATATAATAATGTTAAATAATACTATTTTAACATACTGAATAAGAAAGAGAAAAAGGCAACAACAGGAGCGAAGCTCCTTACTCTTCCCACATAAAAATGTACTTTTCAATTTTTTTATTATAATATTAAACATAATTTACACTATAAATAAACTTCGTACCGTCTGCAACGTCAATTAGAAAAGTATAAAAATATTAAATTTTATTTTATTATATCTTTCATTTTTTTTTTTTATTATAACAATGTCACCCTCCATAGTTCTTTTTGTGAATCACTTCTAACTATCACTCCTACAATATATATATCTCAATTTCAGCAGCATCGGTGAGGCAACCTTTTAAGTATATTTACCTTTTACTTTACCATATATGCCTTGTTTTTTATACAATAAATTATATTACTGAAATAATTATTAATATAAGTTTATAACAAAGGTAAATAAGAGCCAACGCTGGTGGTATAACGAGAGTTGCAATGAGCAACAATATTTGCTGCATAAAATCGATTACATTAATACACAAATTCAGACGTAATTTACATAATTAACGCAAAACGCAATTTACAAACATTTCGGACCTAGAGGTTTGAATCCTCTTCAACGCTTTTATAAAAGAAATTCTACAATAATCAGTAATAAGTTGCACGGTTGTTGCAATGCTAATGTTTCTTCTAAACCATCGATTAAATATGGAGGCCAATTGCGATGATTATTCCCACGTAGCCACAATTTGAAACAACATCATTCTATCAGGATCTCAAACAATTCGCAAGGTTGACGGCGAATAACCATCATAACTTATTTGTAAAATGATTATTTCTCGCCAGTGGCAATAATAATAAAAATAACATCGACAACAACAATAATACCAATATGACAAACTGTAAGAAACATTCGCGAGAGATCTCGCGGAAACTTGGCGATGCGTTGGAACGCAGCGCGTCGTCTTCAACGACCAGACGACTTCGAGAGTGACTTCGCGCGCGGCGCCCAAGTCGCCGCTCTTAGCGGCACAATTCCGCGTTTATCTAGATTTTATTACGGAAAATTCGTACTGCTCGCCGCGGAGTCCTCCTGCGAGGTGGAAATCATATCTCGCCTTGACTTAATAGTTTTAAGGGATAGTCGGCGTGCAACTTTAAGAAGACTTCCCTCAATTTAATCCTCGCCCGTCAAGTTTGCAGACGTCTCTTTACGCTTTCGCGCAGGAGAGCAGTCCGCGAAGTTTCTTTCGAGAAACGGACATGAAAGGCGTAATGCTATGCCACTTCGTGGAATAGTGTCGCGCGCGCTCGCGCGCGCGCGCGTGTGTGTGTGTGTATGTGTGTGTGCGGTAGCTATGTGTAGCTATCGCCGCCAGTCGGTTCTTAACGAATGCTGCCGCAAGTTCTTAATTCCAGATAGGCCCGCGGGGTTGGTCCGTTCCCGCGAGACCATCACCCGCTCTCGATATCGTTCCAGTCATACCCAAGTCCCGCGAGCTCAAGCTACGAAGATACCTCCGTCTTTCTATTTCATCGTAACCGTGATCCCTCATTAACCCATTTCACCTGGAAGCCGCGAGAATCGACGGCGAAGCTAAATAATCACTCGGCTTCTCCACCTCGGCGTTCTTACACACTTCTGTCCTGCCGTCGATATATTTCCTGCTGATAACACACGACGACGATACACGCGTCGTTTCTCGTCCGATGAGCCGCCGCTCTCGATGTAATGGTTTCCGATTTGTAACACACGCGAGTCTAGGCGAGCCACCCACTGGCTCCCTATCCACCTAGGCTGATGCATCCGGCCCAATTTATTCTCAAGTACGAGATCCACCGGTTTTAATCCCTCGCTCGTCGCGTTCGGTCCTAATTTCGCCGCTTTTCCTCTCGTCGTCCGCTCTCGCTTCCCTCGAAGTTCGCCTTTGAGAAACGGACGCGAGAAGAGAAGCGTAATGCTATGCGACTTCGCGGGATAGTTGGCGCACGTGGGGGCGGTAGTTGCTTTACGGGAGCGAGTTACAAGCGGGATCTTCGTAAGCTGTAAGATGATACTCCTCCGTAGGATGGGCCCGAGACGAAGGTCGTACGAGGAGAAGGCAGCCAGCACGGCGAAACTTTTGTTATTAAGACTCTCGAGAAAGGGAAGGAGGAAGACAGAGATAGAGATAAAGAAAGAGGGGGGAGAGAGAGAGAGAGAGAGAGAATCTCGTCGAATACCGGGGACAGGTACGATCGCGTGTATTAGGAAACGAAGCCATCGGGTTTTGTCGCGACTCATCGCTCCTATCTGCAGGGTTAGCCGAGCAGTTTGCGTTTCAGAAACGTGACGCGATAATATACGCATAACGTCACTGCGATCCGCGTGCAGACCGAACTAGACGGAGAGTACTATTGGAAATTTCTAATCCGAGACGAACGTTCTTTAGTGGAATCCCAATATGTGTAGGGCGATTTTGGGTTCATCGATCAGTGGTTGGTCGATTAATGCTGAGTAATATTGGGATTGAGATCCGATAAATTATTAGGTTTCAACAGATTTGATTGAGATTGATAGTTATTAGGATCATTGGGATTTTTAAGAGTCTCGAAGATAATGAAAAATTAATCCCGCATCGACTTGAGATTTGTAATGAACGCTGTAATAAAAGATGAATGGAAATAATTCGCATCAAATTAAGACTGCCGTCTCCTTGCCGCGGCTATCTTGATTAATAATGTCAAAAGTGAGAAAATACACGCTCAACATTCCTGTAAAATACGTCGAAATAAAAAGATATGGCCATAAAATGACATTTGCAATCAATTAAGTACATCTGTAAAATAGTCTGAATACTTTCCTCTTGCTTTTTAACAATCAATAAATTACCGTAAAATTAATGTGACAGAATCATGAGAAAACCTATCTTAAAAAATTAGGTTTGCATATCACGTTAACTTTACGATAATTTATTGATTGTTAAAGCAAAAAAAATGTTTGGGTTATTTTGCAAATTTATTCGATCGGTTGCAAGTGCCACTTTATATAGACATATCTTTTTATTTCTACGTATTTTGTAAGAATTTAGACGTGTATTTTCTCGCTTCTGACGTCACATACGTCAATCGAGAATTTCACGACGAGGAATCAAAAGCTTCAAACAAACTTAATGTCAAAATTGTATAGTATAAAACTAATTATCTTAATTTTTTTTTTAATTTTCCTATTTCCTTCAATCTCTTATTTATAACAAATTTTAAATTTAGCTTAATTAAGCAATTATAAAGCTGATATCAAATATTATTAGTTGATTATATTTGATTTATTTACAATAAACACTACCGACATGACCAGAACAATTTTGATTCGCGCCTATCCTATTCCTTTAATTAAGTTTTTATGAGAAAAAACATGGCAACATTCATTTTTCTGTGTGGACCCAGCAGATACACCTCTTAGTGCACTCTGCGTAATGCAAAATAATCTATCTATATATGTATATATTTATTTATGTATGTATAAATAATTGATCTATGACGTCCTTTATCACATGAACTATAAACCACAGATATATAAAAATACATGTATTCTAAATCTATTCGACGAAATCTTTCACTTAAGCTATTGCTTAAAATTTATAAAGGTTTTGAGGGAACATTCTTTTCTACCTTTAGCACCCTTTATGATATGGGCGTATATTATCTCGCATAAAGCCCATATAGAAAAATTAATATTATCACATTTTCTTTCATAAAAAGACTGAAGGGAATAGGATAGGTGCGAATCAAAATCTGGTCATGTCGGTAGAGTTCATTATTAGTCTTCTAACTGGAGGTAGAATAATGCATATTATGCAGGTAAATATCTCTTTTGATAATTGAAAAACGATCTATGTGATACATATAACTATGTTTCACTTTGGTTAACCTTTTGTCAACTAAATTTGATGGTGCAAATTCCTACGTTAGAGAGACGAGCTAATTCAACTTTTATTTTTATTTTTACTTTATCTGACTCCATCGCAGTTTGCGTAACACATTTTTTCAATATATTGCATTCACGATTTTTGCGTAAGAAAGGAAGAGAAAGTAGGGCCATTATCGTTCATTTTCCTATCGGGAAAAGCGATATATGCTGCCCGAACGTCGAGCGCATTCGCGTGTACGTTGTACGCATTATCGTGCGATTATCATGGTACGCGTCGCGTCGCCGCAAAATTCGCCATCGTGTCCGCGACGAATCGGCGAGAAAATTACGACGCGGCTGTTCGCGGGAAATCGGCGAGACCGAAAGGAAATTAATACTTCGTCCCGGATGCCGGGCCTGCCGCTGCTGCCGCGAGACGCACCGCAAACGTCAACGCTCCTGTCTTCCTCTCCCTCTCTCCCTCTCTCTCTCTCTCTTTCTCTCTCTCTCCGTTTGGTGATCCAACAAATCTCCATTAAAGTTTCGATCTAAATCTAATCTTTTCCTGAATTTTGTGCCTTGTATATGTGGAAAGAAAAGAAAAAAAGAATAGAGAAATCAAAGCAAAAGATAATAAAAAAAAACACATTTTGTTAACGTTATAAATGTCTTTATTAATTAAACCGACCGATCGTCGCTTGTCAGAGCGATTGTAGTAGAAAATTAGCAAAACTAAAGCTCTGAAAATTAATTATAACAAGATAAACGGGCTATTGAAAGCCAGATGCTGTTATGGAGAGGTGTGATAACTATTTTTTTTAATAATTTTTTAAATCAAGAGTCTATATAAATGAACGTTTCGGTCTCAATATTTAGACCACCCTTAACGCTAATTATGCAGTACGCAAACTTATCTACTAATGTCCAGCGAAAAGTTAATGTGATATTCAAGTTGTCACAAAAAAGCAACAGCGACGGAATTATCCCTTCAATATAGTTGGAAGACCAGTAAGAAAAGAGAGCACAAAACTATTTCAAATCTGGTCTAATAATTAAATATTTCCTTAGTCAAGTCAAACGTTGAAAAGGTGACAAAACACGAATCAAAAGAAAGAAATATTTCACTAAGCAGGTCGCGTCAAACTCGCAGCCAAACGTTACTGGAGAATTACAGCTTATAACTAAATACGATATGACATTAGACTAATGAAGTAAGAACTATACATACCTATTTAAAGTCAAACAAAAAAAAAACAAAGACACGAGAGTCTAAGATATACATTGTGCATCGTATACAAGGAAGTCTTTCCAATAAACTCGCATAGTTATCATTTGAGTTTCTTGTATCTGCCTGCAAATTAATACTACTTTTTTGTCTTTTTATGTACACTATCTCTGAAGTATATCTTTGAACGATGGTCCAAAATTCACGGTCCAAAATTTTCACATTGTTCCAATTAAAATCATGGTTATTTTCTAATCCATGTATCGAAACAATTGAAGATATGCTATGATTATAATAGATTCATTCGTTTTGCAAGCTTTCTATATTTGAAAAGAAACGAACATACGTTTGGTTCTGGGAAGGAGAAAGACGCAAGAAACGAAGCGTGAAGAGTGCGACTGAAACGAACGGACCTAATAACGTTGCAATTTCTGCACTCGCCAAAGTCTTTCTGTCCCCACTCGATACTTTGTCCAGCCTTGTCCTTTCTCGCTCCTTATGTCTGATCGATTCCTTCATGTCTTGACCTGAATGCTTTGTTCTCTCTTTTCGAATCGAAATTTTTAGGCCGGCTATAACTGTTATCATTTGACAAATATGTAATTGTAATTTCTTGAGAACATAATTATAGCTATCATAATTTGATTGTTCGTTAATCTGTACTTGTATTTATTTTGTGCAAAAAATGTTCCATGAATATGAACTTATAATTAAAGCATGCAGTCACAATCAAAGATAGTAAATAAATAATTTACAATAAAGGATATACCGGCTTTGCAAGTTTCCTGAATATTATTTGTTATATTTAATAATACTCCTTGGACCGTAACACATCTCATTTTGTATCGCGACAGATTCTTTTTACTTTCATTTAGTCTTTTTATTGTACCAAAACAGAAGTTAAATCTCAATTGTTGTGTTGCATTATTTTGAACATATAATTTTTTATCTTTATAACTGTATTTATTTTACTCTTTTTGATCTTTTAATCTTACTGAAATTTCTTAATAAATTATAACATTAATAAAAAATATCAATAAACTAATTATATAAAGAATAGTTACTGTTTTATTTACTCGTTAACTCTTGTTAAATTATTACGACACAAAGGGGATTGCGATAACTTTGGCGACGCAAAATGAGAATGATCTTTACAAGTATTTTAAATGTAGAAAACAAAAAAACAGTGAAAACTGAAAATCTCTACAATTGTTTATTTTTAAAATATTTATAAAAGAAACAATATAACAAGAAAATATTGTGTGTACAGTTCTATATCGACTTGTTAACATAACTGCTGCCAATATTTATTTATGTTTACGTACAATTATGTGTGGTGTAGTGTTTTTATTTATTTTTATTTGCGTTTTCTAATAATACTATTTTGCTCTTACTAATTTTTTCGGTATCTATTATTTTCAATATTTTTGTAAACTCTCTTTTTCATATATAGTTACTGTTTTATTTATTCATTAACCTTTGTTGAATTATTACGACACAAGGGGGATTACAATAACTTTGGCGATGTAAAATAAGAATAAAAAAGAATCTTTTTTTTCTTTAATTTAGTAAAGATTTAATAAATAAAATATTTTTAGTATTTCGTAGACTCTCTTTTTTAACTTAATAGACAAAGATTTAATAAATATAAATTCAAACCAACCTATATATCTTATTGCTTGCTCCAAAGGTGTACGTTTATGAGCATACTTTTTAACAACCAATTCTCACAATATCAAGGAATAGAGTTAAGTTAGGTTACAATATTTTCAGCAAAATGTGCAGGGCTTCGCCTACCAAAAATACACTTTCGACACTTATGCTTGACATTAAATGCATACGATATGTTAATGTTAACTGGTATGTTTTTTAATATTTCTATTCATAACTTTTTAATAAACAAGAAAAGCGCGGGTTAAAGCTTTTTGAAGATTACTCATAAACTTGATAACATACATTGATAAATCGTGTTGCTAAAGTTACCGTAATCTTGCGCGGCACAAAATACAAAGGATCGCTCTTCGTGAACGTTTTAACTCTGAAGTTTTCGCCAGTATAGATTCAGAATAAAAAAGAACGAAACTACAATTACAGTATTACAAATATTACAACTACAACATTATAATGTTCATAAATGTAAATCAGCTCCGAGTTGTTGCACAACAGCGAAGTTATACATTCTTAATAAACCAGATATATGGTGATTAAAATTTCACGATTACGACTTCCTATACATTTCACCCGACGTTCGCGAGAGGCATGGTCGAATCGAGCGGCCGCAACGTCGCTCGGGTTGGTCCTGGGAACGTCTTAGAGCTCGGCTGGTGTCTAGAACGGACACTGATGAAAATTAGAAGCACGTTTCCCGACGAGGGTAATCTCGAAATTGAGGAGCCGTCGAAGCAGCGTTCCCCGAAAACCGGTCGCGGCTACGACGACGACTGCGGAGCTGCGTGTGTGTATCCTCTGCGCGTCCGCTGCGTACGTTCTCCCTCTCCCTCTCTCTGTCTCTCTTTCATTCGTGCGTCGCGTGCATGCGTGCGTGCGTGCCTACGTTGCGTGAGCTGCCTCCTCCGTCCGCCCGTCCGTTCGTTCGTTCGTCCGTTCGTTCGTGCGTGCCTGCCTGCCTGCCTGCGTGCGTGCGTGCGTGCATGCGTGCGTGCATGCGTGCGTGCGAAGAGGATTCGGTCGAGATGAGTTCCTAGAAATGGCGTGCGGTATCATCCCGCTCGATCCCGCATGCCGTCAGCTGCGTAGGTGATACAGACACGCACGAATCGGGCGCGCGTATCGTCCGCATGCTCGCCTACCACGCACGCATGCACGCACGCACCGACGCACACGCTCGCAGCGGGCGCGCTCAGCGCACACAGTGCGGCCATCCTTATCCTGTGCGTATGCGATTCCACCTCCGCGTAGATCGATGCGAGGCCGCGAGAAGGAACCGCGTGTGCAGCTGTCTCCCCCCTTCCTCTTCTCCTTTAAACCAAACCTCCCTCCGCCACCTCATCCTCCTGCTGTCCGCCGTCGATTCTATTATTCGTTCGATGGTTGCTTTCGGTGTTTGGTAGTTCATTCCCGACACCGTGTGCCTATCAAACATCACGGAGCCATCGTGTCGGGTGAATAATTACGGGGTATACAATTAAACGCGCGCGCATTCGCGAAAGCAGTTTTCTGGAGGCCAATTTCGCACGCGCATCCTCATTTTCCTGGCTAACGCGATCGCAATCTTGACCGGCGTGTGCGTGCGCGGGAATGGACTGCGAGGCATCGCGAATGCGCCGAAATAAACGGCAATGTTCAGAATTGAATTCTCAGCGGTATGGGGAGGGGAAGAGGGAAGGAGAAAAAGAGAGAATGACGGAGAGAGAGAAAGAGAGGGGGTGAGAAGAAACTTCGCAACAGTTACAAGAGGGGCCACCAGGTAGGTAGGTAGGTAGATAGGTTTCGTCGTTCTCCGTGGCGATGCAGGCGATGCGAACGACAGGAAGGACTCTGGGAACAACGTGATGGCGACGGTGGTGGTGATGGTGGTGGTGGTGGTGGTGGAGGTGGCGGCGACGGTGGACGAAGAGAAGCTTCGAGGAGGTCGAAGAAGCGGGGGACGTCGACCAAGCCGCGCGGCGGCTGTAGGGCGGTGAGGGGAGAGACGCGGGAGGGAAGAGTAGAAGGGCAGCAATCTCGCGGTAATCTAATTTCAGCGTGCGGAGGGTTCTAGGAACGCGGCGTGACATTAGCGAACCACCTTCAGCATCGTCCGTTCGTCCCGTTCTTCTCTCTCCCTCTCTCTTTCTCTCTCTCTCTCTCTCTCTCTCTGTCTTCTCCTCCTCTTCCTCCTCTTCCTGCTGCTTCTCCTCTCCCGCTCCCTCTTTCGTCTCTCTCGCTCTCTATCTTCATCTCGTCCGCTTTCGGTATCTCTCTCTTTCTCGTTCCACCTACCGCGCCATCTCCACCACCTCCACCGGCTCTTACGCCGAGGGAGGCTATCTCCTCGTCTGGTTACCGACGCCGAATAAAGCGGTTCGACGTTTACGCCGACTCGGCCTAACGAGTAATCCCTCTGCTCACCCACTGCCCGCGCGCCACCCCCTGCGCCCGGCATCCTCCCTCGATACTTGAGCGCTATCGAGGCATCGAGCATACCACCACCTCGTAATACGGGGTATAAAACACTCGTGGCGTTCGAGACGCTAAATGAGTGATAATTTCAACTTAACTGTCGAGCATTGCGATTAAAATTTACGTGTCCAACACTGCGACACATTATTGCTTCGAGATATTGGCTGGTGACTGTCGAGCTGATCTTTCAATCGACGAAAAGTCTCGCGAAGATGCAATTCATTTTTGCGTCAACGTTACCGAAATATCTTCACTCTTAATTCGCCCTACAATTGTAGAATACGATTGATTTTAATGAATAGAAAATGATATAATAATTGATAATTAAATGTATGTTGATGTATTTAAATTTATATAGGACTCAAGATTATTCTAAGCATTTTACGCATTTTACACGACTAAATTTAACTCTTTAAGTAGGTTTCCTTAAGAATATGAAGAGGGG
>NW_022639521.1:558587-560488 GCF_010583005.1 Odontomachus brunneus | reverse complement strand
GGGGGGGGGGGGGTATATATATATCTCTAAGAAAAATACTTTGATCTATCTATCGCGTTTAATAGAGCGCTTTTAGGACTGTATAGTGATAGTTTATTTAACTTGGGAAGAAGAACACTGAATTTTCATTAATTTTTTGTAATATTACATAATAAAATTGTAACTATTTACTGTTATTTTTAAATCAAGCATTTAGAAGCTAATTACACCTGTCTGATATTAAAATCATCCTTTTGATATTAAAATAACATTAAAAAACATCAAGACTAAAAGCACTATTATTTCGAGGTAAACTTCCATTATTGAAAACCTTGATTATTTACTCCACTGCTATTTAAACTTTCGTTATCATATAATGGTTAGATTAGGAAAGTATCTTTATGCTGACTTACTACTTTCTCTATATTTCTTGAAATAATATTTCCCTCAAAATGAATAACGAACTCGAAGCGACGAGAACTGATAATATTGCCACTCAGAATCATAAGAATGAATGTTTCACTCAAACTCAAAATGAACTCCAAAATGAATTTCTAACTTCACACGACTAAATGTTTCGATCGATTAGAGTGAATTTGATGGAAATTCTTCTCATGATAAAACACAAATTGACTCTTTAATATCGAGTGAAAATATTCACTCGATGATTCAGAGTGGAGAATTTGATTTGTATGAATACGAAATGACCTGAAATCATCGTTCTAGTCTTCGAGTAAAATTTCACTCCCCAAGAAATACATAAAACGAGTCCTACTCAGGAGAATTTGCTTTGTATGAATACGAAATGACCTGAAATCATCGTTCTAGTCTTCGAGTAAAATTTCACTCCCCAAGAAATACATAAAACGAGTCCTACTCTTCAACTTTCTTTGGAAGCGAGTGGCTTTACAAATTCCTATACAACGTAGAACGGAATCTCAGTCGAGATACAGCTGCATATCCGCATCGGCTATTTCACTGATCCCTACGAGGATTCGCAACCGAGGTGCCGGACAGGTGCACGCATAAGCGATTCACGCCAATTCTGGGAGCATTGTGAGGAATAGAGCGGCACGCGTGCGAGATAAGTCGGACGGCTACGCGGCCATTAGAGGGAGTAATAGCCAACGGCGCGTCAACCCGAGCACGTCGATTCTCCCGGTCCCTAACGAGACACAGATCCGCATTTTCGCGCCATGTTTAGCGACCAAGCTTGCCGGCAGCGTATCGTCTGCCCGATCCCGGTCTCTCACGTTTTCCAGGGTTTTAGTGGGATTCCTCTCAACAAGGCTATATCGTGTCACGAAACCATTAACTACCTTGGTACTTTTGACGAGTCAGACCTGTCATGATTTCTTGTGCCGAAGTGCACAATGACGAACTTTGCTCGTCACTTGATTTCAAGTGTTATCTAGTAAGTTTAACCCTCTAATCGTGTTTGAGCCTTCTTCGACGCGATCATCATTAATCCTTGTGTCAATATCCGAATACCCTCATCTCAAGTTTCTTCTCAAAATTTCGGTGATTGCTGCTTAAATACACTTTTAAGGCTCCTGGCCTCTCGCATTGTCTATTTCTTTTTAATAACGTTAGAAGCGAGAAAATGTGTGCTAAAAATGCTTGCAAAATATGTCGAAATAAAAATATATATCCATAAAGTAACATTTGGAATCGATTAAACAAATCTGTAAGATATTCTGCGCACTTCCCCTTTGTTCTAACAATCAATAATTTATTGTAAATTAACCCATTAAGGCCCAAGAGAAAACTACTAAGGACAGGCTTTCAAAAATCATCTAAATTAGGGCAAAACGTCGAAATTTGTTAAAAAGTGAAAAAAAATTTGTGTTGGATTTCAAAATTTAAGATGGTAGACCAATATGTCGGCCCGGAAATTTGAAATTTTGACCTATTTGAGTGAA
>NW_022639521.1:545530-558577 GCF_010583005.1 Odontomachus brunneus | reverse complement strand
GGGGGGGGGGGGGGGGGGGGGGATATTTGGGTTTCGCTGAGTATAAATATCCATTTATTTTTTTCAAAATTCATAATGGCGGATCCAATATGGTCGCCTAAAAATGCGAAAATTTGACATGGTTTTGTTATTTACAAAAAATCCAATTAAATTATAAGCTTCGAAGATGTTTGTTTTGGGGCAAAACATTATATTTTAGCAGACTGTAGAAAAAAAATGGTTTTTTAACTTTAAAAATCAATATGGCGGCCAAAAATTTTTAATTTTGATTTATTTCAATGAAAGTATGTTTTGAAAAATTTTGAAAAAATAAGTGCATATTCATACTCAGCGAAACCAAAATCCCCCTTCCCCCTATACGGATTTTCACTCAAATAGGTCAAAATTTCAAATTTCCGGGCCGACATATTGGTCTACCATCTTAAATTTTGAAATCCAACACAAATTTTTTTTTCACTTTTTAACAAATTTCGACGTTTTGCCCTAATTTAAATGGTTTTTGAAAATCTATCTTTAGCGGTTTTCTTTGGGACCTTAATGGGTTAACCTAAATAGAAATAGGCGAAGATGAATTGTATGTTACGTTAATTTACGACAAATTATTGATTATTAGAACAAAAGGAAAATGTACGAAATATCTTACAGATATGTTTAATCTTACAGATTTGTTTAATCGATTGCAAGTGTTACTTTATGAATATATATTTTTATTTCAACGTATTTGGCAAGAATTTTTAGCATCCATTTTCTCGCTTCTGATGTCATTAAAAAGAGATAGACAATGCAAAGGATCCTTAAGCATCTATCGCCAAAAATTGGTGGTATACATTGAAATAAAAACCTTATATAACTACAAAAAACATAAGCACCATTAAAAATAAAAAAGAAGATAATACCGTCAAATTAGGAGTTCTTTATTGTCAGAATTTGCGTGGTACAAATGTATTAAATGATTGAAAGTATACTTATTGTGTTAATGCAAAATCAATAATATCTATCTGGTTGAAAATATTGCAAAGTAACGTAACTGTTAACGTTTTCACTAAAAGAAAATATATGAATACATATATCTGCATTACTTATTTCCTTCATTTCGCTCAGAGAGGTATATTTTGTTGGTGGATGATCACTATATAAACATAAAATAAACGATTTTACAACAGCTTCTGTACTATTTAATTTGCGAATATATCCTTTATACACCAGCACTGTGATTCCTAGTACGCATCATGCTTTACATCTCAAATATCAGTATTTGTTAAATTCATATTGGGCGTGAATAAGATCAGCGTCGTTCCTAACCGATATGGTCACTGTTGCTGTCGACTGTGATCTGCTCAAGGAACGGTCATAAAACACATGCGGATTTCCCACTACCATGTTAGCGGTACATTTGTAACGCTGAATACTTTGTACCTTTACATATCAGAATAGATACCAGTGGCGTAACCAGAAAAAAGTTTCGGGGGGGCTATACTTTTTATTTTTGACGAGCAAAAAAAGGTCATTTGAGAACATTTTTCTCACATTTAGCCTAACACAGAAAATTAATTTGGGAGGAGGGGCTGCAGCCCCTTCAGCCCTCCCTCCTGGTTACTCCACTGATAGATACGAGAAGCTTTCAACCTACTAAACAAAAATACCATGAGTTTATAAGGACGGTACCTCCAATCGAATCACTATATTTATTATTATCTCGTGCACTCCGTGCTAATATATACCGGGAAAAATATCTCCTATCAGCGAGCAACTCGAAATGTCGTTTCCATTTAGAAATTAGTATCTCGAATTTAGAGGTATTACGCGATACATGGTTAAAAGTGTATCGTCAAATGGCTCCTGATCTTCATTATTTGAATAATTTCATATAAGTTCATTCGTTTATTTAAAAATACGTTACGAAAATTTTGAGCTTTCGATCATAAAACATAATTACACGTCCGTTCAATACATTGCTTGAATATTCATATGTATTTGTTGAATTGGAAAGACGGGAAAGGGAGATGTGTTTTGGTATATTCAAAAGAACAAATTATTTGTAACTATATTGTAAATAATAAAAATGCTTTCTTTAAAAAATGTTTACTATCGGATAAATATAATACGAAACTTTTTACTTAGTTACTTTTTAGTCCTTTACTCAAAATAATAAAAAATATATCTTTATCAGACAATATCAACTAACAATTTCTTATAAATTTCGTTACTCCATTCTTACGTGTGTTATCTTGCCAATAACTTCTTCATTCTTCTTTTTAGGAGGAATTTAACACGTTTACTGTGTTACCACAGTTTATTTAGAGGACTCTTCCGACAACCCATCTAATATTTTTTTACGTAAATGTGTAAAAAAGACTTAGTTTAATAGTGTGGATATAAACAAAAGTTTTATGTCGTCATACGTATGTGACGCTGATAGTGAATGTAACATTTTTATTAAAAAAAACTAATAAACTATTAAAATAAAATAAAATAAATAAAATAAGAAAAGATAAGCAATAAATGCTAAAATAATTTTGTAATTTATATGAGTGTACTCAGGTGCTAAAACGTGGTAAAATTATTGAGCAATTATTGGAGAAATTACAATCTATATATAGCCATCTTTTCCATATAACTATTATATCTGAGTTTACTCTACATAAGAAAAAAACCAAACAACATTTACTCGTACGAAAAGACTTCTAAAAACTAACGCACGTCGTACTAAATAAATCTATACAAATCGAAAGGGGTGAGGGAAAGGACTATTATAGAACTGAGTTGACTATTATAGAACTATTATTAGAAGTTGACTATTATAGAACTGTTATTAGAAAAAGCGAGATGTCTCTCTCTCGAAGGTTAGGAAACGATAGGAAACCTTTTTCTACTTGCAACTTTGAACAAGTTTTTTTAATGGGTACTTAAATATTCTGAGTATTCATCTAATATGAAATTTTTGGGTATAGACGTAAGATTTCTTTCATCCTATAACAATATTCCAAACATGATAAACGCCATTTTTCTCGTAGCACTCCTTATTGTATATTATAACAAATACATAATTTCTTAAAATCTATAAAAATGTTAAATATTTATAATCACAAGATCTCACCTTTGATAATATTTGAATATCACAAGGATTTTTTGAGGACGCTCGAGGCGGAAAAGACGCGAATACGAATGAAAGGTTAAGAATTTACACAAATAATTTAGTTTAGGATATTTAAGGATAATATTAATATTAGTGGAAAACACACAGTAAGTAGTGACAATATTTCGGTGTGTTATGTTTGCGAAAATTACATAGCCACACAATGCTGAGGAAATAACAGAAAATATTTTATACATAAATGGTAACAAGAACCTTAACGGAAGTGAATAACCAGATCAACAATTTATTTAGAAAGAAAAAGATTGATCTAACTAAAATTATAGTTACTTTTAGCCGTAATTATTCTTTTGTAATAAAATATTAGTAGTAATATGCATTCAAAGTAATGAATATTTTAATGCGTTATGTTTGCGAAATACACAGCCACATAATGCAGAAGAAATAACATAAAATATTTTCTACAAAAGTGATAACAAAAACCTTGAAGAGAATGAACAGATCAAAAATTGACTTGAAGAAAAAAGATTGATGTAACCAAAACTATAGTTACTTTTGGCCCTAATCATTTTTTTGTAATAAAATAGTAGTAGTAGCATGCATCTAAAGTTATTGTTATTAGTGTTATTTTCTTTGTGATTGCGATACATAAGGAGATGCGGAATGAAATTATATACATCAGATTCGTACATATCGTTTCTTCAAATTAAATTGGCATGCAACCAGTTAATACGGAATACACAGGTATAATGCAAAATCCTATTTAAATTATCCTACTAAAATTATAGTTACTTTTAGCCGTAATTATTCTTTTGTAATAAAATATTAGTAGTAATATGCATTCAAAGTAGTGAATATTTCAATGCGTTATGTTTGCGAAATACACAGCCACATAATGCAGAAGAAATAACATAAAATATTTTCTACAAAAGTGATAACAAAAACCTTGAAGAGAATGAACAGATTAAAAATTAACTTGAAGATAAAAAATTGATGTTTCTTCAAATAAAATTAGTATCCAGCAGTTAATACGGAATATACAGGTATACTGCAAAATCCTATTTGGTCTGCTCAATCTCCTCTATCCCCCCTGCCCCGATCCGATTACCCCTAATCCGATCTCGGGAAGACTGAGAATCGCTCGATCGGCCGATCGGTCTCGATCACGCGGATCACGCGCGACATAAGCACGCGAACAAAGGCGCCCCGCGCGCTTTTATCCGTCCGACGGACGTTTTCGAAAATCTCCAGCGTCCTTTTCCCCCGAATCTTTCTATAGTTCCCAAAACGCCAATGCACTCGTACGTCTGAAGATCTACGACCGCCTATAAATCCGGGGCTGGCGGCGGTTAAGTGACAAGCGTATTACATCCATACACGTGGTATCGTGACATTCGAGCCCCCGAGAAGGACCCATAAATCGCGCGGCGCGGCGGCCAGCCAGCTAGCCAGCCGGCCAGCCGGCCGGCCGGCCGGCCGCGCGCTCTTCCACAAATCCATAAATCCGAAAATCCATAATTCGTTGCACACCGCCGTGCCGCGCGCCGAGCTCGAGCGAGCGAGCGCGCGCGCGTACATTGGGGAGGAGAGAGACTATGGAAGATATATAAAAAAATTTTCACGACGCGTTTACAGCAATATTTTATGATTGTCTTGACCACGCGGCATTGCCAACGCGTGTCCGCGTACTCCCCGCCATTTCTCTTGCCGAGTCATCGTTCCTCATTTCGTTAAAATACCGCGAGTAACAACCATAATTTTTTGGATCGCGGTGGATGAGCGAAAGTAAGAAAAGCGGGAAAGAGCGTGCGGTTTCGTCTTGAAATCATGATTTCTTTTCTCGTTTTCTCCCTCCTTCCCTCCCTCCTTTCTTCTCTTTCTCTTTCTCTCTCTCTCTCTCTCTCTTCTCTTCAGTTTTTAATTTTTTTTCTTTTTAATGGAAAACAAAAATCATTTATTCCTAGGAAACTTTGACATATGAAAACGCGACGAAATTATTCCGTAGATTAAAATTTTCTTTCGTTCATAATTGAAAGAGCGCGTTGCACATTTATATATCATTGATACCCGGACAGAGAGAACTTTGAAAGATGCAATCTTCCTTAAAATCTTTTTTCCTTTTTCTTTCACATTACGTTCTTTTCCTAACCTATTAAAGAGAAGCTAATGTCCCATTTATGGAACATTTCTTTTTTATTGAACAAAATGCAATGATGCATACTTTCATGATACATATTTTCACTTCTAAATTCCTAGTTGTATTTATGCTTTCAATAAAAATGGTTATCAAAGTAACTTGAAGCTCCTGAGTACTCGCATCGTAACTTGAAGCTCCTGAGTACTCCATCTGTTTTTAATGACGTCAGAAGCGAGAAAACGCATATTAAAAATTCTTGCAAAATATGTCAAAATAAAAAAATATATCTACAAAATAAACTTGCGATCGATTAAGCGTATTCCGAAAATATTCCGTACAATTTCCTTTTGTTCTAGCAATCAGTAAATAATCGTAAAATTAATATGACAGAATAATAAAGAAATTAGGTCGAAAAAGAAGGTTGCATGTCACGTTAATTTTATGGTTATTTATTGATTGTTAGAACAAAAGGAAAATGTTCGCAATGTTTTAGAGGTGTACTTAATCGATTGCGAGTGTCATTTTGTGGATATACTCGACGTATTTCCCAAGAACTTTTAGCATGCGTTTCCTCGCTTCTGACGTCATTAAAAAAACGGACGATGCGAGGGAGCTTTAAGATCTTAGAAAACAGACAGATTCTTTAATTATAAACGTTTGTAAAATAATGGTGGTTTTTAGCGGGTTAATTTCTCCTTGAATGACTTGAAACCTTTACAATCTCGGGAGTGGATCGCCCTTGTCAGACACTGAACAAAGAGTTCGTGCTTAGCAAACGAGCTCGAAGACCTTTTTTCTTCGTGAGACGCGCAAATGACGAGCGAGGATAGTCGGGGTGTTCAGGCCTCGTAAAAGTGGCGGGCGATCGCGTAAATCACCGCGACGGGAGGTTAGGTAATGCCGATTAGGTGGATGCGGCTTGAGAGACGCCGCCGCCGCCGACAAGCGGTCGGATTCCGCGTATGTAGACGCTGGAATTTCGCGTTTCTCGATCGCGCGCTTCTCTTCCGCCGTCGTCTTCTCTCCCGCATAGTCCTCGCTCGGGGATTCGCTCGAGTGGAGCGAGTTATACCAGGATAATCCGAGTCGGTAACGCGAACGCTCTCGGAATCTTCAGGTTCGTGTAAACAACCCGACATTTCTCTCCCCCCTCCCTCTCCGCCACTTCGAACCACGATTTTTCAGCGCTCGAAATTGAACGTCCGTTCCTCGACAATCTGCACGCCCGGCTCAATTTCTTTTGATCCTGGTTCAACTTAACGGCCAGTGTCCTATTTATGTGTGAGACGTAAATTTCCTTTGGCATTTCGATGTCGACGATGTTTATCGCGATTTCATAGTCTCGCCCATGAGAGGATTATCAATTGAGTTTGTCGATTGAGTTTCATGCCGATATCGGAGCGAAAGCCCGGAATAACCCAGAAATTAGAACTTAAACAACACGATAATTCAATAATCGTCACATAGAGAAGGTAATATTCGTATATAAGCTTTCTTTTTTCTTTTTTACTTAAATTTACTTCAGATACAAGATATTCGTTAATCGATACTGATAGTATTGGCCATAAAAATATCGCACGGCGATTACAAACGGAGAGCGGCTGAATTAGTTTCTTCGGGATATCTCAAAAGCCATACCACTGTCGCGTCGATCTCCTTAATTCGGGCTTATCGAGTCGAAAGACTTTTTTCCAAAGTTTCCTTTTTATTGAATAAAATCTGATTAACCTGATTAACACACAGACATACACACGTGCGCGTTGACTGTCGCGTTGATTTTCATTGATTGCACAAAAGCTCAAATGATAATCATGTTATCGAAGATATTGCAAATAGATGTAATTCGAGACACATATGTCCTTTACTCCGTTCCATTGGCCCTCTGTTAGCGGTGAAATTCATTTCTTAAATGCAGTTAATTATACTGCATACGCGTGTAACCTCGTGAGGCACGATGATATCACAGGGCAGGCCACTGTGACCTCCATGGCATTCAACGTGTTACTATATAATTTTATTTATGTTTTAAGCACGTGTTTCCCACTTATATATTTATGCCTTGGATAAAAATAGTTCTAATCTGACACCTCTGGGTAATAAACAGGCTGATCCTTTAATTAAAAACTCTGTATGGTAAATAATTATGGCCTCTAATAGGTTAAAAGCGACTACATTTTACTCGGATTTGAATTTTTATCTGTTTCATTTCTAAGTAGAAAATTATCTCTGTACAATTTCTCTAAAGCTTCTAATTTATTGTGTTACAGTTTATTAATCTTTCAGTTTGTTAATCTTTCTTATTCTTGCCTAATTTATTAGGACATAAAATTTTCGTGTTCTAGTTAATTAATTTATGTCACCAAATATCATATTTCTATTCAAGAATATATTGTAATATATTTTTTGCGATGAAAAAGAGAAGAAAAAAATGGAATATTCTTATTTGTCGCTAAAAAGAGTAAAAAAAATATGACCTACATATTCAAATGTATCTTAAACGTCATTATTACGTTTTTTATTCAATAGTATTATTGTACAATGATTAGTGTCTGACTTCTTTGATAACTTTAATCTTTGCTTTTGGAGTTGTCGGAAACACGAGAAAAAAAATTCAGTAAGTCATAAGTAATTACAAGAAATGAAGCAAATAAAGTGTTAACTTAGTTCACTTCTTGATATAATTTTCTCTTGCCATTGATACACTTATCTTCTTTCTTTATCTTACAATACCAAAATATATTTCTACCAATGTTAACACTAAGATATTTTGCGAGTCTGTTTGTGACTTACTTAGAACCATTTCTTCGCATTTATAATTTGAATTGGAAAGGTACAAAACGCAAAGTAGGAGCTCAGTTCTTATATAAATTGAACTTACTTAAATCTACAAACGTTAGAGACTTCAAGTCAAAAGTGAAAGCAAAATTTCGACTCGATAAGACCGAATTAAGGAGATCGACGCGACAGTGGTATGGCTTTTGAGATATCCCGAAGAAACTAATTCGGCCGCTCTCCGTTTGTAATCGCCGTGCGATACTTTTACGGCCAATACCATCAGTATCAATTAACGAATATCTTTTATCTAAAATAAATTTAAGTAAAAAAGAAAAAGGAAAGCTTATATACGAATATTACCTTCTATATGTAACGATTATTGAATTATCGTGTTGTTTAAGTTCTAATTTCTGGGTTATTCTGGGCTTTCGCTCCAATATCGGCATGAAACTCAATCGACAAACTCAATTGATAATCCTCTCATGGGCGGAACTATGAAATCGCGATAAACATCATCGACATCGAAATGCCAATTGCGCGTCGTCTCGGGCGGAATGCGCATTTGATTTTTCAGCTGTAAACCGCGTACAACGAAACGCGACGACTCAAACAAGGAAAACACCGCGCCAAATATAGTTACCGTCGCTCATCCCGCGCTCTCCATATTGTTCCGTCACTGATTAATTAAGGTAACTCGCTCGAATGATCGCTACCACTCGGCGGTAATACTTATTGATCGGCGCTCCCCTCCTCACCCCTCATCCACTGTTCCCCTCCTCCCCTCCCGCCGTCTCTAGTGAGTTTCGTATTATTACTCATAATTTGACGCGCGCCGTGATCGTTTGCCCGCGCGACCCGTTTCCGATCGCCAAACGCGCGTCTCACAGCGGCGGCTCTTTTGTTAATTAATCGGCAGTCGCGAATCCGTCGTCTCGCCCGAGCCGCGTCGCGATTCGGCAACGCCCGTTCCGTCTCGCGTTGCGCGCCGCGTTTTATTTGCCCCGCTTTTTGTATTATTACTAGGGATTTCATAAATATTGACGCAGGATTCCACGGAAACATTTACCCGGCCGTCGTTACTACGCTACTCGCGCGCTACTCTCGCCGATCCGCCACCCTCGCTTCCGACGCACCCGCGTCCCCCGATTACTCTCACGCTGATTGACAACGCGGATTTATCTCGTCGCTCGCCCCGTGTACAATTTACCGGCGCACACCGCGATCGCCGCAAGATGGACTTCCACCCGCGCCCCGCCGGTGATGCAATAATACAATTGTGCCCGACGCGATGAAGATCGCGATTGTCGATCATACGAGGAAATACATTTCGCGTTTTTCCTTCTTTTTTTTCAAAATTGCCACGGACAGTTTTAGATTAACAGGTTCGCGGGGGCTCGGTTTGACGGGCGGGATTATTTGTTTAGCAACGACGAATACTATTTCCTCGATAGCAAATATAACTATATACATATATATATATATATATATATATATATATATATATATATATTTATTTATTTATTTATTTATTTATAGTCATTATTATAGTTATATAAATATAGTTATATATGTTAATGTAATTATACACTTAAAAAAATATGGAAATGACAACTGTAAGAGTTTTGTATGTAGAATTAAAATGTGTATATAATTTAATAAATATTCCAACTAAGAGCTAAAAATAAAGACTTTAGTCGCAATATTAAATAATTTATATAAAATAGTTTATATTATATTTATTACACACTATATAAAATAGTATATATTATATTATTATTATACTATAAAGTAATAATATTGTTTAATAAATTATGAAATAGTTTACTACTATAAAATATACATTAATGTTGATTTAATAAATAGTTATTCCAACTAAGAGTTAAACATAAAGATTTTAGTCGCAATATTAAATAATTTATATAAAATAGTTTATATTATATTTATTACACACTATATAAAATAGTATATATTATATTATTATTATACTATAAAGTAATAATATTGTTTAATAAATTATGAAATAGTTTACTACTATAAAATATACATTAATGTTGATTTAATAAATAGTTATTCCAACTAAGAGTTAAACATAAAGATTTTAGTCGCAATATTAAATAATTTATATAAAATAGTTTATATTATATTTATTACACACTATATAAAATAGTATATATTATATTATTATTATACTATAAAGTAATAATATTGTTTAATAAATTATGAAATAGTTTACTACTATAAAATATACATTAATGTTGATTTAATAAATAGTTATTCCAACTAAGAGCTAAACATAAAGATTTTAGTCGCAATATTAAATAATTTATATAAAATAGTTTATATTATATTTATTACACACTATATAAAATAGTATATATTATATTATTATTATACTATAAAGTAATAATATTGTTTAATAAATTATGAAATAGTTTACTACTATAAAATATACATTAATGTTGATTTAATAAATAGTTATTCCAACTAAGAGCTAAACATAAAGATTTTAGTCGCAATATTAAATAATTTATATAAAATAGTTTATATTATATTTATTACACACTATATAAAATAGTATATATTATATTATTATTATACTATAAAGTAGTAATATTGTTTAATAAATTATGAAATAGTTATACTACTATAAACTATCAAATAGTTTACTGCTATGAAATATACATTAATGTTGATTTAATAAATAGTTATTCCAACTAAGAGCTAATCATAAAGACTTTAGTCGCAATATTAAATAATTTATATAAAATAGTTTATATTATATTTATTACACACTATATAAAATAGTATATATTATATTATTATTATACTATAAAGTAGTAATATTGTTTAATAAATTATGAAATAGTTATACTACTATAAATTATGAAATAGTTATACTACTATGAACTATGAAATAGTTTACTACTATGAAATATATATTAATGTTATGTACAAAACTTGTATAGTTGTCACCTGTATAGTTGCTAGTACCATGTCTTTTGAGTGTACTTATTGTTACAATTATGTATGAAACGACTAATCTAAATTTTGATCGCTTTGAATAACTTTTTAAATTATGTGTTTTATGCAAAAATGTTGTATACAAAAGTTACGTGGCTTCGATGGGAATGTTATATGATATATATGCTTCGTTCGTGAGTTGAAGAATTTTAAGAATTTGGAGGTTAACTCTGTTTTTCTAGATAAAATCTTATGACTTTTTAAACATAAATCGATCTCTTGGACCATTCTATGGGTATAATACTCTACTGAAGTAAGATTTTTATATATTTTTCTTTCTTTTACATTTTACCCGAGTCCAAATTTTGACCTTATATTAAAAACCTGAAATTTTACAACACAGCAGAAGCTAAGTTAATAAAGTACATTTAACTCTAATGATTCCCTAACTTCCCTTATCACTTTCTTAGCGTTAAAATAGATTGTATTATAAGCTTCAAAATATTAAAATAGGTGTTGAAAGTGGAATCAAAATTTCGACTTAGGTAGGTTAAATAGAATCAAAAGAGGTTGATGTAGGTTTCAGAGTATTAAAATAAATATTGAATGGAATAGTAAGGCTGAAAGTAAGATCAAAATTTCGGCTCGGGTATCCTGGTACTTTGCAACATACGACATGAAATAACTCGTAAAGTATTCGTAAAGTATCAAAAGAGACGGATTGGTTAAAGTAAACGTGTTAAAGGAATATCGACAACGAAGCTAAGGAAAAGTCGCGAGAGTTTCGTGTTTGATAAAAAGCACACGATCCCTCGCGTTTCTCCGCTCGTCTCGATTCCGCGAGTCGTTCGGCGAGGCGAACGGCGCACACGCGATAGCGACCTCTTGCGTAACCCGCGTAAACGCGTAAATCGCCGATCCCGCGGCGCAGAAACTACGAGAGGACTACGCGAATGCCCGAGACGAGCAGTGTAGGTACCGCAGGTCAGAGAGAGCGAGACAGCGTGAACGAGAGATAGAGAAATAGATAGATAGAGAGAGAGAGAGAGAGGAGGAGGAGAAGGAGGAGACGAGGAGTAGGAGCGGGCGGGCAGAGGTGGCGGCCGCGCGGGCTCGTCCCTAAGGATTATTAATGCAGAGTTAAGGGGGCTACGCGACTTATCGTTAGGAGCCGCGTGTCTCCCGAGTCCCTCTCCCGAGCGTTTCTGCCGTGCCGGAGGTTCACGATTCTCGCGTGACCCGTGAACTCTCGCACGTAACGAGATCTGCGCCCTCTCCCGCGTGCCCCCCGTGTGCCCCCCGTGTGCCGCGTCCTCCCGGGCTAGCCGGCAACACGACGACGAGACGCTCGCAGCAGCGCCGTATCGAGGCAGCCTCGGTGCCCCGCGCGCGCGCGCTCGCGGCGTCGTGTACCACCGGCTTGTATGTATCGTGGAAGCACGCCTCGGCCGCCTCCGGGCCTAATAAATTATCCCTCTTATATTTCTCCCCGAACCCCGGACCCCGGACGCCCAACCATTTCAACTCCCGCGCCTCCACGAGTACGTGCGAGAGGTCCTCCTCCTCCTCCTCCTCCTCCTCCTGCTCACGCTCACCCTCACCTTCGCCCTCCGTCCCCCCACCTGCCTGCCTATACCACCGACCGACGGCGCCGCGCCGATTGAATTGCCGCCGCGACGATACGCGCGCGCGTTTCTCTTTACTTTACGTACGTACCGGACTCGCGTTCGTGACATGTCGTATCGCACCGGTGTACAATCTCCGATCGTTGAACCCTCGGCTCTGCAACGCGCGGCTCTCCTTCTCCTCTTTTCTTCTGCTCTTTTTTCCCCCCCCTTTTTCTCCTCCCTTTTTTAGATGATTGCACTCGCGTACGCGAAACTGTTCGGTTATTAGGGAAACGGGAAATATTGTTACTTTACCGTGCGTCATAGCACAGCGTGACGCATGTCGGGGTTAGAGAGAGGATTTCTTTTTATCTTTGTTGAGAGCGAGAGCCTCGCGTTCTTTTTTCTTCCAACTCCCTTTCGCTCTCTCTCTCTCTCTCTCTCTCTCTCTCTCTCTCTCTCTCTCTCTCTCT
>NW_022639521.1:522522-545434 GCF_010583005.1 Odontomachus brunneus | reverse complement strand
TCTCTCTCTCTCTCTCTCTCTCTCTCTCTCTCTCTCTCTCTCTCTCTCTTCCTTCACCGTCATCCGAACGCGCAGATATTTTTCCGCAAATTTCGTAGATAGTTTGCCGCGACGTTTTCTCCCGCTTCGCTGGATGCGCGACGCATTTCTCAACAGTATTCCCAATATACCGCGCCGTCTCTGGCGCGCGATGACTCCGCGAGGAGAGAATGCTCGGCGAGTAGTTCCTGTTAAAGCGCGTTCCCGCCCGAGGCGGGCACGCGCGCCGATCGAACAGTGCATCTCTCTCTCTCTCCCTCCCTCCCTTCCTTTTCCTCTCTCGATAGATCCCCATCTCCTTCTCCCGGCCCGTTTGCATTAACGTCTACCGGCGATTTTCCAGCGCCGAGTTTCCATTTTTCATATCCGCGCACGGTTTTGCGTACGCGTCTCTCCTCCCCCGCTTAAGTATTTGTCCGGGGAAGAAGAGGAAAGAAAGAGATAGGGAAGGAGAAGGTGCGAGAAAGGAGGAATGAGTCGTGCGCTTTTCCCGAACGCTTTTCTTGCGTTTTCCATCTCCCGAGTGCTTCCTCCCCCTCCTCCTCTGTCCGCTGTTCCGTTTTCTTTTCCGTTTCCGCGTATCCGCTCGCGACTCTGCTCTTTTCAACCTCCAAGAGAGAAGTGCGTTTTCTTTCGAGACTCACGGATCGCCCACTCTCTGCCCCTCTATCTATCCATCCATCTATCTTTCTTTCTCTCTCTCTTTCTCTTTTTCTCCCCCGCCCGCCAGCGTTTCTTGGCTTTTCCATTCTTCATATTCCTTTCTTGCGCGCTCTCTTCCTTATGTCTACTCACCAAATCCCATCTCTTCCCTCATCCTTTGTTTATGCATCCGGCCGTCTTGTAACCGAGTCTGTGCTATCTGGGCCAAACGGAGCGATGCGTCAACGAAATTGGTCGCACGCACGCGCGCGCCCGGAATAAATCCACGATATCGAGACCCGAGTATCGATGCCTGAGTTCTCGCGGAATAATGATCGCACGAGAATACGCTATCTCCCTCTCCCCCCCCCCTCTCTCTCTCTCTATCTATCTATCTATCTATCTATCTCTCTCTCTCCCTCTCTCTCTCTCTCTGTCTCTCTGTCTCTCGAGGGACTGATGAATATTCAGCGGCGAAAAGCGCGACGTCACGCGAAATTACGTCGCGCGTCGCGAGAAGCGCGAAAAAGTGCGGCCGGGAGTTGAGATTTAATTCGCTTGAGAGCGCGCGCCGATCCGGCGCACGAGCTCCTTCGGTAACGCTCGCCTCGCAACATTCAAACCGGAAGTTCCGCCGCGCAGGACCGCCGGTATTCGGGGTTCGTTAACTGTCGGTGGGGTAGTTCAGAAGTCGGCGGTTCAATGAGGAGCGAGTTTGCTCAAGAGTCCCTTGTTCCAGAAACGTACACAACTGCAAGCGCAAAGTTTTCAGCCACGACTCGCCCTCCCTCCTCGTCCCTCCCCCCCCCCAAACTTCCCCGCTTCCATTCCGCTCTCCATCTTGCCCGCCGCTCCCCCACGGCCCTTGCCCTGCTTGTCCTACCCTTGCCGCCTCGCCCGCCTCACTTGACTTTTAATAATCCGGTCGCACGTCCCAGTTCCTGACCTGGAAACGTCGGGTCGTTACACCTTCTTTTCTCGCGTTAAGAAATCGACGAGTCCTCTGAGTGACGCGCGGCTAAGAGAATTTCTCACCCACTTTCGGGCTCGGAATTAATTATTTCGTCGCCGATGGGACAACGTGTGATCGCAAATATATTCGCATCGGGCTCGTCCCATCACCGACATGTGAATATCTGCACGAAACATTTCACGAGGGCGAGATTTAAGTAGCTGTAGGAGGAAAGTTGCGGCACTTCTGCTAGTTCCGTTGCGGTTTCTGCGGATACATTCGACTTAACGTCAGCTCGCGCCGAAATTGTGACGTTTGCTACAAACCAAAGTAACATCTTTAAAAGGATTTGTTATGTTAAAGTATTGTAAGATATACGCAATACGCCGCAGCGGAATTACCCAAAGTACTTTAACTCTCCATTTGCCGCTAATTAAACGTTCCTATTCTTGAAATTTTTGCGAATACGTAATTTTCATTGCGCAGCTACTTTATGGTATGATTAAACGCAGTAAAACTTACGTATACACAACTATTTCAAGAATAAGGACTCTGGTGTTTTGTACTGAGACGTTATTTCTTTTCCCTTCAACGTTTGATTATGTACTCATTACATTCTGAAGGAAAAAAGCGCAACTCAGTTCAGTTAAGAACAGGCCTAAACATAGCACGTCTGTAAGCTGGATGGCGCGCTCTAAAAATGAATCAGTCAAGCATCACTGAAAACAATGAATATACACTGATTTCTGCTATAAGTATAGCACTGCAAGTGTTGTACTTATAACTGATACCACTGACTATTCACTGATTCACTTTAAGAGAGTGCCGGCTAGAAATTTATCCTATAGGGTTGATCAGGTTGATTCCCGTTTTCTGATTTTCTCTGTTATAGCGTAATGTGTTAGCAGATCCTAATTATTAATAATCCTTATTATTAATAAGATCTTGATTGACTGTGTTACATAATTTACTAGGACCTGATAACATCACCTTTGCAAATCAGATAACTGATTGGAACTAAAATAATCAGGACCATGAAATGAATTTCTAGTCGATGTGACGAGCCAAGTCGGATGACCCGAGGTGCTATAACTTCCGTCATACGGAACACTGGTATGCAAAACATCCCCAATTACATTCTCAATTACCTCCCAATTACACTTTGCTTTAATTAAGCCTTTATTGTTGTATTCAAGATTCGCTATGAAGCTAATAGGAGCGCAAACGGACGAAATGTTTACACATGTTTCGACAACATTTGCTTACTTATGACAGGATTATCACGTCCGATTACTCGATATGGGGAGGTGTGAATACCCACGTCGCATAGTTTGCAGCCACGAAGTTTATTTTCGAGGTTCGTTTGGAATATACTGACAGTTCCGCTTGAAAGTATCACTTGACGTATGCACGATCTTTCCTTGAATATTTCGTCTCGTGTTCGTTTTCGCCGAAGTGATCGGACGGTTCGCGACGTTCGCGACGTTCTCATCCGAGAGGGCTCTTCAATTAGGGATTATTCCTCGTCGCGGCGGCGTCGCATCGCATCCCGGTGCGTCGTGTCGCGTCGCGTCGTATCGTGTCGATGCCTTGATCCGCGTTCCGCCGAATTGATTTCCATTCCTAGGATTTTATCGCCCCGAGGACTCGCGGATCTCTCCCTACGGGGACCGGTGCTGCGGAACCGCGCGCGCCGAGTATCGAGGAATACGTGTATATAAATGAGACATGTATATCGACGCCATTGTTCCGAAGTCGTGACAGCGGCGGGTCAGGAACGCGTGTTAGTTGTGGGCTGGGGGAGGGGTGCGAGGGAGCGGGGGACTAAGAGGGCTCCTCTCTCGCATTAGCATACCCCCGTTGCCGTTCTCTACCTTCACGACCTACCTCTCCTTTCTCCATATCGGCAACTTAATCTCCCTCGATAACACGCTTGACTACGTAACGGCGAAAATATTTCGACGGCGAAGACGTGGAGGATCGCCAAAAGAAAAAAAAAAAAGAACAAGAAAAATAGCACGCGCCATTAATTACCACATGCGCGAGTTGAACCACTCTTTAAGTGGCGCGAAACTGCATAAAGTCATGCAAAACAAAAATGAAGAAAGAAAAGAATGAAGAAAGAAGAAAGAAAATTAAGAAAGAGAAGGTACACTCATTAGTACGAAAAAAGTGGTAACTAATAATGACACAAAAAGTCCAATAAAGATCAACAGCCAAGATAATATTAATGAAATCTTAATTATTGCAATAGTTGCAAGAATCTAGAGAAAAAAGGGTGATCTAACTAAAATTATATTTATTTCTGGCCTCTATTATACTTATTAATTGTTCTAACACGAAAGTGATAGTAATAATATGCATATGAGATTATTATCATTAATATTATAGGGTAAATTATAGTATTAATAAAAAAATAGTTTTTTTAACCATAATTTATATTATTTTTCTACATGATTATGGTTATAAATACTAAATATTTTTTCTCACCATGTAGCATTAAAAATTCCTTCAAGAATTATCCAAATCAGTTCCAGTTGTTATTTAACTCTTCTTCCGCGATAAAAAAATAGTAGATTCTTCTAATGATTTTTGGTATGAAGAGATTTTTGGATGAACTAAACATGTTTTGGTTAGAAAAATCATAATTTTTAGATCTTAACCCAGAGAGTTTTTCACGACCTGAGACACACACAATCGATGGTGGAAACTTTCCAACTTTATCAATTACATTTATGAAATAAACATATTGCATTAATGATTAAATTTACATTATAAAATAATGTAAATTTTCGTTCTATTATATATATGCAGCAACAAATTTACGAGGTGTTGTAAATTTTCACATCACAATTTATATTTATCTTGTTTTGATTAATCTATATAACTTCTTTAATTTTTTTCATATTTCTGTTTCGTTATTCTATGTGATAAATATAAGTGACATATGAACTACTCATAAGGAATGTTTCAAGGGAATGCTGAAGCTGAAAATTTTACCAAGAACACTGACGTGTTTCTGGAAAGATTACGTCCTAGTGGTTATATAGAATTACAAATACTCTTACACAAATACGTACGTACGAAAGTATGTGCAAAAGTAAATAGGAGCATTGCTGAATATGTGACGAAAACGAAAAAAAATGTTTAATGTAAAATCTCAAGCTGTCAGTTAGCATAATATTTGCTTAAAAGTTTCGCAGCTTGTACATGTAAAAAATGTGGATGCTCCAAACAGAAAAATTTTGAAGAACATTGCTGTATCTTCGCATCTGACTTCAAAAGCTTAAGAATATTCGAAAAGTTTGCAGAAAGATTTCTCATATGCGTGGTTAGATTTTCCGCTGGATATGATAAAACAAAGCAATACATAAGTTTCTGTACAAGAAACAGAAAAAGGATAGCGATTGTATTAGTGATCGACATTGTTCGAATTCGTCATTGACTTCAACATTCCCTTAAAAATCGAGTAATCAAATTGACGTAATACATCTGTCTATCCATAAACCAAATTCAGTTAAAAAATAGAAATTGTATTCTTCAATCAAAACACGTTGGATCGATTCATTGTCAGAATAATTCGACCAAACTCTCTTCCTCGCGCGCATTGGCTCTTATTGACCTTTTCTCTTCCTTTATAATTTTCCATTTTCTCTATTTAACTGTACATTATCAAGAGTCTCGCGGTAATTTAGTGAATTTTTCGAAGGAGGTACTTTGTTGAGCGCAAAGAGAGTTCGCGGGTTGAATAATGGATATCGGATTTCCGTGGATGCAGAGCGACATCGATCCGCAAACCCCGTGGACTCTCTCGCTCGCGCGTACGCGTCGATTGGTCCGATCGTTCGCTGAAAATCTGCCGCTGCATGGGCTCGCGATCGATCGATCTCGCCGCGGTGTCCGCGCGTCATCCGAACGTCGAAGCTGCCATTTCTAAAATGGCCGGCGCATGGGGTCGTCTCTGCGGCGCACCGTGGAACTTAAAAGCGAGGGGAAAGCTTATGACCCCGTGGGATCGCTTTACTCCGCCTTCCCTCTATTAATAATACACGAAAGACTGCACGGTACTGCGTACCGCGGACGAGTTTATTCGGCCGGCCGACGATTTCCGCCACTCCTCGCCGTTCGTTCTCCGCGCGGTGGTAACGGCGACCGGGTCGGTTTAACCTGTTTGGACACGTGCAGCGACTGTAATCGCGACTATAATCGACAGCCGCGATTACAGGTGTAATCGGCAAAACGACGACGACGACGACGACGCTGCTGCCTCTCCACTGCTGCCGCGCGGGCCGCGCGTTCACGCGAGAACCGCCACTTTGCCGGCTAATCTGTTTTCGCGTAACACCGTTTGTAATACGTTAAAATCGATCAGGGAGTCAAGGCGATACTTAGGAGGCCGCGTAATCGTGAGCGTGGTGGAGCGTGGGGCGGCGTGCGCGCGCGAGACGCAGACAACGCGGAATCGTGGCGGGACGCATTATCGAGGAGACGGGGTGCGACGCGGCGAAAGAGGGATGAAAATGGGACGTGACGAAAGCGAATGTACGTGCATGTGAGCGCGAGCGCGCGCGCATGTGTGTGTGGTGTTTGCGCGGGTGTGGGTGAGCGCGCGCGCGCGCGAACGCCTGTGTGCACGTGCGGGTGTACGTGTACGTGCCGTAGGACGGGTGCGGAAGGCTCGCGAGGGTTGGAAGCGCAATTTTGCAGCGTAAACCCTTGGCGCCGGGCCAGGGGCGTGTATCACTCCCGCATCGGAATTCGTTGTTCCATGCCTGGTTACCAACGGGAGTATTTTCCGCGCTCGGTCTCTCGCGCTTTTATCCTTTCTACCTTTGCCTCCCTTCCTCCCCCCCCCCTCCTCCTCCTCCCCCTGCCACTCCGCCCGTTCTCGGTCTCGCCCGCCTGTGCGCCGCTCATCCCCTTTTCGTACACCTTATTCGCGGCTATTTACCTGAATTATATTCGCGGACGACACGTCGCGGACGTTCGCGAGCGCGCTCGCGCGCGCGTTCAAGGTCGCGGCCTAGAAAACAGGCGGCGAACATAACGTGGAACTTACGGGACTGCTTTCGGGGCTCGGGAAGATTGCGTCGCGATTGCGAGTCCATCGATTGTGTGTCTGTGTGCGATCTCGCGAGATTGATTTCGTACGCCCCGGCCGGGCCGGGGAATTTGCAAACGTTAACGCGTTGACTGCCGCGCTGATTGTACCATTGATTGGACAAAAGCCTGACTGACAATTGAATTGCTAAAGACACGCTAAGTGAATGCATTTCGAGATACGTTTATCTTCGATCTCGTTTTGTCGGCTCTCTTTATATTGAGTGCGCTTTTTAAAAATTAGAACATAAAAAATTAAAGAATTCTAACGAAATTATATATATATAATTCACATATAAGGTAATAATAATATAGAATTAAAAATAATTAAAAATAAATAATAAAATTATAATCTCTCTCTCTTGATAAAAATATTTTGCAAATATTCGTCTTTGTAGTATATTTATATTCTATTTATATTTTTGTTCCAATATTTTTTAGTTTTTTGTAGAATTATTTTTGTGTAAAACTAAAGTAAATATGTTCATTAATTAGGTATATTGTTCTTAAGTTATACGGAATTGCTCATAGGGCTCCGAAAATTTTTGATCCGTTGCTACATAAAAATCTTTTGCAACCATCATTAATAGTTTAAAATTTTTACTATATTGATTTACACAGAGAGAAAAATGTTTGATATTTATAACTATAATCACATAGAGAAATAATTGCTATAAATTATGGTCAAGACAAGCATTTTTTAGCCAATTGTACTATGATTATTAGTGATAATTATATTATATGCATGTTACTATTGCTATCTTTATGTTGGAACGACCAAAAAATATGATTGGAATTGGACCTAAACCATATTTTTGGTTATTCCAACACAAAAATAGTAATAGTAACATGCATATAAGATGTATATAAGACTATTATCATTAAAATTATAGTACAATTGACTGAAAAATGGTTGTTTTGATCATAATTTATAGTAATTATTTGTCTATATAATTATAATTATATAAATATCGAACATTCCTCTTTCAGTATATCATATATATAATGAGGATTTTATTAAAATTATTACAAAAATTATCTATACTTGAATTTTTTCTCTGTTCGTGATTAGAGTTTGACAATACAAAAATCTTAACAATACAAAATCTTGAAAGAAATCTTGGGAGCACAGAGATCTTGATCACACATAAAATATATAAATAAGTTACTTATATAAAACTTTTTTTATTATATTTAATGTAAGAAACCGAAATGTAACAAAAAGTTATGTTTATTTTATCCTTTGACATCTTAATTTGGTACACTAAGGGTCGGTTTATCCAACCTCTTGCTAAGCTAACTAACAGTTAAATCTTATGTCTGTTTCTACCTAATTTAAAGGAGAAACAAAGACAGACGTATGAGTTAACTGTTAGTTAGCTTAGCAAGAGGTTGGAAAAACCGGCCCTAAGGTCAAAAACGACAGCAACGATAACAGCAATAGCAACTTGTCTTTTTGTTATATGAGAGGCAATTAAAATGGCTCAACTGTATTTAAACATCATATTCTCACCAGCTATATTTTTTTTCACCGAAAGTTCTTATTCTACTAGTTTGCGGATAATTCAAAATAAAAAATCAGGTCATTTTGAAAATGAGCCCAGTGTGCTAAATTAGGATTAGAAAAAAAATTGGGAGTTCTTCTTCTACATTTATAGAAATATCGACTACATCATTCGTAATCATGTTTAATATTATGTGTATCGAAACTGCATAATTTAATTTTCAGTATCACTTGACACAGCTTTTTCGCCGCAGCCCGAAGCACAGTGGCGACAAATAGAAATTTACTGTTCCAAAGTCGTTAGAGACCACAATTTTACAGCAATCGGGATGATTTTTTTTTTTTTTAATTAAACGTTAATCAATGTAGAAAAAAACTGTCGAGCCCGATTTCTTAAAAAATTTTTCTAAATGTTGCAATATTAATAGGAATTAAGTTCGTATTCAGTAACCTCAATCTAATATTCCTTACAGTGACACATTTCGTGCTACAGAAGCATTTTTTTCATATCGGCTATGGGATTGACAGACAGCTGTTAAATACTAGATTTTAATACTGACTTTACATTTATGTTGAACGGCTTTGTGCATCCTATTGCAACATATATACTGTGTTAAAACATAATGATTTTATTTATGTTGACAGGAGATTAGCAGTTGTCAACTGCCAAATTCTGACTTTTATATCAGATTCGTAATCAGCGATGCTGAAAATCTTCGTACACTGTACTGTGCAGCGAAAAGATGAAGAGTCTTCCAATTGGAGTGACTCACAAAACTTGATAATTTTTTTTCTACAAATTCTTATTAATATTGCAACACTTAGAAGAATAAAAAAAAATCTGGCTCGACAGTTTTTTTCTACATTTCAACTATTTAATTAAAAAAACATGTGTCCCGATTGCTATGAAATTGTGGCCTCTAGCGATATTTGAACAGTAAATTTCTATTTGTCCCCGCTCTGCTTGGCTACAGCCGAAGTTCGACCCGCTCGCTTCATTTTCTCAGCTTGTGTCAACGGCCGCGCCGTTGTGCAACATCTGCGCGTTAATATATCTGCGAGATTGTTGCGGGTGGGTTCGCACGTTTAAAGTCACGACTTGATCGTCAACCACTGTTCGGCGATCGGCGTAAACTGCGAGCCAGTCCGCGTACGTGCATTTTCCGCGTGTACGGGAGAGCGGCGCGAGAGGTGAATCGTAATGCGTCCCCGTGAACCGACCGCGCCATTCGCGCCGTCATCGAGTGGTCTTCGTTTTCGAGCAGATTTAGCGCACCCCTCGTGCGGCGGATGAGCGATATTGTAACGCCGATGGAACGTGCCTCGGCACGGCTGGCGGTTCGTTGGTTCGTTCGCTCGTTGGTTCGCGTTAACGCGCGCGAATAAGACGAGGATATTATTCCGATGTGGATCCTCCGATCTGATCTCATTAAGAGACTTTTAGCGAGGAACATTCGAGAGCGCCGCCGAGGAGGGACACGTGTTAAATTAATGCCTCGGGGATTTAGTTATTGAAGAGACGAGAGAGCCGAGCGAGTCGCTGAGGAACACGAAGATGTAATTTCTTGGGATGGTAGCGAGGTGGATTATATCAAATATCAGAGATGGCCGTGCATCTCTAATTGCTTGAAACGGATGCGCTCGCGAGATATTTCTAACGCGTCGCGATAAGAAATTGTATTATTTTATGCGGCAGATTCGCGCGGCGCTTTCGTCGGATTATCGCTGGAATATAAAGCGTAAGACTGGAAAAACTGTGTTTTCGCGCGCGCGCGAGATACGACGGGGGCGTTGTGATTAATCGATAGGATCTTGCTGTTTCACTGCGCGCGAGTCTTTCCCCGCGCAATGTCGAAATAAGAATTTCGATCGATCTCTTAGGGTTCCCTCGCCCTGCGGCCATCTTGATTAATGACGTCAGTATCGGAAAAACACATGCTGGAAATTCTCACAAAATACGCTGAGAGAAACAGGTCTGTCTATGAGATGACACTCGCGATCGATTGTAAAATGTGTTCCAGATTCGCAAAATATTCCAAGAACGTTCCTTCTGCTTCAATGATCAATAACTGTAAAATTAATATGACAAAATCACATAGTGGATCACAAGAAGCAGGTCACGTGTCACGTTAATTTACGGCCCATTTAGCAAGTGGGAAGTTTCCAAAAAATATTTTACATATTTACTCGATTGGTTACAAATACAATTTTATGAATATATTTTTTCATTTCAACGTACTTTGCAAAAAATTTTAACATGCGCTTTTTCGTTTCTGGCGTCATCAAAACAACAAAATCTTATAATTATTGAATCTTAAATCGTTGTATGTATAAACGCAAAATCTTTTTCTTAAAACATATAAAATTACTTCGTTTACTTATTTTAATGCAGAATTAGTATAGTATTTTTTTGCATCTTAAGTTATCTATTTTAAACATAATGATTGCGACAAATTTTTTAAATTTATATTTCGTACATTCAAGCTTTTCACGAAACCAAAGCTTTTCACGAAATCAAAAGCCTTAAACGAACTTAACCACTTCGCTGGCATTGACGCACTTTTGCGTCAAATAAAGAATGTACCAAAAATGGCGTTGACGCACTGATGCGCACATTATTTTATTTTTTTCCCGTTAGCAAGATTTTCATGAAACTCAGTGTCCAGGGGTTTTCGGGGTCGCTGATTCCGAATCTGAATTCTAAATTTGCAAATTTAAAATGGCGGATTCAATATGACGGATCAAAATGTGAAAAGTGACTTGATTATGATGAAATCTATTTGCGGTTTTTGGGGTCACTGCTTTCGAATCTGAGATTAGTTTTGTCAAATTCAAGATGGCAGATCCAATATGGCGGATCAAATGGAAAAATGACTTGATTTGGATGAAACTCAGTACTCGGAGGTTTTTAGGGCTACTAATTTCGAATCTTAGCTCAAAATTTTGAAATTCGAGATGGCGGACAAAAATGCAAAAAATGATTTGATTTGAATGGGACTCGGTACTTGGAGGTTTTTAAAGTCGCTGATTTCGAATCTGATATTAATTTGAATTTTCAAATTTTGATCTCAAATTCAGCAACTCAAAAAGTACTTTAGTACTGACTTTTATAAAAATCAAACAGCATTTAGATCTATTTTTGGGTCGGTTGATGCTGATTTTCTCTGCCAGCGAATTGGTTAATAGCAGAGTCGCATATGGAAAGTTAGCTGTTTTAACTTTTTTAGCCAAATTTTCCTCTTTTTTAAATTTCTTGTTTATGTAAAAGTAGCTTCAAATTTAGTACTTATTTATCAATTAAGATGTATGGCAGCAAGGAAGCAGTTGTATAAAAACGACGAGATCACTAGCTAAAAATTTACGGTCCTGATTAGGTTGATTTCAATCAATTATCTGGTATAAAGTGATATTATCGGGTCCTAGTTATTAATAATCCTATTATTAATAAGGTTCCGATTGCCTCGCTGCGTTATATAACTCATTAGGGCCTGATGACATCACCTTGTGCAAATCAAACGACTGATCGGGATCTAGAATAATCCCCGATCAGAACTGTGAGATATATTTCTAGCCAGCAGGTTTCATCCTGATCTCGAATTATTGCGAGTTATCGCGAGCGAAAATTCGACACCGAATGACCTTTTGGTATTTCGCGACGCTCTCCATTTTCTATCCCGGCCGTCGCCCGTTTTATCGCGCCCACGTGGCAACCACGTAATATAATAACGGGGCCGACGTAACCTACCCCAATGGTATACGTCGGTACCGGGGGGAGGGGGGGAGGGGGGAGGGAAAGAAGAGTGGGTGGTTACGAAACACGGAAGACCAGAACTGGCGCGGAGGGCCGTAACGCGATTTTCTCGATTATCTTTTTCGAGGGCGCGCCGAGAAACCGAGCTGTATTATTGCGCCCGGGTCACGTTTCGACCGTCGCTTAACCCTTCCGATGCGGAGTGCGTTGCCACGGCACAGAGTCGGTGGTTCATTAATGCGCCGCTAACAACCGAAAAATGTAGTAAACGTTAAAAAACCCATTGCCATAACATTTTATTATTAAGAATTTACTTGAATATTAGCCTCTCGTTGGCACACTTCTTTTTGCTGCTTACTTTGCCGCACACTCTGGGTCTGTGAGATCCAACAACTTTTCCGATATGCTTTTAATTCTAATTTGGCACACTACTCCGAGAGGAAAATATGGTTACTTTCGCTCCCAACCAAACTGTTTTGTAATTTTAACCACAAAAATAGTTAGAGTAATCTTTCTGATAACACTAACTATTTAAATAGTTAAAATAACCACTGTTTTAGTAAGCGTTATTAGAAATATGGTTATTCTAACAATTTTTTGTGGTTAAAATTACAAAACAATTTTGTTGGGAGCGAAAGTAACCATATTTTTCTCTCAATATAGTGCTATCTTCGACCCCATTCGATTTTTTATTTTGAATTACTTACAACCTAGTGGAATGTGGACTCTTGTTTTACGCTTTAAAAAGAAAATTATAGTTGGTGGGAATATGAGATTTAAATATTGCTGAGTCATTTCAGCCTGCCAGATAACAAAAATCAAAATCGCTACGGAATCGTTTTTACCTCAATATGCCAAGTTAAGGTATCAAAGTGTAAAATAAAGATGATTTTTTGTTATATTTTTCGGTCCTTTACATTACAATATAATAATGCAATATAATATATAAAAAGAGTTCTATATAAGTAACTTATTTATTTTTGGCTACGTGATCAAGATTTCTATATACCGTAAAACTCTAATCACAAACAAAGAAACGATTTAATGTAACTATAATTATTTTTACAGCTATATTGATACAGCTAATTTTTGTAACAATTTTGACGAGGGTAAATTCTAAATTCACTTTTTGACAGAAATAATTATATATTTTCGTGTGCTCAAATAATTGAGTAAATATTTGTCATAATTTCTTTACATAATTCTTTTCTACATACTTAAAAGCATATTTATAATTTTTTACAGATTTTTATTAGCATTTTTACGGAATTTAAATAAGCAAGGACGAAAACGATCCCAGTGTGCCAGAAAATTAATGTGCCCAAAAGATATGCGTCATGTGAGAATAAAATATTTATAAATGTGCTCATCTAACGTATAGATATTACAGTCTTGAATGTACGAAATATAAATTTAAAAAATTTGTCTCAATTGTTTAAAATAGATAACTTAAAATGCAAAAAAAATACTATACTAATTCTGCATTGGAAGTGAACGAAGTAATTTTACATGTTTTTAGAAAAATATTTTATGTTTTTATATGCAACAAATTAAGACTCAACAATTATAGGATTTTGTTTTTTCGTTTAGTTAAATTAGATTCAAACTAGGACTAGTTTCTAGCGTTGGAATTATATTCTCTACACATTTTATTGTTTATTAGATAAAATCGTCCAGTATGTCTTAAGCACGTGAAGTAATATGTTTTTGTTCTGCTTGAGCAACAACTTAAATAACCGCATTTGTCGCGAGCGTTAATTTTAAACGTCAACGAAAAAATAGTTTAATTGACACATTGACCGTAGCCGCTAATTTGTATTGATTGCATAAAAAGTTAACTGGCAATTGGATTATATTACAAATAAATGAAAATCGTAATTAAAATAAATAAATTAAATAAGTAAATTAAATAAATAATAATTAATTTAAGACATAATGAATATAACGTATATATTTTTTACCTCGTTTTATCAGCTCTCTATTTGATATCCAACCAATCTTTTTAAATGCAGTAATTCATATTTTATGTATAACTCTTAATGTGTGTGTATGTAAGACACATAGTAGTGTTATAAAGTGACCCTTGTGGTATTCAATATTGTTAATCAATAATCGAGCAACCTTTCCAGATTTCGTTGCATAGATTCCAAGGTGTTTCTTTTGGATGAACTTTCAGTAGATTGCGAAATAGACGAAAATCGTGACGACAATCTCACGATTTTCTCACATTTGCTTCGAGACTCATCGAGCTGAAGAATCGTGCGGTAATCCTCTCGCTGCTAACTAAACAGTTTCCTTTTATGCAGAAAGTAAAAACACTCGGTTGTATACATGCGAAACTCGTTGTCCTAAGTTACGAGGCCGCGAACGGCGGAAAGGCGTCTTTCGGGGTCGATCTTTTTCGGACGGCGTTCGTGGACGCTCTTCACGCCCAAAGAGTTAAATGGGACTTCCAGATAACGGCTGCTCACGCCGTCTCGTCGAGCGAGTCGTCCGCGAAATGCGCGATCGGCCGTGTCGCGCGCGGTTGCCTTCTCTTGCTCTTGCTCTCTCTCTCACACACACACACACTCTCTCTCTCTCTCTCACACACAATTGTTCTCGGAGCCCTTCTTACACCGTTCGCTGCCGCAGCCCTTCTTCTTACCCGCTTCGCGTTCGCCTCCTCCGACCTTCCCCTTTCCTGTGGACGATTTACACCGGCGGCGTGATATAATAATGGAGACCGACGTGACCTACCTCACCGGAACACGCGGTGCCGTGGGTCGTGGATAGGTGGATGGATGTAAGGTAGGAGGTAAGAGGAGGTGGAGAGACAGGGGGAGGACGTGGAGGGAACGAGGCAAAGGGCCGGGGGAACCCCATCCACAGCGACGCGCGAGAGTCGAGGGTCGTAAAACCCCCTACACTCCAACTGAGACTCGTCCTACCGCCCTACCAGACGGAGACCCTAACCTACCTCACGTCTGGGTGACGTTGGGCGGGCTAAAGGGGCCGACGAAATGTCGTCCCTCGTGCCACAGAGACACACTTTTGTCGCGGCCCAACCCCCGACTCCCGAGCCCTCGTTCGCCCTCCATCCGCGCCCGCCGCCCTCTCGTCCGTCTCGCCTCCTGCTTTGCCCCGTCAACCCTCGCCGCTGCTCATTGTCGAGGAAGTCGACACCCATCTGCGGCGTCGCGACCTTTACTCCGAGCAGAGCGCCGCTCGTCGAGGCTCCCCCGAGTCGGGACGTATTAAACGGCAGACACGGAACGGCTTCTCTGTTTATTTCCACTTCCGGCCCGGGGATAACGACGCACGACGACGGGGACTCGTCATACGGGAGAATTCGAATCAACAAGTAAAACGGAAAGGCAGCTTCGCCGACGGTTGACTGCCCCCGTCGAGGAACGTGGGGCGCGATCGGGGATATAAGTGTCGCTTCGACATGTACATAGTATGTGTATCGCGAAATCCTGGGAAGCGCGCGAACGTAGCCGTTTCCGTGTAAATGCTCTTTAAATGGCGATACGTGTGGCGAGCGATGAGAGTATAAATCAAGTGGAGGCTACGACCACATGCTCGGCGATGTAACAAAATAAAAGAGAGAAAGAGAGGGAGGGGGAGAATGGGGAAAAAATACGCGCGGCCTCTTCCGCGGGAAACTTGTCGGCATCCGAGAGGCTGTCTGGCCGCAAACAACGCTATTTGCCTGATAAATACTAAGCGATCGGGGCCGATACCGATCCGGTGGTACGCGAGCAGTCGCGAAAAACCCTTTCGCCGACGGTAATTCGTGGCGAATTAATCGGCCGGAGGTTGAACCGGCCGGTAGATATTTGATGTCGAGCGGAATTCGTTAAGTTTAATTAGACGCGAGGCAACTCCATGGCGCGCCACAATGCGGTCGATTATCGGACTTATTAAAGATCGTTACCGTGGAATCCGGGCGCGTATGCGGCGGGATACCGAATACTTTTCGCGAATTCGCCCGCTCGTATCGCGGAAGAATATAAATAGGAAGAGCCGATGTATAGCGGAAGCGCGCGGGCATAGGAAGAACTCGGGTGAAAAAAAGCGCGAGCTAGCTAGTTAGCGAACGAGAGAGAGAGAGAGAGAGAGAGAGAGAGAGAGAGAGAGAGAGAGAGAGAGAAGGTCCACTCTTCGCGCGAACTAATTTATCGGGCTTCGCCCTCGTATCCGCGGCGCTCACTCTTTCGGTGCTTGCTCTCCAAGCCAAGTTTCCGCTCGACAGGCGGGGATGGCAGGAAGGAGGTCACGACAGCGCTTTAACCCTTCCGAAGCCATCCGAGACGATAGCGGGCGTCTTGACCCGTCCTATCTCCACTTTGCCGTGCCCTATCCTCCAGCGTAGCGTGACGTAATTCCACTCCGTGAGCCCAAGTTCGACCTACCTAGGCGAGAGCGAGAGAGCGCGCACGCAAGAGGGAGCGAGACTCGACGCGCACGTTTACACAGCCTCACACTCCCACACACCACACACATACACACAGGCGTATATACGAGACACACGCACGCACGCGCGCACGTATCCAGTGCGACGTTCCCGAGATTCGAGCGCTCAGAGAAGGCTCTCTTGGCCAAGAGCAGAGAGAAGGGACGACGTCGTCGTAGTCGTCGTCGTCTCGGTTGGGTGTGTGTGGCCGCGTAGCTGCAGCCGTCAATACACTTTGCCGAAGGTAGACGCGTTCCGTCGTGTGGTAGCCCCCGACTACTCCCCCGCAGAATCCTGCGGCCGGGCGACTCTCATATCCTTCGGGCCTCTGGGCATTCACCGTCGTCGTCTTCGTCCTCATCCTCGTCCTCCTCCTCCTCCTCCTCCTCCTCCTCCTCCTCCTCATCGTCGTCGTCGTCGTCGTCGAGGGCTTCTCTGGCTGCTTGCTCATCCGGCAACGTCACTAACGACGACAGACATATTGGTATCGCGTCTCCTTAAAGAGAACTTCCCCCTTCGACAATGTCGTATTCGTAGGCGACAATTAAGTCTCCAACTTGGTTTTGTTAATCCGCTTAATAAAGGCGACTTTCACAAATATACCATCCCTTGGCACTTAATTGACGTCCAGATTGAACGAAACGCATATACATTTCACATTACGTGCCTGAGACGTGTTGGACGATTTCGCTCGTGAATTGTAGAGCGTCTGCACTCAAGAAAAAGATCGGTTGAATTTTGATAGTTGAATCCGTTTTCTTAGTGATACTTTCAAACGTTAACAGCAATAGAAGCACGATCTATACACATGTATAATTAAAGAAAAATTAACCGTACCATAGCTGAGGTAATTGAAGTCAAAATTGGCATCATTTACATGTATCGTAGATGCGAAAACTTCTTATGATATTACGCTTTTAACCTTAGTAAGTAAACTACTCTTACGCTTTTAATGGAAAACAAAAAGATGATGAAAGGGACTTTTATAGAATTAGTAAAAAAATTACAAAATCATTGATCGTTGAGCTTCAATCATCCGTCTAGATTAAGCATCTTTTTAAAGATAGAATAATAAAATAACCTTGAAGATCTATATATAGCTACTATGTAAAAACGCGAAAAATACCTAAAGATTTAGAAAAACCTGACGTCACGATCATTTCTCGCGTGCATTATTTATCAGTACGATATATCTATAAACATATGTCTAACACGGGCAGCTCCAGCCAAAACTATTACACGCCAAAGTGCAAAAAACGATTATTTTTTTATGGATTTTTAAATATTTATGTAGTTTAAATTTGATTGATATTCGCTTGCGTTAATAAAATATACTCTTTTAGGGTACAATAAATAATATATTTAAAATAAGAATACACACAGGCATATAGAAGCTCCCTTCCCCCCACAATACGAATAAAAATAATGTAGCGGAGTACAAAGCAAACAATAGCATCTTTCAAGTGAAATATTCAGACCTGAGTTCAGAGTTAAATGAGAGTTTTTTAGTTGAATCGTGATTGCAGATATAATGTCGTATGTGTTATATAATTCACTTGGGTCTAATTCTGAGTGGAAACCTGAGTATCTCACATGAGAAAAACCTCAAAAAACAACTATTAATAGAGGCCTTAAATGCCGGCAAATTTCAGCAGAACAACTGTTCTTTCAATGGAAACTGTGTGTGTGTGCGCGCTTACATGTGCTCTCACCGTATATAGGAATATTATCCTTATTGGCTGAATTTCTCACGCGTCGGGGAAGCGACTCACGCATTCTTATCTCCTGCATCTCTTATTAGAAACCTAACCTAACATCTGTGCTTGAGCGTTACCGTTTCTCGGAAGCGATCGCGTTTACACGACACAAATCTAGATCCTACAATAACGTCAAAACTGTGTATTATAAATCATATTTGTAAGTATTTAGCAAGTCGATCATTTCTGGGTTGTATTAACTATTACTTCTCAACAGTATTGTTACGAATCAACTACCTTAACGTGATAATAAATGAATCAAACGCTTTTTATTTGAGAGAAACGAAACAAAGTCCAGTTCTAAAAACCAGGGATTCTCCTTCAACCAAAACACGTATGGCTCGTTTATTGCCGCTTTAATTCAATCGATCTTTTTTTTGCGTGTGGTAGACATGATTCCAAAGCAACGCTCTCCCGACGCGATCTCTCACTCCTTTTCTCTCACTGGTGGTATCTCCTGCTGCATTGATGCATGTTTATCCTTCTTATACACGGCGAGAAGAAATCACGCGGCATAACAAGCGCTCAAGTATCGGAAATAATGAACGCTCCAAGAGCCGCAATCATAAATATGCTTCGCGGCTCGTTGCACGGTACCTTCCAGCCGGACGGGGATAAAACAGAAGAGCAACTCGACTCGGCGTGGCCCCTTAATGAAGTTTTAATTACTCGGGCGCTTAAAAATTCAGCCGCGGTGCTTGCCGGGTGCCCGGCCGTAAATCGACGCATCGACGAATCTATCGCGTTAATGGCGCTTGTATATCTTCCCGCTCTGGCCTCCTTTTTGTCTTCTTCGCGCGTAACCCCCGCGAAGCGGCACCAGCAGCATTCGGGCGCAAGAATTCCTCGGCGACGGTGGCGGCGCCGAGGACGGGCGGCGAGAAGGAGAGGAGAGGGGGGAAACTATCGGAAAAGCGCCGGGCGCCGATAGTCGCTCGTCACTCGTCGATTTAATATCTCACGTGCGTTACGGATATTCGATTCGAACTTTCGTGCGCGACGCCGTGCACACAGTCGCTCTGTGCGCTCCCCCCTGCCACCCTACCCTTCACCACCCCTCGCAGGCCCCCTTCGCGGTGCATACAACATCGGCGGCGGCGGTGGTGGCGGCCGCCGCCGCAGTTACCGGCACACCTCTCCACCTCAAGAAAGTTTCCTCGCTGTTCTGCATAAACATTACGAGCAAAAGTGAAAGTACCCAGCGTCACCGTGGCAAAGTTTCGCCACGAGGTAGGACAGCACTTGCACCCTCGATATCGTTAGAAATATCCCATTCGCGGGCGGCGCGCCGTCCCATTTACCATCCAGCCATTAAGTCGACCCATTACCATATACAACAACGTTGTATAACCCGTCGTCGTCGTGAACTTCCATTACCATACGCCCTTTCCAATTGATCGCCGATCGCCGCTAATTAGTCGAATGGCATGAATGGCGCGCGGTAATCGAAGCACCGACGCGTTTGAAGGGGTCGCGCGACTTGGCCCTCTCCTCTTCGGATTCGAAAAGGACCATTTCGATATCCGAGTTTCGGACGGCCGTTCCAAGATCGCTTTGGTCACGAGAATCTCTTTGTGTGAGAATAAGCGCTGTTTAAGAGACATTCTCCTGGAATGTGTCGCGAACATGAAACGTTAACTACTTGCGCAACACTGACAGTTTGATGACGATAGTTTGTAATAGCTTTAATAGTCATGACAAAGAAAAGAAGAGAAAGTAACAGTACGATATGTATATAATAGAACGTGGCTAAACAGCAAAAGTTATCTTAGTTATCTAATCTGAAAATTATAAAATATATATCCATAATTGCTACCAAATTAAATGAAAAGAATTCTGTCAATACAGATCGCACGCGCGTAATCTGTACTTTTTTATAAAATTTAAGGCTGTGTTTTATTGTGGTTGCGCTGATATGTTGACATATGTAAGGAAAATAAAATTCAATCATTCTCAAAGCTAGCTAAATTTGCGATTGATGGAGGAAACACCGGATGAGATTGCGTCTAGGAAAAATCCTGGACCAGCAAGAGTCGTGTCCGCTTCCAAGTCGTTCTCAAAGCCCGAAAATTACTCGCCCCGACGGAGAGCGGCACTCCGTAGGGAGGAAGATCCAGGCACGTTTTTCACAGGGCTCATCTTCCTAATCTTCCTCGAGAGCCGTCGATACGCCGGGACCGTCCGGCGGAAGTTGCAATCCAGCATTGGCGAACTAAGCACAGGATGTTCGGGTTACGCGATGGGGCAGGGCGGGCGAGTGGGAGGAAGGGTGGGAGGGAGGGCGTTCGTAACGGAGCCGACTGCAGTTTTTCTACGGTGAGAAATAGGGTCTTGGGGTGTGTAAACCCGGTTACTTATGGAGGCCATTCCGGTCTGCGGGCTCGCCGGCCTCCGGCTGAGGGGTTTTAAGGACTTAGCTCGACATTAGCGTCCCTGGGGGAGGTGGCGGGCTAGGCGGTGGTGGGCGGCGGTGGATGTGGACGTCGACGATGTGGATGTGGAAGAGCCGGAGGTTGTCGGAGGAGGAAGAGGAGGAGGAGAAGGAGGAGGAGGAAGGAAGGAAACCAAAGTTAGACCAGCGCGAAGGAGCGAGAAAGAGAGTCGAAGAGAATCGGAGGGAACGTGGGAGAGAACGAGAGAGAAACAGTGGGGAAGCAGAAGGAAGATAGAGACAGAGGAGGATGAGGAAGAGAAAGAGAGAGAGACAGAGAAGCTAGAGGGACTCGTTCTCTCCGAGGGAGTAAGCTCTGGATAGGGTTGCGAGGGCCGAGAGTAAGGGTGAATGGTTGGCGGCCGGGGGATCCCCGGGGGGCGGGGTGGCGGAGAATCGCGGAAGCGCAGGGTGAGGCGGCAACGGCGGCGGTGGCGGCGGCGGCGGCGTCGGTGGCGGCGGCACGAAGAGGGGGATGGATGTGCGGCGATTTGGTTTCCAATCATGGGACGACGGGACGCGCCTCTATCGAGCGAGCAGAGGCCCGGCCATCCTACCCCATCCTCTCCTTCGCTTGGAACCATGTCGGTGCTGGTGTGGTGCTGGTGCAAACCAACCCAACCCAACCCACCGGACTCGCTCTCCTTCGCCTGCACCTCCGCGTCTCAACCGACCGCCCTCCTCCTCCTTCGCTCTGCACTTCCTCCTTCTCCTACACCTCCTCTTCCACCACCGCCTCTTGCTCGTCCTCGTCCTCTTCCTTCTCCACCTCCTCTTACTACTACTACCACTACTACTACGCTACTACTACTGCTACCACTACTACTATTACTATTACTACGACTACTACCACTACTGCTACCACTACTACTGCTACTGCTGCTGCTGCTGTTGCTACTGCTACTACTACTACCGCTGTTGCTGCCGTTATTCCTTTGCCACCCTCGGTCTGCCACCCACTGCTACCTACCGCCGTCCTCTGCTTCCACCTACTGCTACTCGTCCTCTTGCCTCCTAAACCATCCCCCATACGCCCGATCTCCTCCAAAGCAACGCACACACGCGCGTACGTCTCGGCTTCTCGTGCTCTCCTCCCCCCCCATTACTTGCACAACCCCCTTGCTCCTTGCCACCCGTCCAATGTCGTCCGCACTTCCCGCAGCAGTCCCCAACCTAGGCCAATCGTGCGAAATCTTAATGCTTTCTTCGACTATCGGACATGGAAGCGGGGACTGCACTCGATGCCTCGAGTCGACTACGATCGCGAGACACTCTAAGACTTGGTCTATAATATAATGGTCGGAATAAGCTTAGAGTATGAAGTAAGCCGTAAGAATTGACCAATCATAGTCGATTATTATAAGAATAATCGACTATTGGCCAATTCTTACAGCTTACTTTTTACTCCAAGTCTAATATTCTGATGAAATTGCCGCTTCTAAACCGCCGGATTTTTACACAGTGCCGCTCTTGATTCTCCGAGGCGTTTGCATATTCCGCATACGCACGAGACACAAGAGACGCGAGCGTACAAACATAAAAAGGAGAAAAGTTATTTCTGAGGGTTCCTCTGCAAAGGCGCCCCACTCGTCTCGACGTAGTTCGCTTCGCATTGCCACTGAATAAATCATTCGTAAAGCGCAAGAGCCGAGTGGCGCGAGCCGTTAAACAACGATTCGGCGACACCGGATAATCGCGTCTGGCCCGAATTTTAATCAGCGCGCGCCAAATTCGAGCCGTCCCGATGAAAGGAGAGCCGGCGATGGTACTGTTAACACATCGATCGTGCTCCGCACGAAGCCGGCCCGTGTTTGAACAAATTTCCGCGGCGGTGTGTGCCGGCGCTAAAAAATATAATTCCGGTGAGCATCTCTCCGCGGTGTCGTTTATTTATACGTCGACGTTTCGAATGTGCGCGCGCGCCATCAAAATAACGCGTAAATTCATAGCCGGCGAAATGAATGCAACAACTGCGCTTCCAGCGGCGGTTGTGATTAGTAGTGAGAGAGCGACCGGGAATTTTTCTCTCCCCGCGACGTGCGTCGCGGCGGGCGCGCTATTTCGCACGGATCAACGACCACCTATCTCGCCTACCGACTCTCTCCGCGGTGGTGCCTTCCCTTTCCCCGTGCCAAACTGATCGGGGGCGGCTTTCCGCGGGCGGCAAACTGTTCCCACGCACAAGCATATCGTCGTTCCCGTAATACCGTAACTGCATTTGCCGCGGGTGACAATGTGATTAGAGCGGGAGCATTAAGCGCGTAGGAGGGACGGAGGGGTTGGGAAGGGGGGAGGGGG
>NW_022639521.1:517456-522411 GCF_010583005.1 Odontomachus brunneus | reverse complement strand
GGGCAAAACGCTCGCTCGTGACTCCGTGTGCTTCGCGAGACGCCGTATCTCGGCGCATCGGCGCGGTTAATTGCCGACGACAAAAATCGTCGGGATTGAAACGGGAGCACCGCACGTGTGCGCACGCGCACGCCAACGTTGGCTTCTTCTTCAGGGATGAGTTCGTTAGAATTCCGTGAGGACAATGATTTGATTTTCCAGCGACGCCTGACATTTTTCTCGCGGAATTATGCGCTGAGCCGGCAGTGCTTGCATCGGAAAAGAAAAATTGAACGTATGCAAAAGTACATATATGCATCGGTATCCCTGTGAAAAGGTTAATGGGAAAATATGCGCGCGAACGCAGATGAGAGAGCACGAGGGCGTCTTGTTAATTTCAATTATTTCCTGGTCGCAATCACCCGGTGAATCGACATTGTTGAGGTGACATCGAGAATACGAAGCAACAACGAAATAAATTGTCCTTAATCGTCCAGGTAATGAATGAATGAACGAATGAACGAATTGTTTAATCAACGGTATGTCGCGTAGGCGACGCTCGTTTGTCATTGCGCCCGTTATTCGTCTCGCGAGTGAAGCGCATGAAGCCGAGGGCGGGAGGGAGGTATCCGATACTTTCGCCGCAAACGTAAAGTGCGTTTCCGTTCGCGGTTTACGTCGTTTCATTGTTTACGGAAGGATGTTTTACAGCCGTCCTCCCCGCGCCGTCTCGACCGAGCCCCAACCACCATCCCGCCCTTTACTCCCGTCAGGAATGTTTAATTAACACACTTCGGCCCGCTTTTTCTTGGCTTTCATTACTGAAATTTTTCTGCCGGAAACACCGCGGTCCTTCCCACGAGGGACCATCCAACTTCCTTAATCGCGTGCCCGGTGGCGCGCTCTTTAAGCATTATCAGTATGCACAGAGTGCAAAGTTTCGCGGTGGGAGCCGCGGTTGGGAAATATAAAAAAAGAGAGAGAGAGAGAGAGAGAGAGAGAGAGAGAGAGAGAGAGAGAGGATCGAAAAAAGAGGAAGTCGGGGAAGGAACGAGAGCGAAAGAAAGCCCGCGGTATTTCCCTGCGTGGAAATTTTTTCAGCCGCCGATAATAATGTGAGGCCACACCGTAACTCGCTTCCACGTGGATTCCGCGCGTGCGAGGACTTAGATCGATCCGCTGCGAGACGAGCGAGCGTGCGGCTAGGTATATAAACGAATACATCTGCTTTTGCAACGAGAGAGAAGGAGAGAGGGAGGAGGGAGAGAGGAGAGGGAGAGCGGGGGAGAATGTACGCGCGCTTAATGCGAGGCACACGAGGATGATTAGCGGCGATAAAGTATCACGAAGAATCGACGCGGCACCCTTTCCCCTCCCCCCTCCCGCTCCTCGGTAATTGATCTAGTTCTTCAGAGGTTCTCAGCGAGCAACTCGCTTGGAAGTTTTATCTTCGCCAACTACGTGCGGAAGGAGATTAATCGCCGCGCAAACTCGCGGGAACTGCATCCGCTCATGTTAATCACGGAACTCACGCTGAGGGTGCAGAGACAAAAAGGAAAGAAGAAATAAAAAGAGAGTCGAAACGTCGCGTCGCGTTTGCGGCGATCTCCGATCGCAGAGTGCTCGCACAGTGGATGAAACTCGATAACGCGCGTTGACATAAGAAAGCTGGACGGAGCGTTCTACAAAGGAAAGGGCTAATTAGCCCCGCTAATTTCGAGAGGAAAGTTACGGTACTTTGGGTATTTCCGTCGCGGTTTCTTTGGATACATTTTCGACTTTGTATTACGCTGGAACCGTGGCGTTTGCGACCAACTGAAGTGGCGTCTTCGAGGAACTTGGGTCCATCAATTCATCGTAAATTGTCAATGCGTTATAAGATGTACAAAAAGGGGGCAAGTGTATGTGTGAGCCAAATGACTCGAAACATCGTAACCTTTATCGTAAATTGATAGTCTACCTTGCCTAAATCAACAGCACATAAGCAGCACTCGAATCACTCAGATATTCTTGCGTCGATGATAACGCATTAAGGAGGTTCTAGCGCTACATTCTGGTCACGCAATCAATATTTTATTTATAAAATCGTTTAAAATGACTAAAAAAATAATTCTGCAACAATATTAGTAAGATTAAATATCATAATACGTAATCAATCTTTTATTTTAAGAATATTTAAAAAGTGATAAAACAAAAGTTGTAAAACGCTCATTTGATGTCAATATTAATTGACAATAAGAAAAGAAATATATAACAGAAAATGCACTCGTTATTGTACTTGATAAACGATCAGTTTCATTTAATTTGGAAATGCATAGATATTACGTTAAGATAAATCATAAATATCGTTTGCCAAAATAGAAAACCTCGCAACTCACTAATTTCCAATTTTACAGGAGATTTTCCAAACGATGCAGAATCTTTCGAGACAAGTCGAATGGAACCAGTAACTCAATTTCACCAAAAATTGGAATTACATGGTTTCCTAATTTGGCCGACGATACAAGAAATACAGAAATGACATTATAAGATTGTTTCAGATTCGGCGCTATAATTTACCATATATAGGGTAAGTCAATAACTATTATCACTTTGAATACCCTCGATGCAAGAAAAGGAGATCGTCACAATCTCGAATTTTCGAAGCTGTTTTATTAAAAAGCACAATAAGCATTGTGATTACGCTTTCTTTCTGGGAGGCACAGCATCGAAGATCTTTATAAGTCACATTTGTTTTTTGCTTCAAAAATATTCAAAATACTATTAAAGAAATGTTATTGACTTATTTTGCATGTATGTGATTGTATGATATTGTCATTTTTCCTCTCACATATTATCGATTTCACGAATATTCTCATCGAAAGATCTAAATTTCTCTTCAACCTGACGGTAAATTTATGTGATGCTTCACTAAAAGATATTAAATTGTTCATTTTGTTATTACAAGTTTTTTAAATTTATATACAAATATGTCAAATTATAGGAGAAATGTGTCGTATATTAAAGGTTCTACACATGTTTGTACAATACAAGCTTTCTAAATATCTAGGAAGTGATACGATAAATTGGGATCTCTGTTGCGCACATTGTTAGTTCGATTGACCTTTATATCATGTACACATTACAGGTTCATTTTATATATATTTGGTCAAAAGCTAGAATCTTCTTTAATCTTCACTACTCGCGACAAGCTCATAAATCAATGAATATATTGATAAACAACGATGCGTTACGCATCTTTCTTAGAGACAAACCGTCGGCCATCGATCGGCCGATGCCGTTAGAGTTGCGCTTTCACGATATTAAAGACGTATTCTATGAAAAAAGTCCCCAATTCACCGCTCAAAGTCGCGAGACGGCCCGTAAGAAGACCGGCGTTAAATCACTTTTGAGAGTTGCGCGACTCTGTGTCATTCGCGACCGCTTCGCGCTGCGTACCTCGATGTCTTCAAAAGAGAAAGTTCAAGTGAAGTATCTATCCATCGAGGCGCGAGCGCGAAATACCGATATCGAGGGACGCGTCCGGCTTAAAGCGGAGATGCGCGGTGTCCGTAAAAGACGTCTTATCGCAAGGGCGACCTTTCCATTCGATAATTTCCTCCCACGGGAAATACGCGGGGGCTGGCTGGCTGCTGCTTCACCGGAATGCTCAACTTCGACGTCCCTCGTGACGTCACGCCGGGCTTATCCGCTATTATCAGCCGTAACCGGCGCGCACGTTCGACGCTCGCGGGAAACTGCGGGCTCGGGAAGAAGTGGGGCACGGAGGGGGATGCGAAAGGGCGCGCGCGGCGGAGATCGGCAGGGGTCGCGAGAGAGCCGGCCTCGTCGTTCGCGGACAAGACGCTCTCTCTCTCCCGGAGAGTGCGTAGGGGTTGAGCACCCATTTGATGCCCTACATAGCGGAGAGTCTCGGAGGCCGGGGGGATCGGTCGAGGGGGGTGGTCTGGGCAGGGACGAGGAAAGTGGCGTGAGGATGGTTGGGCGACGTAGGAGGCGAGTTCCGTGGAAGGAGGTAGACGAGGATCGAGGACGGAGGTGGCGCGAGGGGACGGGAGGGGGAGGGGGGCAGTGGTGTAGGACGTTGGAGCTCTTTGGGGCTCTGAAAATGCAGCGTAATTTGTCTTTGTCTGGCGGGGGCGAGCGCGTAGTAACGGCGAGAAGGGCGGCTTGAGGCGGCGAAGGGTGGCGGGCGTGAGGGCGGAGGACGGGGGATGGACGAGGACGAGGGAGAGAAGGTGGTGGGCCGCGGTTCTCGGTGGCGAGAAGAGTGCAAAGGGGGGTGCTCTGCCGGCGGCCCGTGGAGAGTGATGAGGAGAGGGCTGCTCGGGCCGCGCGCGAGAGCGGGGGTGAGAGAAAGAGACGAGAGAGCGAGAGACTACGACGCGCGAGATGCGCGGAGGGAGCGTGGGCGAGGATCGAAAGAGAAAGAGGGAGACAGAGACAGATTCCGTGCTTGACCCGCCTGGGATCGATGCGTTCGTCTGCCAGAACGCCGAGACGCCCGCGTCCTTCCTTCCTTCCTTCCTTCTCTCTTCTCCGCTCTTCTCTTCCGTCGCCCAACTATCTTACTCTCTCTCCCTTTCTCATTGCCTGTCTCCATCTCTCTCCGCCCCTGTCCTTCGTCCCGTCTCCCTATCTCTCTCTCGTCACGTCCTCCGTGTCCCTCTTTTATCGTCCCTCTCTCTCTCTCTCTCTCTCTCGGTCGCTCCTTCTCGCGAGTTTCGTCCTCCGTGCTTTCACGTCGTGCTGCTGACGCTGACGCCGGTGCTTCTGGTATAGCTGCTACCGTTGGCGCTGCCGCCCACCCTTCGTCTCCTCCATCCACCCCCCGTTCCACCCATTGCGCGCCCCTTCGCCCCCCTTCAGCCCCTCCACCCTCTCTACCCTTTTCGAAAAGCAGCGTCGTTGGCCGTCGGCGCAACGCACACGCCGTTAACCGCACTGCACAACGCGTGCAATCCGCCTCACCCACC
>NW_022639521.1:516762-516986 GCF_010583005.1 Odontomachus brunneus | reverse complement strand
CCCACCAGCCGACCGACCGACTGCCACCCGCCTCCACCGCCGCTGCTCTTCGTCGCCTCGTCCTTCGCCCCACGGTCCTCTCTTGCCACGCTGCCTCTTCGACCCTCTTCCACTGGTTACGACACACCGCGTACACACACATTCGCACACGTTACGCACACACACACACGCACACACCACACACACACACACACACACACACACACACACACACACACACACAC
>NW_022639521.1:514006-516330 GCF_010583005.1 Odontomachus brunneus | reverse complement strand
CACACACACACACACACACACACACACACACACACACACACACACACGCCCGCACGCACGCACGCACACGCATACATGCGCGCACCTACACGTGCATACATATGCCTTTCTCGGCACGCACGTATATCTAGTATACGAAGTAACACGCACGTATCTGCTCTTTCCAGCGGTCGCCTCACCTCTCCTCTCTGCCTCACCCTTTCTCTCTATCTGTCTCTCTCATTCCCCCTGTCGTGTTCTCTTTTCCTGTCCTGCTTCCCCCTACGCCTGCCCTCTCTTGGCCTCTCTTGGTCCCTTCGGTATTTCTCGTCCTTCTCTCGCCCTCTCTTAGTCGCGCCAACCGTCTCTCTCTTACCTTCTGCCATGCTTCGCTCCCTTGCTCACGCAAACCCAGGACCTACGGACCTAGGAACCGCACCCCGAATATCGAGCCGCTCTCTCCAACGTCGCCAAATGCTTTTCGGGAATGCGGCCCAGTCCGATATCCCTCTCACTGCTTGCCTGCCTGCCTGCCTGCCTGCCTACCTACCTCTGCCTGCCTCTGCCCGCCTGCGGGCTTGCATTTTCGAGAGACACCACGCACACGTCGCGGACGAACGAAGTGGGAAATCGTAAATTCGCCTCTCGTCGACAGGCACGGTTTCGAAGTCGGGATTAGCGTCGCGGTCGTCCCCGTTTTTGCGAACGACCGAGGAATAAGCCGTTGGTAAACGCGCGCACGTGCGGTAGTGCCCGTGCGCTCTATCGTATTTCTTCTTGTACGTTTTCTCTTTATTCCGCCGCCCGAGTTGATACGAAGACACGGTATTTATAACGCGGTAAATCTATCAATCTGTCCATTTATCTATCTCTCCATCTCTCGACCTATTCACCGATTCGTCGCAGTCATCAAATCGTCACGGCTGATCGTTAGAACGCAACGTTCGTTAGGATCGGTTACGCCGACGTCAACTGCCGCCGACTCTGCTTGAATAAATTTCCTTTCGTCGTCTGCGAGACTATCGTGAGCGAGATTATAATCTAAAAAAAAAAACGTACGGTGAATCGACGTAGTCGGACTCGCGTAACACCGTCCATATATGATCGTTTCTTAAGGGTTGTATTTTGGACGCATGTTGAATGCTAAATATGCCTTTCTGATCCTCAAACTGTCGCGGAGCCCCACGATAGTGTGCCTATCCGATCTTTCGATGAGCTTTTAATGTATTCAAGTCCAAGGTGTGGGCTTTCTTAGGGACGCCTTATCATTTGAATCATGTCGCTTATTACGTTACTTTTTAACTCAATTGAAAATTAATTTATATCACTGGAAATTATTATTATCGTATTTCTCGTTTTGCATAACCAAAGAGTATTTTTCGCGAATAATTAAATAAATAAATTAATAAATATTTTAGTATCGGTCCAAATCGAAATAAGTAATAGAAACATGTATGAGCCAAAATCACTGAATTAACGCCACTCATTAATATGAATAACTTTAAACAATGGGTAGATAATAATGTTTGAATGAGTGATAACGCACGTGTCGGATATTTTTCCACATTATATTCGACATTATATTCAACATACGCGATTAATATTGTATACCTTGGTAGCCTGTTTAGATATAGCTTGTTCTTCAATCAAAATAGCTCATCACAATCGATGGGAGGCACTATTGTGGCGAGACACTTTCTTGCGAGACGTGCATAAAGAAAAATGGAATCTGAGGTGAAACCGTTAAGCCCTTCGCTACGATGGCTCCACTGTTGTGATAAAACAATACTACTGACTGCTACAATGACTCTAAAGACACGACGACTAAGAAACTTTATTGACATGTATACAATTCGAAATGCTCACAAGTTCTGGCGGGGTTTCATAGTGCTTATCAATGATGACGTCATGCATTAGTCGACCAATCGGAAGGTACGACGTGGCGCAAATATCGAGAAGTTATGTCGCAAGTGCGTTGAAAATAAGGCGTGCCCTATTTCGCCGCAGATGTGGAACACTCGAAACGATCGAAGGCGCAAAGGCGCGCGCTTCTTACGTCAGGCTGGCGGGGGAGGGGCGCGCGGGAGCCTTCGCGCTGTCAAATTTTCCGCGAGACAAGGCGAGAGTTTCGCGAAGGCGGCCGTGCCGCTGGAGGAGGGAGGCGAGAGAATGAGAGAGAGAGAGAGATCGCATTATCGCGGATCCGTCGCGACGCGCTCGCGGCGGCGGAGCGCGTCGGGTTTCGATCGGTGCGCCGAATTTCGAATGCGCTGAAAGATTTACGCGGAGTTGTCCGACGACGAGTGAGCGCAGGGCTGCGCAGCACACGTTCCCGCGTAGGGAAC
>NW_022639521.1:513669-513953 GCF_010583005.1 Odontomachus brunneus | reverse complement strand
GGGGGGGGGGGGGGGGGCGGCGGTATGCTCGAAGTGGCGGATACCGTCGGTATCGTCGTCGCGGCAACGTGGCCGCGCGCGCGCGTGCGCGCGAGCGAGCGAGCGCGAATTACGTAATCGAATGGCTAGTCGAACGCTTCGCGTATCTGGAGTATCCCGCGGGTGCACATTGCGATTTCCATCCTATCCCCCTTCGCCCTCACCCCCATCCCTCTCGCCCCAGCCGACCCCGTGTCCTCCGCACCCCCGCCCACCATCATGCCGTCGCACCCCCCCCCCTCCCC
>NW_022639521.1:513287-513542 GCF_010583005.1 Odontomachus brunneus | reverse complement strand
CCCCCCCCTCCCCTCCTCCCTTCACCTCTCCCGCAATCGCAATCGCGTTACATATTCCAACCGTCCGATCCTCCGGCGCTTTCGCGAATCCTGTCACCGATCCGCGGCGTTTTATTCCCACCGATAATTGTATTTCCGTTCATTGCTATCAACCGAACCGCGCGCGCGACGCGCTGCGGCGCGTACACCAGCGATATATTTACAATCCAAAGGTACGCGAAGGGGAAGAGGGCAGGGGAAGGGTGGAGGGGGGGG
>NW_022639521.1:511177-513254 GCF_010583005.1 Odontomachus brunneus | reverse complement strand
AGGGGGGGGGGGGGGGGGGAGGCAGGGCACAGCCGCAGCGTGTAATTGACGTGGGAGAGGATAACGGCAAACGCGTCTCGGGGCTACTGTTTTTATTATCGCGGGTGAGCGACCCCCATTAGAGAGCGTCTTATGTATCCGTTTGGTCGGACGCGCGGACGTGCGACGAAACGAAGGGATTCCCGGAGAATCCAGTGGACGCACATGAACACACCGACATCGTGAGACGAATCGATCGGCAGCTGCGAACCTGCATTCTAATTTTCAGCGGCGTCACGGCGGGACGTCTTACATTTCAGTCGTCGTCTCGCAACAGTCGCGCCATAAACATTGTTTGTCTTAAATTATCTCGAAGTCATCTAGATTAAGACGAAATGAAAATCGGCAAATTCACTTTGGATGGCTTAAAGATGATTTTTGCTTTCGTTTCGTTTAGATGAAAGGATTAGCGCAATTTATTTGGATAATTTTTTAGATAATGTTTGTTTTTATGAGTCTATTCTTAGAATAATCGTTAAAAATAATTGAAAGCAAAATTAGGGAAAGAAAAAAAATTTATTGGAAACATTGACTAAAAACTTAAATAAAATTTTTAATAATGACGGCTTTAAATGAGAACAAAGACATGTAATGAAAATCAATAGCATTATTAAAGAAATTTGCATATACAATTACGTGCATATAAAATATAAACAGCTACAGTTCATGAACGGAACCAATCAACATGCTTGACATCAACGTGATGATTTCGCTTTGAAAATGAGTAAAGACTTTGACTCTTAGACAAACGGGAAATAAAATTTTTGCACAACATCATCTTAGATAATGTTAGATAGGATGACATACTTTTTATTTATGAAAGATGAAGGTGATTATACTTAATATTTTTTCATCTAAATAAAAATGAAGATGTTTCCACCACACACATTTCTTCGTCTGAATGATCATCTAGATAATTTTATCTAGAGATTCTGGCATATACCGTATATACTGGTAAATAATAGCCGCGCTTTTCGAGATTGCGCGATCACGTAGCAGACAGTTGTCTCTCGTATAAGGAGAAGGATAATGCCGGTAGATAACACTTCATCTCGACGATTCCGAATTGAAAGTCTATTCCAACCATAAACCGCCATGCGTACACTAAGGCTCAGTTTCACAACTTACTTCAGTCGGAGTTTAACTCGTTAAAGGATTATCTAGACCAACTTGCGTAGTCGCACCATTATCCATATGCACAAGAAAATTGATTAATGTAACGTGAAATGTGTCTCAGAAGACACATCTTTTTATTGTACAAATCACAATTGGTTGATTTCCTTACGCATATGAATAACATGTATGTTCGTCTAGATAGGCTTTTAACGAGTTAAACTCCGATTAAAGTAATTTTTGGAACTGGACTTAAGTATTAATAAAATCTGAACACTGATCAGGGTAATTAGACCTAATTGTTCTCATCATGTTTGAACACAATTGATACGATATGACGTAATAAGAACTCTTTGCGTTTAATATTCCAGTTAGGATTCTTAGAAATTATCCATTTCTTCATGTAAAAATGTAATGTATACTTTATGACAAGTTTAAATCGATTAATCGTATATGTTTACTAGCGAACTTGTATTATAATGTAATTGATTTGTGTGTGCGATCACTGTGTGCTGGGATGGACGGCTCGCGGTGTGTACGAAATGTTGACGTATGCTCTTATTCATTTTCAAAGCGGAATCATCACGTTGATGTCAAGCATGTTGATTGATTCCGTTCATGAACTGTAGCTGTTTATTTATATTTTGTATGCACGTAATTGTACATGCGAATTTCTTTAATAATGCTATTGATTTTCATTATATGTCGTTGTTCTCATTTAAAGCCGTCATTATTAAAAATTTTATTTAAGTTTTTAGTCAATGTTTCCAATAAATTTTTTTTCTTTCTCTAATTTTGCTTTTAATTATTTTTTAAAATTCTTTTTCGCTGTTTGTACTTTTCACTTACGTGCATCATGTTTTATTTATATTATTCTTTAATGTAATGGTATTTAATTTTTGCTTAAAATCTGCAATGTATTTAT
>NW_022639521.1:505254-511167 GCF_010583005.1 Odontomachus brunneus | reverse complement strand
ATGTAAATACACAGTAAAGTATCTTTACGACCGCCGTCTACGAGTCCGCTCTTATCCGGGCGATAAAATTTACAGCGCCTGGAAGCAGGCTCGCGCCATATAGACGAAACTCACTGTGTGTGCGTGCGTGCGCGCGTGTGTGTGTGTGTGTGTGTGTGTGTGTGTGTGTGAACGCCCGCTCGCGCACGTGTATAAAATATCCATGCATATTTCACTCGGCACTCGCGACTTCACTGTCCCGTCTCGTCCACTGTCTGCGCCTCTAACTCTCCCCATGATTTTACGCGCGTCGGACGAGACCTGCCTTAACGCTTCTCGATTTACCGACCCGCTCGTTTTATACGCGGATCTTAAACAAATGTCGATCCTTCTGCAATGCCCGAAAATCAACCGATATTTATATTGAAAGAAAAAAAAACAAAGAGAGAAAGAGAGAGAGAGGAAAGAAAAAAGGAGAGAGAAAGAGAGGGAGGGGGAATTAAATCTCCCACTCACGTTCGTCGCATTCGAGATCTAGAAAGGATCGAGTCGTCATTCAGTCAACCTTCGTCTGAAGGTTAACGCGATTATACGCTCAAGATCGCTCGGTTAATCTTTAATCATCGCTGAACTCCAACTACCGTGAAGAAGTACTTTACGGCGCCTTATTTGCGTCCCCCGGAATGAAATAAAAACTTTATTAAAAAATCAATGTCACTCTCTCTCGCGCACACCGCGTGTACGATACGTTACTACGCTAACGTCGATTCCATTCAAAACTGAGCGACAGCGCGGCAGGAATGACGTTCCTCTCACGAGGAAGGGAGATGGGAGAATCTATCTAATCTTCTCTATTTTAAATTAAGGAAGTTGCTCAAATAAAAAATTTAGACGCGCACGCCAGTGGCTGTACGGAATAATAATGCCTCGCGTAATTAAGCACAACACGAATCGATATCCCTCCCTCGAATTTATGCGTTAGTTCGCCAACCGACTCTTCCCGAATTTATCAGGTCGGTGTGAAAGATTCCTCGTATTTGTCGAGCAAAATTGAAAACCAAATTATTCAGCTTCGATGGACTAGAAAGCTTGATGAATAAATAGAATAGCATGTCGAATCATTTCAGGCATCCAGCAAGTTTCTCTATTTTCCTTTTATTGCCCAAATTGATAATTTTATTGTCCAGATTGATACCAGTCAAAATTAAATTAATTATAAATCATTTAATAGAGAACGACAATTTTTTCGCACCAACTTAACATCAACCTAAAAATATTTAGATTAATATTTTTATTAATACCTTCTAGAATAATTTTATTCTCCTTTTATATTATAAATAAGCTAATGCTATAAAGAAAAATCATAATTACAACAGTAAGAAAAACCTGGCTAAGTGTGCAAATTTTCCAAAATTGTTTCCAAATTGCCCAAATCTATAACATTATATCCAAATTGATAATTGCCCAAATTAATACTAGTCAAAGTTTAATAAATAAACAATTCTTTCGCACCAACTTAACATCAACCCAAAAATATTTAGATTAATTTCTTAGTTATTAATAATTCCTAATTTAACTTCCCCTTCTTAGTTATAAATAAACTAATGCTATGAAGAATAACTATAATCACAACAGTAAAAAAAACTGGAATAAGCATGCAAATTTTCCAACATGTTATGTTGAAACTTTCCTAGATAACGAATAATTGTGATTAATTGTACGAAGATGATACAGACAATGTTCTATATTTTTCTATTAAAATTTCTGTACCCGCCGCGGTTATATTGGATTGTGACATCAGAAACGGGAAATGCCTCACTGAAAATTCTTACGTGCTATTTCCAATTAAAAAGATATTTGTATGAAAGAAAATTTCAGATCACTTGACCATATTTGTAAAATGTTTCGAGAACTATACTTTTTCCTTGATAGTCAATAAATAACTATAAAATAAACGTGGCAATATCATGAGAAAAAATAGGAAAGTTGCTTGTCACGTTAATTTTACGATTATTTATTGATTGTCAAGGCAAAAGAATAATTTTTGAAGTATTTTACAAGTATACTTAAGCAAAAACAAAAATGCTTTTTCATATAAATATCCTTTCATTTAGACGTACAAGAATTTTGGACACGCGTTTTCTCACTTCTAATGTCATCAATTAAGTAATGAATACCTAGAAACTTTAAAAACGATCTATGAACTATATATTTTTTCTATAATAATATAGTTCAAAAACATTATTTTGCTATATATATATAGTATCTTTAGTCGTTGAACACGAATCCATTATTACTAAATTTGGCTATCATATCATAATTGTAAAAAAAATAGGTAAAAAGAAACAACGATTTTCAGAGACTTTCATAACGTTGTAGTGACGTTTCAGAAATTATTTTTCTGAATTTCATTAATGCGATATATGAAACTATGAACTTTAGATTTCAAAATACATTTTTATTTCTATACAATTTTTCATTTAAGAGATACAGTTGTTTAAAAATAACCTGTTTCCCATATAATAAATGAAAGAGGCATCTAATTCTATTTTAATATTATATATTTTCAGGAAGTGCTTTTTGTATTTATATAATATAATCAGGAAATACTAAATAAAAAGACGGTAACTTGAACGATTTCTCATACATGTTTATTTATATTATAGACAGCAATTTCTTATACGTATTTATTTATATCCTGGGCAACAATATAATTTATATTTAACTTATTCATATTTATATGCTCGATTCTTATAACTTTCTTAATCATTATTACGTAAAACAGTATATCACACAATTGCAGAAAATTTCATTTTAATTAATAGCATGTCATTAAGTTTAAGCATTCTCACGATGGAATATTAATATGAACCTCAAGATATTCGAAAATGTGAATGACAGAAAGATTGTCCGTATTTTTGGTGTAAGTTTGTGAACTCTCTATGTCTTGTTGAATGCGTTTCTTAATGCGAGAATTCTCCCACTTGACAAGAGCGCACAAAAATCACGATCTCAAAAATTACGAACAACCTTTCTGTTCACGATTATATACAATTGCTTTTAAATCTTTCTTTTCCCTTCTTTATTTTTCCGATTTTAATAAAATTTCAGTAAACTATTTTCTAAAAGGAACATTTTGCATCTCCTTTTCCATATATATCATAATAAATACAGAATGGCGCAAAAGAAGCGAACTGGTTTAAAAAATTCATAACTTTTTAAATCCAATTGTTTTTTCTTTTTTTTCAGACCTTATAAAGGAGATCAGGGAAAATAATTATGGAAAGATACACGATTGCCCAGCGAACAAAAATCATAGAATTTTATTTTGAAAATCAACATTCGATAGCAGATACAACGAGACTATTGCCGCCATTTCAATATAAGAAATCCGCCTTCCATTTCCATAATTAGACGATTGGTGGGATGGTTTCAGCAGCAGAGTTCAGCAGGGGATCTACCAAGAACCGAAAGACCACGCACTGTCCGAAGTGAAGACAATATTCAACGGGAAAGTGTCGAGGAGAATCCACAAATGTCAACTCGATGGCGTTCATTGAAAATGAAATTCTATGATTTTTGTTCGCTGGACAATCATATCTTTCCATAATTATTTTCCCTGATCTCTTTTATAAGGTCTGAAAAGAAAAAGGAAAAAGAAAATTAAATTAAAAAAGCCAGTTCGTTTCTTTTGCGTCATCTTATACATAAACTAAATATACAGTTAAATTGCACGTTGTGCGAACCTACCGAGGCTTTCCTTACTTATACTTCCTCACGTGACCCGTAATCGCGATTTTTACCCGGACGATGCCAAATTTTTTGATCGCAATTTTTCGAAATTGGTCCAGAGAGATATGACGGAGAAGTCGGAAACTTTGAAGACACGAATCGGGCCAACGTTGCGCATAATCCTTCGATTCGAGAAGGATCGATGCGCGCGTGATCACCGTCGCACGTGTGACAGCTGAAGAGGACGTGCCACGCGGGACGGGCGGGACGACGGGGTGGATGAATGGGGACAAGGGAGGTGGGCAGGCATCGCGTTATTAGATATCCGATCTCCACGGGCGAGCGTGCTCCCAAGCAAAACGCGCCGCCAGCAAAACGGCGCCGGTTAAGTTCCGAGAAGAGGCGCGAGTTCCGGCTACGCAAGTACGTATAAAGATACAGGCCGGATACCTGCGAACGACGCTCCGGTCTCAGGTTGGTCCCGCTGACGGCGAGCGTAAAGCTCCGGCGGTTCCAGGAGAACCGTGGCGCAACGCGCCCGGATGGAATGCACCCGGCCAGATAAAAAACGAGCGCGATGGTAGTTTACATATCGCGTGTCGCAACGACGCGAATAATAAAGACAAGCGGACTAGTGTAGCAGCCGGTGGCCACGCGATGCCGATGCCGAAATGCCAACGCGAGTAGGACAAGCCCTCTCCTCTCCCTCCCTCTCACTCCCTCTCTCTCTCTCTGTCGCCCTCCGCGTAGCGCCGCCGTTTGACGCGGTTTTCGGAAGGCACGGCTCTCGCAGCTGCGATTTTCATAAAGCGGCAGACCGTCCTTAGGTCTGTTCTTTTTAGTGGAGCCAGGTTGCACTTTTTGCCTTTGAAGTGAAACAGAATATAAAACCTGGCGTTGAAGGGGAGAAAGATGAGTGCAGCGCTAGTTTCGCTGAAAAGAACAGACCTCTTATCTCCGCTACGAACGAGAAACATTACGATTATGATGATCATTGTACGATCGGGGTGAGCCCTTTTCTTTATCTTTCGTCCTCTCTCCGACTCTCTCTCTCTCTCTCTTTCTCTCCGGATTCTGAAGTCTCGCCACTATTTCTTCGGGTCACACGAATTTTTACATCTGTCACTGCGAAACAGTAGAGATTTATCAAAAAATAATGATAGCAAGAGGTGAAATTAATAAGAAGTAAAATCGACATAAATGTAAAAAAGAACGATCCATTCTTTCTTTCTGCCTGTGTGTAGTTATTCATTACCTTAATAACTCGAACAACTCGAGAAACAAAAATTTTGAAATTATTCCCCTTATTATGCTACCACACCCGCTTCATCGTAATATATCAGGTGCAGTAATTTATCGTAGTTTTAATTCACCACGCGTAATTACGTGATTCATTTTACGCTTGCGTATTTTTTATTCTTCTTCCCCTTTTCCTTGTGTATAACTTTTTTTATTGTTTCTATTCCGTTCTCGCATGTTCTTTAGTTTGACCCTTCATTTTTCCCCTTTGCACCACGTCAAAAGGACCTAACCTGTTCGCAAATGAATAAACAAGTAAATTCCAAACTCTTTTGAATCTCCACATTACGCCCAAGACAAAGATGGTCACTCTACTTACAAAGACATTTCGTAACTCTCTTCCGCTAACAGATTCACGTTTCTCTGTTACATTTACCTCCGTTTAACGGTGGGGTATTACGACGAGTTAGCCTAATTAGTAGAGACGATATAGAGCGCTCAGGCCGCTGGCGTCGCGTACGTATCGCCGCGAAGCGAGGCGAGGCGAGGTGAGGCGAGGTGAGGCGAGGTGAGGCGAGGTGAGGCGAGGTGAGGCGAGATGAGGCGAGGTGAGGTGAGCTGAGGCCAGCCGAGGAGGAGAGAAGCGAGGCGAGACGAGGCGTCGTGTGCAAGGGGATGCACGAGAGACGGAGAAATTCCCGCGACGTAAATGGAGACGAAGAATCCGATCGAAGGAGTGCGTCTCCCTGGCGCCGTTGCGTCTCTGCGTAGTCGAGACGATAGTCTGGGAACATCCGCCGTCGCAGGGCGTCCGTTTACTTAGAGCGTCCGCTCGGCCACGGCCGGGGTGGGGCGGTTCAGATAGAACGAATAGATAGATGGGAAACGAGAGCGCGCGCGGTCTTACGAAAATGCACTTGTTTTCAGCAACCCTTCCCAGTCCCCGCCGTCCCCCCCCCCCCC
>NW_022639521.1:486892-505075 GCF_010583005.1 Odontomachus brunneus | reverse complement strand
GCTGCCGTTCTTGGGACCGGTAATCGATAACGTTGTTGTTACAAGTCGCGACGCCGCACGCGTGCATTGGTTTTCCCGCGAAATATCCGGCGACGCGACGCCTCGCGCCTTCCTCATTCCGTTCATCCGCGGGCGATCGGCGGACCCTTGGCGCGAACACGGATTCCCGTAGCTTCCTCAAAAATTCGGCGAACGTGTGCTTACTTTGCGAGAAGTCGCGGACGAGGAGGGTCTCCGCCACGAATCATGATTGCGTCTGATACTCGATAGCTGACTCTAAAATTGAGTTACAAACAATAAACAATCTACCGAAAAACGATAAACAAATGTACCAAAATAATTCAAATCAAGTAGAACTCAATTTTAGAGTCACCTATCGAGTATCAGAGACAAAACTTCAGACACTTGTTAATGTGTCTCTTTGAATGTAAGAAAGAAAACATTCTCTCTCCTTCTCATTGAGCAAATAAATATCCAATAAATTAGGGCGAAATTACGTCTATTCGACCTTCTGATCAATTCAAAAGTCTGTTCGACCAAACCCAATTTACATCGAAAGAAGGTAAATGGAGAATAAAGTTGAATAAATTGTCATTTCTAATCTAATGTTAACTTTCAAGTCACTGAACTTTGAAGACATTTCGTAGGTTTAAATTATGCAATTTTTGACTTGTACATTAGACATCAAACATTATTTAACTTTTAAAACATTTTTTTGTCGAAAATTGGTAATTTTTCACTTAATTAGGGCAATTTGATTTTGGTTTGGTCAAGATGCTTTGTTGCTTGGGTAAGTAAATATTGATTCAGAGTCACTCGGAAGATGAAGCGCAGGCAATGTCTTCACACGGATTGCAGTGTATAACGTGTAATAAAACAAATCTATCAGCATAATTTAAATCAAATAGAAATTAATTTTAGTGTTATATATGGCGAACTAATTGCTCTAATTCTTCCAGCAAAATTGTCGTGCCTTTTTCGTGTTTTGTTTGCGTGAAGTAGGTTTAAAATATAGTTCAATAAGACAATCGCGTAAACATGACAGAACAAAGTATTAATCGTATTTATCATCTAATTTATTTAATCTTCCAATCCTAAAAACTAAATTATTCATATTACATAGTTAGATCAACTTTTTGGTAGTTAAAGAAACATCTACAGGATATTTCTTAAGCATTGTCCAACATTTTAGGAGTTGATTCTTGACATCATTTTATAATGAAAAGTTTATATAGACATGTAATCTCAAAGATTTTATTTAAAAAATATAGAATGTTAAAAATTCTGTAAAAAAAAATTATCGTTCTTTTTTCTGAATAACTTCTAAACAGGTCTCTTTTTTAAACTCGACCCAATAAATAAGTAAGCTATTATGTTGAAATTTTGCCTATTATCGTTGTTTTGGATAAAATAAATGGTATAGAAATAGAGTTTAATTAATACATGTCTCAAACTTTTACGACAATGAATGAAATGAAATTTTTTGCAGATTTTTATTATTTTATCAATTATCTACAAAAAAGTACTCTTGATAGATTTCGACAAAGCCATTAGTTTAGGAGATATTTATATTTGAATATTCTAATGCGTCTAATTTCGTAATTGCACACGGAAAAAAAAGATTTGGTTGAATTAACCAAATATCTGGTCGAATATGAACGATCCAGAAATTCCGATTGAAGTAATCCGAATTCTGTTTAAGTTAACAAACATGTCTGGAATAAATAACTAGACATATTTGATTAGTCTGCCAAAAGTCTTGTTAACTTAAACAGAATTTGGGTTACTTTAATCGGAATTTCTGGATCGTTCATATTCGACCAGATATTTGGTTAATTCAACTAAATCTTTTTTCCGTGCAGGATTCGTAATTACATTATTTTAAATTCAATCTTTTATCTCCAACTAGAGGGAACGTGTTCTTCAGTTATGATACAACAGTGATAAAAATATTTATTTTCTTCTATTTTATATATTTTGTATAGAATTTTTAACACATCCTGTATCTCTTTAAAAGAAGACCTTTGAGACTATATATTTATATCAACTTTTATTCATAAAATGACTTCAAAATCAACTCCTAAAATATGGGATAGATGGATAGACTTAAGAAACGCTCTGTATATCGTACATATAACTACGTTTCAGTTTCATTAATCTTTTACTAAAATTGATTAGGGCTCGCTTACATAAACCGAGTGATAAGCTTAACGGTTTTTCTCTCAAAATAAACAAACACAGACATAAATATTTTAAATGTTAGCTTACCATTCTTGGATGGTGTAGGCAGTTCTAAATCTTTTGGTTCAAATTCCTACGTTAAATTGTTCATTTGACCGGATCTTTATTAAATTTGATTCGACTACAGTTTACGTAACGAAATTTGCGTAACACTGAAACCTAAAGCAGTATTCATAGTTTGGTCTTACATTTAAGATCGTCTCAAGTTCGTTGTAAGACGCTGTAAAAGCTGTTTCATCAGCTACATAGTATCTTAAGATGAAATTAAGACGATCTTAACTTCCCTTGACTCGTGTATCGATCTTTCAGACCGACGAGACATAAAATCAATACTTTCCCATAAACGTTATCTTGCGTGAACACTTTAACTAGAAACTAAAGTTCATGCTAAAAGCAAACTTTTAATATATTCATTGTCACTATCTAAAAATCGTGACTCTTTGAGTATTAGAGAATTATGGAGAAATAAGGAGAATTAAGTATAAAATCTGACTATAAGTATTATCCTTGGTTTTTTTACCCAATTCTCTTTTTCAGTGTAAGAGGAATAAAGGCGCGGATTCAATGTCTCTTTGTGACTCGCGGCCAAATAGGTTGCCCGCTGTGTTTGGTCTGAATTCCAAAACGCATTGGCCTTGTACAATTGGAGAATTTTCCAATTGAAAAACAAATTTTCCAATTGGAAAACAAATTCTCCCACAGGACAAGACGATGTATTTCAAACAAAAAATAGCGGACAACCTATCCGCTCGCGAGTGTACATTCTGACCTACAGCTGCGTCAGCGAATCCAACGACCCAGTCACCGATCGATAAATGCATACCGATCGCTTACTAAATTTCAATGTTACGATCACAACGCGATGGCGATCGGCCAGCTTTGAGGGCTATCGTAGTGTAGGAGGCCAAGGATTATCAGGACTTCAAAGAAAAATTCAATATACTGGCTACCAACAGTTATGATATGCAAAATATGTAAAAGCAAACTTGATCACAAATACCAAAAGAATAATCGTTCCTGTGTATCGATTCCTTGAATAACTATAATTAAACCAATGGGCAAAATATTAGATGATGAGAAACTGTTTCTCACTCAACATACGCTACGCATTAAAAAGACTGGAGGGCCAGATTGCCTGAAAATTGTGCTTGTTCTTTCACAATTTTTTATGACGAACTGAATAAATATGCGAAAGTGTTATTTTGATTCGTTTTTCTTTTCAAGGTCGTCATTTTGCAGTAATATCTGGACTCTTGGTGGTTCAATTAAGCTGAATTTTAGGTAGAAAATTTCCGTAAGCTTATCGTTATCGTGTGAACTACTGACAAACTCGTGAAAATATTTAATTTTGAAATATTAATTTTTGTACTATAAAATAACTGAAAACTTAATAACATTCCATTAAGATATTTGCAATTTTGTTAACTTTCACTCAATTTCTATTATAGTGGTTCACACGATAACGACGTATATTTATACAACATATAAAGAGAAGAAAAATATTATTTTGATGATTAAATACTCAATATAAGTGTATGGTACATGCAGTTAAAATATATTTCGTTTTTCTTTTTAAGGTTGTCAATATTTGGACTCTCGGTGGTTCGATTAAGCTGAATTTTAGGTAGAAAATTTCCGTAAGCTTATCGTTATCGTGCGAACTACTGACAAACTCGTGAAAATATTTAATTTTGATATATTAATTTTTGTACTATAAAATAACTGAAAATTTAATAACATTCCATTAAGGTATTTGCAATTTTGTTAACTTTCATTCAATTTCTATTATAGTAGTTCACACGATAACGACAAACTTACGGAAATTTTCTACCTAAATTCAGCTTAATTGAACCACCGAGAGTCAAGATCTTATTGCAAAATGACGACCTTGTAAAGAAAAACGAAATATATTTTAACTGCATGTACTATACACTTACATTGAGTATTTGATCATCAAAATTATATTTTTCTTCTTTTTATATGTTGTATAAATACATGTCAAAATAACACTTTCGCATATTCATTCAGTTTGTCATAAAAAAATGTGAAAAAACAAGCACGATTTTCAGGGAATCTGACCTTCCAGTCTCCTTAAGAAATCCTTTACTAACACGCACTACTCGTTAGACGGTCCTTCGCAAACTGCTCGTTTTTTCTTATTTCCAATTATTTTCATCTCATATTCATGAGATATGATATTTTGTCTATCAGCTAACAGATGTTTGAATATATTAATTATTATGATGAATACTTTCGGCATCTTAAGGGGATATCTTCTTCATAATTTTTTTAAAAACGTCTATTTACTCTGTCTTTTGCATTTTCTTGTAGATAAATGAATGTAAAACGTGTCTTTAAAGGATTTTCCGAAATTCGAACTTCTAACAAAGTTATAGACACTTGTAAAGCGTTGCACAAGCACATAATGCAACTCTTGGAACATCCAAACGCACAGACAGCCGAAAACGTACGACTATTGTCCTTTGGATACAGGAAGACGTTGAAGCATAAATTTTATTTGTCCTTGGAGATTTTGGAACAACAATAAAAATTTCAACGCTTTAGGAGTTAGCACTCAAACAAAATTACTGAAATATTTAAATAATAGAAATTGCAGCTTTCTTGGATGCAAGTATATCTAATATTCGAATATCCTAAAGACTCTGAAGAGCATAGAAATTCAGATTGGAATGACAGCAAAACAGTTCGCCGACTTTAAGAACAAGCATCGCATAGAACTAGCTAAATATCGAGCTTCTTTTGCGCCAACAGAGGCTAAAACAGTCAGAAAAACTAGAGAAAGCGGAAGAGTATGAATTGATCGGGGAAACAGGCCCGGAGATAACTGATTAGCCATAAGTTTAAAATATTCTTTATACCAGAAATATATGACAGTAAAAACTTTAAACGAATTTTTTTTCGATACCATGTTTTCCGAATTGGCACAGTAATAACTCAGTAACTAATAAAGATATCGACTTGTTATTTTAACAATATATTCACAACAAGTTTCCTCATGACTGACATTAGAATAAAATCATTTTGACAATTTGTTCATTTTTAATTAATAAGAAAGTACACAATTGTTGAAGAGAGAGAGAGGGAGAGAGGAGAGAGAGAGAGAGAGAGAGAGAGAGAGAGAGAGAGAGAGAAATTCGAATATTTATGTTTGAAACATTGCCATTCATATAAATTTTGTGATAGCGACTTTCATTATAGTGCCAGACCTCACAAAACTTCAATAAATTAAAAGATATTAGATAATCGTGTTTAAGATAACTACGAGTGGATGTACCCATTGCGGGTTAAATGACCATTTTTTTGCAGAACCTACTTTGAAGTTCACGTAGCGGTGTGTAATAAATACTATAATTATATAATAAAAAATATAAAAATGCTATCTTTACATAGTATCATATACAAAGTAACGATAAAATTTTATGTATTGCTTTCCCAGTAAAAATCCTTAAAAATTGCTTAATTTTTCGGGTCCTAAAGATGAATATTTAATAGTAAATAGAGAGATTATTCATATCTAACATATTTTTTCGTGAACTTAGAATTGTTGAAAAATATTAAAAATATTAATGTAACTTTTTTCAAGCCTCAACTAAAAGATTATGATTTTGTCACAAAAAAATAAAATTGTATATAATTTTGTGTTTTCTACTATTTTATGTTTTTTTAATAAGAATATTTATGAGCTATAAAAATAACTTATTAACATTAATATAAACAATCAATATAATAAATCAATAATATTATCAATATAAACAATCAATATAATCAATAACATTAATATCAATTTTAACAAAAATAATTTCGTTAAAAAATTATAACTTTTGTAATTTTTCTTTGAAAAAAAAAGGATTTATGCTGCAATTTTAAGCAAATATATGAGTAAATCGTAAAATCATAAAGTCGCAGCTTATGAAAAAAAAATCGTAGATATTTACAAGTTATACATACGTTCCACATAGAATTGCAGATCTACTCATAAGTTCTTACGAGTCTTACGAAAACAAGTTACGAGTTTTACGATTTTGTGTAGAATTGCAATATTAAGACTGTAAAAATTAATAAAAAATAGTTTATTATGGTATCTTGAAAAAAGAAAAATTATTCCGACACATGAAAATGGTGTATTTTTGTGTAAGAAAATAAAATAAAATATATAAAAATATTTTTACCCTTTACACAAAATCTGTTGAATAAATTTAATACAAAAAATATATATCTGCAAAAACTTTGTTAATCACTGTAATGTTTGTCTAATTTCATGGGATTCGTTAAAATTCAAAAATACCATATTAGTTAAATATATCGTAAAATGTTATTGAAATATATAATTTATATAAAAAGGAAAACAAATTTTTGTAAAAAGTATACGTAAAAAGTATACGTTAAGGGATCAAGAATAGGAGAGTTACTCGTGTCTAGAATCGACTCGTTTCGATTGCTATTCAGACAGTAATTGACGAATTTTGTTATTACTGAGCCTCAAATGTTCCTGCTATACTTTTTCGGAGTAACACGAAGTCTTAGAAATTTCGAGATAAAGAGAAATGCAAAACTATATATTATATTAAAAATGACCAGGCATGAATGACATTCCCAATTTACTTTAGGAATATCTGTGGATGTCTGCGGATACTTATAGTACGAAAGCCGCACGGCGATTTCTCTCGAAAGCACTTAGACGCAACGCGTCCATCCTTAAAGATTCCTTCGCGCCATGCTTCGGAACTCGCTGGCGACCAGCGACGAGACGTTGAGACGCTGGCCCAGGACGCTCTCGACGCCAAGTTTCCACGATCGAGATAATATCGAGCATTCGAGTCATGGATTTCCCGAGAGGAAGAGCCGCGTCGCGCGCGCGGCTAAAAGGTACGCGCAACGCGATCGGTCCGTGGATTCGACGTCTCATCCCCGGGGAGACGCCGAGGCGAAAGCGCGGCGAGGAAGGAAGGAAGAAAGGATGGAAGGAAGGAAGGAGAACGGACGGACGGACGGGACGGGCGGGCGAGCGGGAGGCGAACGGGAGCGAGAAAGGAGCGACAGATAAAAGGAGAAAAATAAAGGAAGACGGGGAAAGCCGGTGGAGAACGATGGAAAAGGGTCGGGATGAGGCAAGGGGCGCGAGGGCGGCGAGAGAAGTAAGGGACGCGGCTATTCGGGGACGAGAGGTAGAGAGACAGAGAGTGAGAGAAAGAGAGTAAGAAAGAGAGAGAGAGAGAGACGGAGAAGTAGGTACATAAAGAGCGAGAGCGAGCAGCGGACAAGCGAGACAGAGAGAAAGGGTGAGAGGGAGAGAGAGAGATCGGCACTGGAGTCCGAAAGGAATTAGATTTGCTCGGCGCTAGCCAAGCGCGACGGACAGAATGCAACGCAATCCGCCGGTAATTCGAAACGCGTTCCTTGGAAACACGGGGAATTATTCCTTTGGCGCTGCTACTGCTGCTGTGCTGCCGCCGCCGCCGCCGCCGCCGCTGTTGCTGCCATTACCGCCGACGATCCTGCCTCCGTTACCTCACGACGTCGTTTCTGTACCTGGAAGATGACCGGACAAATCGCTCGTCCTCGGTGTTTCGCTTGGTCTCGACGCCGGGACCGCGTATCGATCCGATCGGCCGAGGAGGCGGAATACTCGCGTCGAATACACGTCGACGTCGGCGACGCGCCGATGACGATGAAACGATTAATCGGGAACGTAAATGCTGTATAGATGTCTGACCCGTGTGTCTAACGTTCGAGCGACCCGTAGCCGCGCTCGTCAATCCCGCGTTTTCGTCGGATATTAAACACGTTACCGTCGCACTCGAATCGGAAACATTAGAAATTGTGGCGTCGCGCCGCGTCGCGTCCCATTGTTCCGCTTGCTCCCTGATTATCAGGGCTGAGGAATAACGCATTACTGCAATGCCGTTACAAGTCACTTATTTTTAATAACAATTTAGTGACGGTGTTATTTTTTTCACTAGTAACAGTAACGCAATTATATTTTTGGGCTGACGGTAACGAATATAAACGTTAGGGTTAGTGTTGGCATAAGTTTTAGTGTTGGTACTTTTAGTGTTGGAACACGCTAAGCGAAACGGTTTAGACACAATGGACTTCAGAGCGTATGGCCAATGAGAGAGCTTGTTTTTTAATAATTCGTTCTCTTATTGAACTATTAGCTACGTTGTAAAGTTTATTGTATGTTTGCGATTTACTGTACAGAGGATTACATATCTGCCTAGCCATTCTCTAACCATATTCTAATCGAGAGTTACTCAAAATTTTCGAGCTAACGCATTCGTTTCTGGATAGTTAAGGATCGTTACTGTTGATATTATTTGAAGAGTATTGCAGTACTTACCTTTAAATTGTATCTTTTCAGGAGTTGCAAGATAGCGAGCACAGTGCTTTTATTATTATCCATATTTTATAATTATGTTACCACTAATAATGTCACGGTTAAACGTAACCGCAATTATAAACGCAAACAAAACATCAAGCTGTTCAAGTCACAGCTGCTTGACATCGTTACAATTTCTTCGAATAATCAACAGTCACGACTTTTGACTACCTAGAAACGAATCATTAGGTTGAACATTTTTAGTAATTCTCGATTAGGACACATAGCTAGGATAAGGTTAGGCATATATGCAATCCTGTATATATAGGATGAACTGTAGCGAATAATGAAAGAAAAAAGGAATCTTTAACCCTTTAAGTATCACTGGTACCAATAAGGACCACTTAGGATCGGGCAGTTGAAACCTTATAAATGTGCTATTTAAAGTGTTTTTGACAATATTTCATTAAAAAAAAGTTACTATGTTTCATTTATGCGCCTTAAAGGGTTAAAACTCTACGAGAAACGTAACGTAATTTATAACCACCCGTTACCTCTTGAGTAACGATAACAACGAGTTCATTTAAAAAAGTAACTTTCTCAGTCCTGGTTATAATATTCTTTATCGTTGAACGAAATAAGTAAACGATAGGAGAGATACGACTAGTGTGATCATAATATAGATAATATAGATAATTAGTTATTTAAATAAGTGGTGAGGATATATAAGTTTCTATTTTGAAAAGATAATTTTTTAAATGTTTGTAATATTCTCTGTCTTTGTCATGAAACAAGCAGCTAAGACAAAAGATATGTTTATGAGAATTGTTCGGAAAGTTCTCTCGGAATCAGGTATTATCGGCGTTGTGACTGGCACGAAGCTAGTTGTATTTTAAAATCTTTGTCTGTTTAAAAAAAAGAAAGGAAAAGTTTGTTTAAAAAAAGAACGCATTGAGAATTTTAGAGCGATATATCAACTGGCTTGTCATTGATTGACAGCCAATTAAAACTGCCGCGCAAACGGTAACTGCCACACTAGCTCACACAAAAAGTTGTTTGGACCTTTTCCAAAAGAGTCTACATGATTTTTCAGCATGTAACTATGAGGAAAAGACAGATCTATTACTATACATTTGGGACTGCTATACACGCAAAAAAATGACTTAGTAACATCAGCTAAACCGCGGTAGTTGATTCAAATTTAGTCAAAAAGCTAATCGTTTAGCTGTCACTGTTAAGAATTGGCTATGACAGCTAAGATGCATTCGCTATGAAATACAAATATATTAAGTGACGTTAAAAATGCACATTATTTCAAGTAGCTGAGAAAATGGCAGTTATTCCTAAATTTATTATCGTATGCATATATTAAAGAAGTTTGCCGTACAGCTACAATCATTTGTTACAGTCATTTATTTCTAGCAGCAAATATTTCTCGCTGTGGCGCCTAAGTTTAATAGCGAATAAATTTAGCTTCGGTCAATTTAGCTATCGACATTAGCTGTTCCTATTTCAGTGACACATCTTATCTGCCACAGCTATTTTTAGCTCTGGAAGTTTTTAGTTCTTTTTTTGCATGTACAAAAGAACGATTAAGACATTGGAAACACAACGATTCTCTACTACCGAAGAAGGCAAAAGTAATTCCATCAGCTGGAAAGGTAATGGTGTCGGTTTTTGAGAGATGCTAAAGAAATTATCTCCTTTTGTTATTTAGAAAAGAGTATTGTAACTTCTTGGGGCAAGATGAAAATTGACAAGGAAAGCTTCATATGACGAGGAAAAGATTCTCTTCCATCATGACAATAATAAAAATTGACAAGTATCGCTTTCAATTACTTCCTCATTATTTATATTCTTCTGATTAGGATCTCAGTGACTTCTATCTTCTTTCCCGACCATAAAAAAGATTGGAAGATTGTATTCATACGAAGAAGCCCTTGTTAAAGTGAATACCTATCTTGAAAAATTTGACAATTTTGATGATATACTATAAAGACACAGGAACATCGTTCGAATAAATGTATTAGTCGTAAACGATATCGACAAGTAAAAAAATTCCATTTCATGTTGATCCACCGCATGCAGTCATATTTTTTGGAGCATATTAGTACAATCTAGGTCTACCAGACCTGAAAAGCTTTGAGCTATCACAACTTCGATGAACATCAATAGTTTTGAACACATTTTTCTCAGAGACATAGAAAATGGCCTCAGCCATAAGCTAATAGCGCAATAAAATCAAAATCTGCAAACAGATTCGCGCTATTTAAAAATTTTTCTAGACCTTTTACAAAAGTCAGTGAGTAAATGTTTGTTTCACAGATCCAATATTGTGGAAGATTAAATTACAGCCGATTCCGACAGTTTTCTGAACAGTTTTCTTGTATACGTTGTTATTGATGAATATTGACCATATATAGATAAGAATTTATACGCGAAGATGCACATTTTGCTTGGAGAAGGGTGATTCTTACGACACAGAAAGATCGATTTTTCGGTATGACTCCCGGGGCGAAATCACGAAGGTGGGACAACCCGCGGCTGATTTCCCCGTGCAAATTGATCGAAGGAGGAGTGCCTGCAATCTGGTTAGCCGTCCCGCTCTTCATTTGCGAGTCCTCGCAGGCACTCCGGTGCGTCGAAGTTTCCTTTGCGTTGCGGCGTTCGCGTGTGCTAAGCCGCAGATCGGGGGATCTCGTCGGAAACGCCGGGGTCAAGTAAGCATAAGTGCTTGGAGTCTAAACAGTCGAGCGCTCCGCTAATTGTCTGGCGAAATCGATTCTGATTAAGTTCCAGCCTATAGACGCGCCGGTGTGCGCGTTTTGTGCGTCCGCGATCGCTCGGCACGGCGGCCGCGCCCTCTATGGGCACGATTTCTCGCGCAAAATCGCCGAGAGATCTCGGTGCGACCCCGCTCGCGATTTTTCCGCGGCCGACGTCGTCGCGTTGATCGTCTCCTCCGGCTCAAATTCGATTGCGAGGGGTCTCGAGCGAATCATGGATAATCCGCGGAGAGAACGCGGCATCTGGCATCGGGAGTGGCGGAATCGCGAAACGACCGTTAATCGCTGCGATTACGTAAAGCGCGGCGTTGCGCGACGCTAATAAGATCAGCTGGCTCATTAGCTCGGGCTGAGCGACGTTACTTCCGACTTGATCGCATGCCTACCTACCTATCTACGAGAACTTGAGAAATTCCCGCGAACGAGCGAAGGGGGAGACACCGAGCTACCTCGAAAAACAGGTTTCGCGTCTAGTGCCGATCGCGAGTGCCGCTACGCGCGGACGGACTTCTCCCCGGCGTTGATTAAGTAATTACCGCAAATTGGGTTGCGCGCTCGCTACGGCATAATATTAATTAGCATTCAATTAATTACAGTTAATCGATTCGCCGGCGGCCTGCTCCGCGCCGCGCTGGCTCCCCCTCGCGTTTATCTCGAGCGATACCGATCTGTGACACTATCGCGCGAGCGCGCTTATGGCGCCTCATCTCACCCCGTCGACGATAAAATCAGCTGCGACCGCTTTCTCTTTCTCCACCTAGCCGTCTGTCTCTCGTGCTTGTTCCCGTAACTGACGCTGCCGGATTCCGCAAATACTTACGCGGCGCACTGAGCGCTAATGACGGCGTAAACGTTACCGATATATTCGCGCGATATTCGATCGCGCCGTCGAAACCATCCATAAATTAAGACGCGGTAACGGGAGACGGTTAAACCCGCGTAACCGGAGATTTTGCGGCGCGCGCGCGCGTAACACGCCGGGTCCGAATCAGCGACGGTGGGTAACCGATTACCGTCTTACTCGACGTAGGGACTGCTTGCTACGGCCAGGTGCGCTCGATACTTTTAGCGCCAAGGCCCACGAAAATGCAGCTTTTTTCACGCGCGAAGCGCGCACAAGCGGGAAACTCGGTTTTCCCGCGGCTCGGATTATTTTTACTAAACACGCGAGCCAGGTTTTGGGCAGGTAGCGCGCCGGCCTGTGCATCAAAAGAAGCCGACGAGTGAACACACTACGTACATCTAATATCACTGTGTAATAGCGGTGGCAAACCGCCGCAAAGAAACCAAGTGAAATTTAACTTTGTCACCGGCTAACTCACCGTGAGTGTGTTAGTGGGTGCGTGTATGTGTGCGCGTGGTGTGTATATTCGCCATAGTCCGGCATACGTCAAACCATGGCCGCGCAGGCTAGACGGAATAGTGTGGCCGCCACATTTAGTGTATTTTTACATCGTGCCCGCGCACCCGTTGTCACGGTGTCCCTTCGACCCTCTCTCTCTCTCTTTCTCCTTCTCTGTCTACCTGCCTCTGTCTCTCTTGCTCTTTCGCTCACTCGCACGCGTTCTTCCTCTCGCTCATTCTCTCTCTCTCTCTCTCTCTCTCTCTCGACTCTCTCGTTCCCTCCTCTCCACCGGCGCCTCTCTCCCACTTCCTCCGTGTGTGTACCAGGTAATTGGGTGTGAAATGAAATCTAACGAAAACCCTTTTAGGCGTGTGCACAGTCGCTCGGTTGTCGGCAGAGTAGCCCAGCCCCATCCTCCGCTCGCATCGCCCTCTCCCCAACCCTTCCTCTCTCGATACTGCACACCTACGCTTTTCCTACCGTTCTCCATCCGCTACCAGCGGCGATAGACGTCCTGTGTGTATCACGATCGCAGCCAGGTGAGTATACCACGTCAGAGGGTGCAAGGGGGCGGCGGTAAGGGGAGTGTAAACGCCGAGAGAGAGAGAGAGAGAGAGAGAGATAGAGAGGGACACACAGAAAGAGAGAGAGAGAGAGAGAGAGAGGGAGAGAGAGAAGGCGGTTCACGATCAAATAGTTTCCATTTTTTGTCAGCACCGACACCCGCCCTTTCTCATCTACCCGTGCCGCCGCCGGAGCAACAGAATATTACGGGACGTTGGTTAAACTCCTCTCTTCGTCCCTCTCCCTCCACACCTCCTCTCGCCCTCGCCTCCCTCTCTTTGTCCGTACTTCTCTTTCGCTGTCTATTCGCGTAATACGTACCGTTCTTGCTGGCTCCTGCACGACGCGACGCGACGCGATGCGACGCGACGCCACGGACGCGGCAAAGTCGAGCTACGTGAAACGCATTCCGAAATCGGCGACACCGCCGGATTAATTCCCGTCAACGACGTCGGCAAGTTACACCGGACTGTGTGTAAGAACGCACCGGCAAATATCGTCGCGATCGTGCCATCGCTAGTCACGTAGCCGCTCGTTTCCTCGATGAACGAGACACGCCGCCGGAAAAACGGAAGCGAGACAAAGGAATCGCGTCGGATCACGCGAGCGTGATATTTCTCGTCCGTGATGAAGCTCCACGGCATCTTCGTCCGAAATTTTCCTCGGTAATTGATGTCTACGAAGTTCAACCCCTTTTCTTTTTGCCTTTTCTCTTGCCATTCTCCCTTTTCCAGATAGACTTTCACGATCATTACGATATTCATTACTTTTATTATATTTATTGCAAGTTGAAGAGTGTTATAACAACACCGTGTTTCCACTGCACTGACAGTTTAAACTAACTCTAACCTGACACATTGAGGTACTCTTCACCCAAACTTGATATTTAATTTTGAATTACCCGAAGTTGGGGAATCATGATTTTGAGTTACGTGCTAAAAAAAGTTATGGTTAGTGGGAATATGAGATTTAAATATTGTTAAGCCATTCCAATAGTCTATTATATTACAGAAAGACAAAGGTATCATAGGATCATTTTTGATCCCAATGTGCCAGATTAAAGCGTCACAGTACATAATGAAAATGTAAAAAGGATATGATTTTTCGTAGTATTTTTTTTCTTTATATCAAATATAATATATAAGAAAACTTTATGGAAATAGCTTATTTATTTCTGGTTACCTTATATATGTGATCAAAATTTCTGTACTGTAAAATTCTAATTACGGACAAAAAAATATTCAGATACTAATCTTTGTAATAATTTTAATCAAATCCGCCTTATATATAATATACTATTATCGCATAAACTTGAAACTAATGATTATATTCGTTTTTTTATTGAAAAAGTGATGTAGAGAGAAAAAGCTTCGTATATCCTAATATATATATATATATATATATATATATAAATATATTCTTTGATAAATTGAAATATATAATTTTTTTCTTAAAGCTTTAAGTATTGGTGTGTAAGAAAATCCTAATCCTAAAGTATTAATTTCTTGAATTAATTTTCAGGAAAGATGCAAATTTTTATCTAAACTCACGTTTTTATCGCGTTTGTTTTATATTTGCAATAAAATGAAATACTTAACTGAGTATTTGCAGTCATTTCTGTACATAATTCTATTCTACATAAAAGTACATTTGTTATATATCTTGTAGATATTTTTAGATTTTTAAATATCTTGTAGATATTTTTACTTTTACGGCATGTAAATGAACGAGGATTGAAACGACTCCAGTGTATGATTTATATGTCTATACTAACATACGTGAGATTTAACGCACGTATGTGCGTTAAAACAGTGTTTCAACCTCAAATATCTCTTAAGACTCATGGCTCCTCGCCGCGGCCATCTTAATTTATGGCGTCAGAGACGAGAAAATACATATGTCAAAAATTCTTACAAAATACGTAGAAATAAAAAGATGTATCTAAAAGATGTCACTTGCGATCGATCGAGCAAATATGTAACATATAGACCCCTAAACACTTTTATTCTGACAACAATAAATTAATAAAATAAATAAAATAATAAAATAATAAAATAATAAAATAATAAAATAATAAAATAATAAAATAATAAAATAATAAAATAATAAAATAATAAAATAATAAAATAATAAAATAATAAAATAATAAAATAATAAAATAATAAAATAATAAAATAATAAAATAATAAAATAATAAAATAATGAAATAATGAAATAATAAAATAATAAAATAATTAAAATTAACATGACAAAATCATGAGGAAATATAGGTTAAAACGTTAGATTACGTATTATGTTAATTTTACGGTAATTTATTGATTGTTAAAACAGAAGAAAAGCGTTTGGACTATTTTACAGATGTATCCGATTGATTGCAAGTGTCATCTTACGGATATATTTTTTTATTTCAATATATTTTGTATTAAAAATTTTTATCATATGTTTTTTTCACTTTTGACGTCATCAATCAAGAGTTTCACAGTGAGGAGTCAATGTTGGAGGTTTAATGTTGCAGAGATGATATTTGAGACTGCGTTTAGAAATGATAAATAAAGTTAGAATACACATATGTGTATTTAAAATGTTAGTTTAATATGTTAAAATATGAAGACATGTTGTTACAATATATTTTATTTTGCAACGTGTACGAGAAGCAAATATACAATATTAAACTATTCATTAATTTCACATTATATAATGATGTAAATTTTTTGTGATATTGCAACGCAGCAACAGATTTATTAAATGTATTTCTCTTCGTATTTGTACTTCATTTTAGGTGATAAATATAAATGTCGTATTAGCTATTCATAAGAGACGTAATCCTTACAAATTGACTAGTGAAGTTATTGTCAAATTGTACATCTGCCTAAAGTTCCTATAAGATAGAGTCTGGTTATTCGACTAGTTTTGGAAAAACATGGCGGCCGTATATATATGAACGCTGGTATTTATCGCGTTATCTTGTAACACGATAAATACCAGTGTCAGTTTGACTATAAATTGTTAATAGAAGTAAGTAAGATTATTCTGTATGTTCTAAGGTAAAATAAAAAAGTTAATTCAGTTAAAAATTGTGATATTATAAGAAAAGTCGTATTTATTATATAAATTTTCATCGTAACCTCATTTTATTCAGAACAGTATCTGAAAAGGCAATTATGTATAAAATAGTGCAATACGAAATATGAATTTTCAGATTTCAGAATGCCAACGTGTTGTATTCTACGATACAAGAACTATTATCAGAAAGGCTTTTCACTGTATTCGCTTCCTGCAGATTAATAATGTTTCAAGTTTACAGTCAAAATTATGTTTTTACTTATTCATTTCACAGTTTAATATAAGAAAGACTACTAATTATTCATAATTTTCTTATTTTACTTTTCAAATTATCCCGCTTCCCATGACAATTTCTATTGGTTCTGCCATGTTTTTCCAAACCTTGTTTCGACCAATAAGGAGGAACATACACGTGGCCAGACTCTATCTTATAGGGATTCTACATCTGCCTAATAGTTATTCTCTCTCCTCTAAATGTTTGGCGATTCCCCTCCTCCCACAATTTGTCCAAGAAGATGGAGTGACATTCTTCCAGTGCGACGACGAAACGACGGGCAGTGCCGTGCGGAATTGCAAAATTAATGCGTTATTAGGAACAGTCAGGACGTGCCATCGAGAGCTGAGAAACTTGGTGAATTATTTTGGAATAAGCGCGGTTTTTCGCTGTTTTCTGTTGTTTGGGCTAATTGCGAAATGGTGGTTAGTACACACGCTGTCGACATTTTCCGTCCCTTCCCGTTTGTGGAAGACGCATCGTGAATTACTCCCGTCGCTTTATACTTTCGACGCCCACAAAATAGGTCGCCGCCGCGCGCGTACACGTTTTACGTGCGCGCGCTGAGAAGGCGTAAAAGTTTATACGGTAATGCATACCGTCAATATGTTTCGCCATTTTTGGAAAAATCTCCGGTAAGCCCCCGCGGCGCCTGTGCGCCAAAAATTACGCCTGCAAAGCACAATAGAGCCCCGGCTCCGTCCCGACCATTACTATAGCGCGCTGTGTAGGAGTCTTACACCCATAATTCATAAAAAGCTGAATTTTTCAGCGTCCAATATCGAACGCCACAGTGACGCAACTTCGGTGCTGAGATATACATCCGCGGCTGCTGCGCGAAGCGCTGGAATTAATTTGGAAAACTATCCGAACGACGTCGAGAGTTCGTGATCGTCGACAAGAAGCCGCGTAAAAATCTGGGATACGGAATATTCAGCGACCGTTCAGGTGACTCGAGATGGACACGAGATCCCTTCCGAAGTTCGTTTCGTTCGACGTTTCGTGTGACACGGAGAAAAGAAAAGATATATCGAGTCGAAAATTTTTATTCACTTTAAACCTCAACTTTTATATGTTTTTTTAAATATAACATCTCTTATATATAACATTGGATATTTCTTGTGCGTGCGCACACACACACACACACACACACACATATGTATATATATATACACCGAGAAAAAAATTTACTAAATTTCAAAAAACGTTTGTTTGGATAGTACTGTGAAAATATTTGTTTAAATTAAGTAATTATTTTCTAAAATAAAAGAAACAAATTTATATTTAAAACTTCTTTATTTAATTTTAGAAAATAATTACTTAATTTAAACAAATATCTTCACGGTACCATCCAAACAAACGTTTTTTGAAACTTAGTAAATTTTTTTCTCAGTGTATATATAAAATGTGCATTACTAACTTACAATTACATATATATACAGGGTGGACCATTTTAATCCATCCAGTCGAATATGTCGAAAACCAAGCACGGGAGAGAAAAATATTTCAGACAAAAGTTGTAAGGCTTAAAAAAACGCATTCAACAATAGTAGTTATTTGACATAGGATG
>NW_022639521.1:486518-486670 GCF_010583005.1 Odontomachus brunneus | reverse complement strand
ATTTACGTAAATATTTTAGAAAATAGAGGTCGTATAAAAAAATTTTTCAAGCAAAAGTTATTTGCGTTTTTACGTTGAACAAAATGCCGTAATAAAAAGTATGTATTTCTATTTAAAAAAGCAAAGTTGACCTTGTTCTGACCTTGGAGACG
>NW_022639521.1:482760-486111 GCF_010583005.1 Odontomachus brunneus | reverse complement strand
TATATATATATATATATATATATATATATATATATATATATATATATATATATATATATATATAAATTTTGTAATTTTTTGAATATGTATGTGTGTGTGTGTGTGTGTGTAATGGGTGTATGTATGTGTGTTACATAAACAATAAACATACAGAATAGATATATTTAAATTATGCTAATTATGCTAATATACATTGTACGTACAGTGCGTTACAGGTGTACATACATATAATATCCATAAATATACATCCCATTTCCAAAATATAAATTTCTAAAAATACACGATGTATACATACATCCAATATCCATAAACGTATATATATGGATTATATGTAGTATATCCGAATGTTTTGTTGACTATTTTGACACTTTAAACAGCTGAATCGAGTTCTCTTTTGATCCTATTTAACTTATAGTTTATATTTGAAACCGTTGAATTTCATTCGCGATTCAATTTCAATTCTTTAGAAGTTCTTCTTTTGTATCATTTTTATCTGGTAAGATTTATCATTTATTCACGACGAAAAATAGGAGTTCTATTCGTGTATCAATTAAGTTTTATCGTAATTTTTTAAAATCTTTAAGCACTTTCTTTCTGGAAAATTAAGGTCGAAAACAGGAACAAAATTTAGTGTCGATGTTTAAGTGACTCGATCCAGTTTAATTTTGATGCTATCTATATAATAAGTCACGATAATTTCTAAATTAAAATTATTTTTCCACTTTAGTCATCAATTTTACAATGTTTGGAATGAAACACTTTGGTACACACTCAAATACATCTCTTTTGATTCTAATTAATATATAATTTCCGATTAAAACCGTTAAATTCTACTTTGGTTTGAATTCTTATTCTCTCTTTCTCTCTCTCTTTCAAAGTTTTTCTTTTTTGTAAATCCAAATAATAAATTATCTGTTTGTCATTTATTCGAGATGCAAAGAGTTCGATTTCCATATAAAATCGTGAATTTTAATAAATTTTTATAGACAAATATATTTTGCTCGAATGGAAAAACTTTTTATGGAAGATACTTAGTATTAATAATATTTCAATATAAACAATTTAGAATTAAATTAAATTGCGAATTGCATGTGGAATGTCCCATATACAATATATTAAATCTCAGATGATCGTCACAAATAAACTGTAGTCGATGGAGGGATTCTGAGTTCATTTTCGGATTTTACGCACAAAAATATATCAGAAACGAGTGAGAAATTTCACGTAACAAACTGTTTATTGACAAGTGTAACTTATTAGTAATGACAGAATCCAAAAGGGATATTACACAACAAAAAGTGTGCATATAACTCATAAATATTACCAAACACTTTATATAAATCTCTAAAAAAAAAAAAAAAAAAAAAACCCGCCCGTTCGCTATTTATTCGAGACGCAAAGCCAGGAAGCTCCATTCCCATATCAATTAAAGCCTCTCGTAATCCTGCAGAATCCGCAAACGCTGGGACGCCCGGGTCGAAGGTGCGAGCGAAATTTCGAGCTGGGACGTCACGTTACGACAATGCCGTCGTTTAGAAAATAGATTTTCGATAAAACGCAGCTTCTATCGCATTAACGTCACGTTTATATCGTAAAGGAAACGCCCCGACGGCGGACGCGTCGCGGTAGCGTCGGGAGCTCGCGCGGGAGAGACGCGGGCACGAGTTTTATGCGTGGCGAGAGAGCGCGGCGGTCGACCCGCTGACGATTTTAACGCAATCGTGAACATGTCTCGAGCAGCGGGAGCGTGGCCGAGGGGAACGGACGAGAGAGGGTGGCGGGACTCCCGGTCAATCCGGGTTTGCTTTATTGGCTCGTAAACGACGAGCCACGGCGAAGCGGAAGTCAGCGGCCCTTCTGGCCGCGGTAGTACATGTTTGCACGCACACGTACATACGTATCGTCTTTACGCGTTTGTCTGCGGCACTCCAATTACGCGCGCGGGGTTTCACGAGGCGCACGTAAGAATGGACGCGCGTTGCGTAATCACGTCCGTCGCGGGCAGAGGCGGTGCGGGGGGAGAGCGCGGCCGCGACATGAATCATTGGCGAGGGAGTCGGCAGAGAGAAAGAGAGAGAGAGAAAGAGAGCGCCGTACACAGAAATGAAATCCTCCGTTAAATTTCAGCGGCCACCGACGCGTCTATAAATTTGCGTAACGATCGCTCTGTCGTCCGCTCTCGTCGTCGTTCGCCGCGCTCGCACGTCAGCCACGTATGAGCGCGCGGCTACCATGCACACACCGGTGGTGTACGGACCACTTGCGTTTCCGATCGAGGGTTTATCGAGGCTCGAGGATTAAGCAACAGGTAACAAAACGTTCTCGTATTAACGATCGTGCAATAATACCATTCAAGATGTGCACCGTTCGCCATGCAAGTGATATACGTAATGCCGATTATCACGGTATAATTTTGTAATGTACGCAGCGAAAAAAGAAAGATTCGGCAGTAACCGTCAGGCCGTGGCAACCTCTTTCAAGCTAGCAGGACCAAATGAGCAGGACCAAATGCTTATATTATTATTGTCGCAATATTAAGTTCCATTTGCTTGCTTTTCTTACAAAAAAGTGTTGCTAGCTGTGATAAATTGTTGCTTGGTCGTTTTATTACTCGCAGCAGTTATGTAAAATTACTAAGCAGTAATAATTTTTTACAGCCAGTAATACTTTTTTGTAACAATTTTATGCTTCACTTATCGAATTGGACCTATCGCATTTTTTAGTACTCACTTTGTACTGTATTATATCACTTTGTACCACAAAAAAAATTTGTACCATGTGCCGTTTTAAAAAAAATGGTGGCGCTGCTAACTTGATATCAAGCTAGCAGGAACAAAAAAAAAAAATAAAAAAAAATAAACCATGGTACACACAATTAGTACTGCATTTGTACTAATTTGTACTAATTTGTACCATTCGAAATAAATCGAAAATTTTATTTTTACCCTTTAAACAACCCCTCCCTTATCTAAACCTAATATAAAGATAGCAGGATCACGATTTTTTCACTTTTTCTTGATGGTACAAATTAGTAAAAATTCAAAAACGATAAAATCTATAATTTGTTGTCGTTTTTTACCAGTTTTTATTTTGTTCTCTTTATATTAAGTTAGCAGGACCACAATATTTTTTAAATAGTATGGGGTACAAAATTATATTTTATGGTACAAAATAATACACAATGAGTAATAAAAAACGCAATAAATATAATTTGATTCTATCGATTTAATTCTTAATAATTGAAAGAGAAAAATTTTATTTTTAAGGTTGGTTAAATGTAAGGTTGTTTTAAGGGGTAAACAGAGATATTTATATATTTTTCTCGGTGGTACAAATTAGTACAAATTCAGA
>NW_022639521.1:481811-482750 GCF_010583005.1 Odontomachus brunneus | reverse complement strand
GGTGGTACAAATTAGTACAAATTCAGAAACAATAAAATCTATCGTTTTCTGTCGATTTTTACCAGTTTTCATTTTGTTCTCTTTATACTAAGTCAGCAAGACCACAATATTTTTTAAATAAAACGAGGTACAAAATCATTTTTGATAATACAAAATACTACACGATTAATGTAATTTTGTACCATTAAAAACAATTTTGTATTCCACATCCTCTAAGAGAAATCGTGGTCCTACTGACTTAAAATAAAGTCAGTAAAATAAAAATTGTTAAAAAAACGAAACAAATAGTAGATTTTGTCGTTCCAGAATTTGTACCAATTTTTATCACCAAAAAAAGTATCAAAAATATTTCTACCGACCTTTTAAAATAACCTCAACTTTGATCTCAGCTTCAAGAATAAAGCTTTCTGTTTCGATTATTAATAATTAAATCAGTAAAATCAAATCAAATTTATTGCATTTTTTCTTATTGTATAGTATTTTTTACTATTAAAAATGATTTTGTACCTTGTTTTATTTATAAAAAATTGTGGTCCTGCTGACTTAATTTTAAGCTAACAGAGTAAATATCATTGAAAAACGGCAAATTGCAATAGATTTTATCGTTTCTGAATTTGTACTAATTTGTACCACCGAGAAAAGTATGCAAATATTTCTGTTTACCCCTTAAAACAACCTCACATTTAATCAACCTCAAAAATAAAATTTCTCTCTTTCGATTATTAAGAATTAAATTGATAGAATCAAATTCTATTTATTGCGTTTTTTATTACTCATTGTATATTACTATTTTGTACCATAAAAAATAATTTTGTACCCCGTACTATTTAAAAAAATATTGTGGTCCTGCTAACTTAATATAAAAAGAATAAAATAAAAACTGACAAGAAATGATAGATTTTATCGTTTTTGAATTTGTACTAATTTGTACCATCAAGA
>NW_022639521.1:481448-481801 GCF_010583005.1 Odontomachus brunneus | reverse complement strand
GAGAGGATTTGGAGTCTGTAAATACTGTGGAAGTGACGAACCACGGGGTCCTGATCTCTCTGTCACACTTTTCAGAACTTTGTATGCTTATATTATTATTGTCGCAATATTAAGTTCCATTTGCTTGCTTTTCTTACAAAAAAGTGTTGCTAGCTGTGATAAATTGTTGCTTGGTCGTTTTATTACTCGCAGCAGTTATGTAAAATTACTAAGCAGTAATAATTTTTTACAGCCAGTAATACTTTTTTGTAACAATTTTATGCTTCACTTATCGAATTGGACCTATCGCATTTTTTAGTACTCACTTTGTACTGTATTATATCACTTTGTACCACAAAAAAAATTTGTACCAT
>NW_022639521.1:481331-481438 GCF_010583005.1 Odontomachus brunneus | reverse complement strand
TTACTCATTGTATATTACTATTTTGTACCATAAAAAATAATTTTGTACCCCGTACTATTTAAAAAAATATTGTGGTCCTGCTAACTTAATATAAAAAGAATAAAATA
>NW_022639521.1:439626-481321 GCF_010583005.1 Odontomachus brunneus | reverse complement strand
TAATTTTTTACAGCCAGTAATACTTTTTTGTAACAATTTTATGCTTCACTTATCGAATTGGACCTATCGCATTTTTTAGTACTCACTTTGTACTGTATTATATCACTTTGTACCACAAAAAAAATTTGTACCATGTGCCGTTTTAAAAAAAATGGTGGCGCTGCTAACTTGATATCAAGCTAGCAGGAACAAAAAAAAAAAATAAAAAAAAATAAACCATGGTACACACAATTAGTACTGCATTTGTACTAATTTGTACTAATTTGTACCATTCGAAATAAATCGAAAATTTTATTTTTACCCTTTAAACAACCCCTCCCTTATCTAAACCTAATATAAAGATAGCAGGATCACGATTTTTTCACTTTTTCTTGATGGTACAAATTAGTAAAAATTCAAAAACGATAAAATCTATAATTTGTTGTCGTTTTTTACCAGTTTTTATTTTGTTCTCTTTATATTAAGTTAGCAGGACCACAATATTTTTTAAATAGTATGGGGTACAAAATTATATTTTATGGTACAAAATAATACACAATGAGTAATAAAAAACGCAATAAATATAATTTGATTCTATCGATTTAATTCTTAATAATTGAAAGAGAAAAATTTTATTTTTAAGGTTGGTTAAATGTAAGGTTGTTTTAAGGGGTAAACAGAGATATTTATATATTTTTCTCGGTGGTACAAATTAGTACAAATTCAGAAACGATAAAATCTATCGTTTTCTGTCGGTTTTTACCAGTTTTCATTTTGTTCTCTTTATACTAAGTCAGCAGGACCACAATATTTTTTTAAATAAAACGAGGTACAAAATCATTTTTGATAATACAAAATACTACACGATTAATGTAATTTTGTACCATTAAAAACAATTTTGTATTCCACATCCTCTAAGAGAAATCGTGGTCCTACTGACTTAAAATAAAGTCAGTAAAATAAAAATTGTTAAAAAAACGAAACAAATAGTAGATTTTGTCGTTCCAGAATTTGTACCAATTTTTATCACCAAAAAAAGTATCAAAAATATTTCTACCGACCTTTTAAAATAACCTCAACTTTGATCTCAGCTTCAAGAATAAAGCTTTCTGTTTCGATTATTAATAATTAAATCAGTAAAATCAAATCAAATTTATTGCATTTTTTCTTATTGTATAGTATTTTTTACTATTAAAAATGATTTTGTACCTTGTTTTATTTATAAAAAATTGTGGTCCTGCTGACTTAATTTTAAGCTAACAGAGTAAATATCATTGAAAAACGGCAAATTGCAATAGATTTTATCGTTTCTGAATTTGTACTAATTTGTACCACCGAGAAAAGTATGCAAATATTTCTGTTTACCCCTTAAAACAACCTCACATTTAATCAACCTCAAAAATAAAATTTCTCTCTTTCGATTATTAAGAATTAAATTGATAGAATCAAATTCTATTTATTGCGTTTTTTATTACTCATTGTATATTACTATTTTGTACCATAAAAAATAATTTTGTACCCCGTACTATTTAAAAAAATATTGTGGTCCTGCTAACTTAATATAAAAAGAATAAAATAAAAACTGACAAGAAATGATAGATTTTATCGTTTTTGAATTTGTACTAATTTGTACCATCAAGAAAAAGTGAAAAAATCGTGATCCTGCTATCTTTATATTAGGTTTAGATAAGGAAGGAGTTGTTTAAAGGGGAAAATATAAAATTTTCGATTTATTTCGAATGGTACAAATTAGTACAAATTCAGTACTAATAGTTTTTCCGCTATGGGAAATTATCAACTTGAAGCTATTTTGATAAAAAATTGATGAAATTTAAAAAATAAATCATACATAAAAATTAACGGATAGAACTATTGTATTTCAACACTATCGGGATCAAACAGTTATTGTCGCTCCTCACTCGCTATTCGAGTTGCTGCATCAAACTAGAGAGAGACTGAGAGTCGCCTCTCGAGTGCCTCTGAAACAATTAAAAATAAAAAAATATGATGTTAGTTTGTAAGACATCTTGTGTCTAATTGGAGAAAAATCGTATAGAAGGAGATAAGTCGTGAATTTTAATAAACTTTTATAGACAAATATATTGTTTAAATGGCAGAACTTTTTATGGAAGATATTTAGTATTGATAGTACTTCAATATAAACAATTTAGAGTCGAATCGAATTGCATGGAATGTCCCATATACAATATATTAAATCTCAGATAATCATCACAAATAAGCTGTAGGCGATGAAGGAATTCATTTTCGGATGCTACGCTTAAAAATATGTAAGAAACGCGTGAGAAATTTTATGTGATAAATAACAGTTGAAAAATACTTTGGCACATTTTTAATTACATTTACTCGAAATTGTTTCAATTAAATGCATAGTAAAATGGTTTCTTTGGATTTTGTATTGCTATTTGCTTGACTCGAAAACAACATATATATCAAATATCATTTTGTTTAAACATTAAATTAAACCATGTTGTTTGATGAAAAGAACACTATTATTTAGAAAAAATAAAATTTTATTCTTAACGAAACAATATGTTATTTAGTTATATCTAAAATTTGGTCTCGTTGAATTAAATCGTGCTATTCAATTGAAAAAGATTATTGTTTTAAATGTATCGTTTTTCACTCTAATCTATTGTTTGCAACAACCAACATAATATTTTATTAAAAAATATAAATGTTTGATTAAAATATAATGTAATATAATGTTTGATTAAAAAATCCAAGAGCAATTGTGACGTCACTGATTCGCTAATGTACATTCTGTCAGTATCCGTTAAAGTCAAATACTTGACTCTGATGATCTTGACACTACTTTCCTTTGATTAATAAAGTAGAAAAATAGTCGTTAATCGCAATCTAATCAATAATCGCTCTATAGTGATTTTGCTTTTATATATTATATATAAAATATATCAGCCACACACACACACACAATATATATATAATTTCATATATTATATATGAGCTATTATATCGATTGTTGTATTGTTTTAATAATTAGCAGTAAGTACGGCATGAGAAAAGTTTTATGGACATTATAAGAATGCATAATAATAATAATAAGCATAATAATAAATATATCGTCAGAGCTAGGATCAGTATCATTAATTTCTACACAATCGTTGAAGTTGAGCAACCCAGATGTGGCAGCTAAAGGAATGGGGTGACCATATCGCTGGATGATAAAGTATTTTGACGGAAAATCACAGGACGAGGAGGATGCGCACGATGAAATAATAAAACGACAGACCATCGGTCAATACGAAGAAAGAAATCAAGAGACGTAATGCGAAAAAAGAAATCAAATTCACAATAAAGAAGTCATGCATATTTCTTATTTATATCAGAGAGAGGATTATATATTCCTTCAGTCAAACAATAAATTATTTAGACATTAAACTGACTTGAAAAACCAATCGTATTTGTTGAATAAAGAATTAGTTTATTTGGACTATGCCAATAAATAAATTTCTTTGAATTTAATAAAATTGATAAAATTCGAAGAAAGTTTTTTCCCTTTGCAGGTGTGTGAATATAATTAAATAATTTTGTAAATATTCACAAATAACTTTAGTAAAACTTGATATCTATTGCATCAAGTTTTAGTGACAATTACCAATTTATAATGATAGGCATCATTAAACAATGTGTTAAATAAAAACATTATTTAGTAATATTTGCCATATTAAATTAAATGTAAAATAAATAAAATAATGTGACAATATATATGAAAAGACCAAATACTTACTAATAATACTAATAATAGTCGAACTATTTAGTAATTACCAAATTATTTGATATTATTTATGAATATTTAATCGATTCAAATAAATGAACAATTTGTTTTACTAATTGTTTTATAATTATTACTAGACGGTTATGGTAACCATATATATATTACCTGAACATAAATATAATTAACCGGCCTCAATCAAAAGTTAATAGCTAGCTGTTAACATGTATGCTATTAACGTGGATTAAATTTTCTAATTTGTTGCAGGTTGACTATTCAGTGAAATATAGAACCAGAATTTTTTCTTTTGATTATTCAGTGAAATATAAAAATAAAAATATGGTTCTATATTTACATTAGAATAAAATAATGAGAAAAAAAGAAATAAAAAAAAGGAAATGCGAAAAAATAAATGAAGTCCACAATAAATAAATCACGTGCATTTCTTACTTATATCAAAGAGAGGATTATATATTCCTTGAGCTAAACTATAAATTATTTAGTCCAAGCATTAAACTGATTTAAAAAACAAATTGTATTTGTTGAATAAAGAACTAATTAGTTTGAGAAAAATTCTTGAGAAGCAGAATTGAGCATTATTAGCAACTACGTATGATTTTTTTTTTTATCTCAGAACTGTAATTTCATTTCTTTAATCATCAGCTAATTTATTTGTCTAGCCACTGGGAGAAGTGAGCGTTACATTACTGGCGAGTAGTGATGTTAGACATTAATTTATTATCTCGTGGCTAGACGCGGACGAGGTTCTACTAAGATAATTATCAAATATTGCACTGAAACGATCAGATGCATTTGTTAAATAATACGAGACTTTTTTTTTCAACGTGACGTAAGATTATAAATTTTTCATTAAACTAAAGTGATAAAATAAACTTTGGTTATATCGATGATTATATAATTAGCGTGTCAAATAATTATTATCGAGCGCTTGTGATATCAGCGGAGGAGAGCGAGCGTTTTCCCACGAGCTCTCGTGGCGCATTAATGGCGAATATCCCGATTACAATTACGATGTAATTGTCCGAGCGCAGCGCGAGGTTCAACTCAGCCGAGAGGAGCGCGACGCGAAAAATAAGTTGCCAATCGTCACGCGACGTGCAGCCTCCTTTCTTCACCCGACGAAAGAACGTTCCCTGGATCTTCGCCTCGGATCGCGCGTCCGTGAAATTCCGCCGTTTTTGTCAATTTCGCCGTGTCGAGAGCGGCGGCATCCGGCAAGGATTTCGAGGCCGAATTTCACCATTTTTCGCTATCGTGCGTCGCGTTCGAGTTCACAGCGGTAAAAAAAAGCAAAGAAAGAAAAGAAAAAAAGGCATAACAACGAGACGAAGTTACCTGTCTCTTTCTCCACCTGGCTTTCTATTCTGTGATGCGCGACGATCTTATCGATGGGCGTACACTCGTTTGCGGAACGGTTTGAGCACTTTTTTCGACATATTTCAAAACGCATCCTACATCCAATTAGAGAACACGTCTCATGAAAATTGCTCAAGAACAAATTTGTCTGTTGAAAGTAAGCTGTGTGTCGAAAGTGCATCGAAAAAGAACGTGTTCGCTTCGCAAACAGGTGTGCTACACCGAGAGTCACGAAACGGTTTGGACGCATTTCGACCACTGAAGTTGTAGCGCTTCGAGATGTCAAAATTGAGAGGCACTGTTGACGCATTTGCGTATGAATTGGTATGACGAGAGTCCAAGTGGCAGAGTGTGAAAATAAATGTAAGATAACGTGATGATATGTTGATATGTGTTAATACAGTCTGTAGTGTCACTTCGACTCCTGTCATAACCGATTCATACGCAAATGCGTCAGCAGTGCCTCTCAATTTTGACATCTTGAAGTGCTACAAAACTTCAGTGCTCGAAATGCGTCCAAATCGTTTGGTGACTCACAAGTAAACCTACCTAAGTGTTAGTCCCGATCTACAATAGGTGTAGTAAGCTTCAAGCCTTAAGAAATTAACTAATCAGTCGAATTATAGAGGAATAATCAATTGTGATTGGTTAATTTCTTACGGCTTAAAGCTTACTAGACTTATTGCAGATCGGGATTTACACATTGATTGTGATAAGCTTTTAACATGCTGTCTAGGTCTAAATAAAAGACACATATTATTTTATACGGCTAATGGTAAGAGGGTGAAACATCTTGAAAAAAATCGGTTTCAATATTTCTGAGCGAATATTATCGGAACGGTAAATACAAAAAAGAGGTATAAAAAAAAGAGGTATCAAATAAAAATTTTATGGGTTTTAATGAGTTTTATAATAATGCACTCAGATTTTACAAAATTAAGGAGAGAAAAAGGGATTCCGAAAAAAATGATATTTTCGAAAAATCTGCATTGTTATAAAGCTCATTAAAACCCATAAAACTTTTATTTAAAAATTTTTTTTGTATTATTTACCGTTCCGATAATATTCATTCAAAAATATTAAAACCGAGTTTTTTCAAGAGGGTGTTTCACCCTCTTACCGGCCGTATAGGCACGTATAAAACAATATGTGTCTCTTATTTAGACCTAGACTACAGTTAATTAGACCTATGTTAAAAGCTTATCAAAATTGGAGTGTAACACTTGAATAGGTTTACTTGTCGGTGTATCAGACTGCGTTCGATATTCACTGCTAGTACGGAAAACTTATAGTTCATGTATGTACTATAGATTTTCAGTACTGGTAGTGAATATCTGAACGCAGCCTCAGTCTCATGAATGCTACACCATCGATATATCGATAGTGACTAAAGACTTTTAGCTGCATTCATCTCTACACTGAAAAAAGATTTGGTAATATCCATCCCGCCTGGATAATAGTTACTAAATGCTTTGGTAAAATAGTTTCAATTTAACATATAAGTTTCAACTTAACATATAAGTGAATGTAATCAAATAATTTAGTACGTATTAGCAAATAGCCTTAGCAAGGCTTGGTATCTATTGCCAAGGTACTTTGCTTGGTAATTATTGCTTGGTAATTATTACCACTTTATGCGATACGTATCGCCAAGCAATTTATTAAATAAAACTATGTTGTTTAGTAGTACTTTTTATTAGATTAAATTGATGCAATGTCTTAGATCAGATCTTTTACCAAATTATTTGATTAGATCAACTAATTGAAGACTTTGTTTTACTATTTATTTTGTGGTTATTATCGAACAGTTAGTATCATATTTAGTACTCATTACCAAATATCGTGCTAAAACGTTTAATCAAATGCACTTGTTAACTATTACCAGATTTTTTTCAATGTAGCTACGCGTTTCCTATGACTGTTGATCAATCGGAGAAGCGAAAATGTGTCTAAAGCAGAAGTGACATTTTAATAGATTGACGTATGATACGTGTCGTCAAGAAAGAGAGTCATCTGCTCATACGGCATGTAATTGGTAAATGGACAGTAAAAAGTTAAGAGAGCTAGGTAAGTAAGAGATTAATATATAAAATTAATTTAAATAATTTATCGGAGAAAAATATATGTATGCATGTGATCATAATTGCGACACGTCAATCGGCGGTTGGTTCTTATTAGTCTTTTGACTAATAAGAACCAACCGCCGATTGCCTTTTTTATTAGCTTTTTTTTGTATTATTTTATTGTACATTTGAAGAGCCTTTAACTTCTTGAATAAAGTTTTTCATTAATTCCTAGAAGTTAAATTCTCTCTGAATTAAGGTAGTAATAAACGAATAGCCCAGTCTTGAGCCAGAGTCTAGCTCACGCTTGGCTCAGTGACAAGAAAGCTTGGATCAAACCTGGTAATCAGACTTGATTCAAGACTGGGTGAGCTTGACAACCTCATTCAAGATTTGAGTACCAAGCTTAAGGCTTGAGTGGCAATAAAATCAAGCCTGGCTCAAACTTGGAAAACGAAAAAAAAACAGGACATATTGTTCTTTTGCAAATAACATTTCTTAATATCCTTAATTAAAGGAATATAAATTTTTTCTCATACACAATGACATATTCGCTTTAATGAGAGAACTTAGACAAATTTATATTAGATAAAGGTATTTATCTAGTATAGAAATAAACAATTTAAATTAGTGCTAAAATAAAAGCCGAGCATTGATATATTTATGCGTGAAATAAATAATAATAAAAAGGTAGATCGCAAATCTATAATTAAGTTATACATTGTAGTCTTTCATTATAATAGATATTTGTAGTCTATTTTTATTGTGATTATGTATTTCATGCACTAACATCGGCACTCGGCTATTATTAGCACTTCAAGCAGAAATTCCTAATGTTGGACAATTGAAACCTATATCAACGTTGGCAAACCAAACCTAGAAGCCTCAGAATCGGCCTGAGCTTGGATTAAGATAGCTGCTATATCACAACAAAACTTCAACATGTCTATATTCAACATGTCAGTCAAGATTAGTCTAAAATACGGTATACCAACATTGGTCTAAATCTCGATATTAAAGCTAAATATAAAAAAAACCAGGTCTAAAATAACAATTTTTTATAAATGTTTAGTTATAAATTATGTTTATTATAAGCTACTTTCGATGACTAGATATTGATGTACGTTATAAAGATCATGACCCTGAGTAATATTAAAAAGGTTTTAATTAGAGATCACTGTTTATTAAAAAATCATTATGAAGAAAGTTCCACAAATAGTTCCGTAGTTTTTCGACACAATATACATTTTTAGAAAATAACACGTGATGCGCGCGTGCTATGTACAAACATCCCTTCCTACGTAACATTAAAAAAGATTCAGCCATCGCTCATTGTTTATACAAAAGTTAAACACAAACAAGTTTCGCAAATAAGCAATCTTACATATAATGTGAAGAAATTATTATATTTACAATATAAGCATAGTATAACTGACCCGTGTAAAATTTTTACCAAGAATTATAATTATTTGAAATAAAAAATATAGTAAGGTAGCAAATATTGAATGGTAAGAGAAATTAACTATTTTATATAGTGAATACAATTGGAATATTTGACAAATATAGGTACATATAACTATATTCCCAAAAGGTGTTTTACCATATATATAGAGTAATAAGATGGTGACTATAAATCTGTGTTCATTCTACTATATCTTCATGTTTAGATAAACTATAAATATATATTTGAGGTCAAAACGAACTATAAAATATAGTGAGATTATAGTTATTCCAACTATTTTTCTTCTCTCAGTATATGTCATCTTACATGTAATATATATATTTTTCTATGTTATATAAATATAAATATTTGAATTATAAATTCAAATATTTATATAAATAATTATATAGTGTCCTAAATCACCTTCACAATCTCTCGTGAGGACGTAGAGCGGATTGAGATGAATACAAAAGTCCCATATCGTTTTGCGATATTCGCAATAATAGTCGAGATGTTAATTAAAGAAGATTGGTGAATGATCACGCGGATATGGTAGATAAGCTGCAGTGGCGCCGTCTGCCGTTGTATACTTATATATTAAGTCAAACTGAACAAAAAAGACCCCTACCATTTTGCAAATGACCACATAGATATTTAGATATTAATAAAAGAAAAATTTGTGCATCGTAGTATACAATCATGTAACAATTTTCTTTAATTAATATCTAAAAATCTATGTGATAATTTGCAAAATCGTACAGGACTTTTTTGTTCAATTTGACTTAATGTATAAATATACAACGACAGACGGTGCCACTGCAACGCATCTACCATATCGCGCATGATCATTCACCAATCTTCTTCAATTAATATCTCGACTATTATTGCGAATATTGCAAAATAGTATAAGACTTTTGTGTTCATCTCAATCTACTTTACGTCCTCACGAGAGATTGTGAAGGTGATCTGGGACATCCTGTATATACGAAGTGTTCTAGAATAACTTCCGAGAATAAGCTTTCGTGAAGGCATAGTATATAGATTGAAGTGAACATAAAAGTCCTATACCATTTTGTCATATTCGCAATAATTATCGAGATATTAATTAAAGATTTGCGAGTGATCACGTGAGATATGGTAGATGAGCTGTACACTGAGAAAAAAATGAATGATATTTGAAACTATAATGGCATAGTAAAAAGATTATAGTTAGAACTATAATTTTTATAGTAAATGTTTCAATAATATTTGTAATATTTACAATATAAGCATAGTATAACTGACCCGTGTAAAATTTTTACCAAGAATTATAATTATTTGAAATAAAAAATATAGTAAGGTAGCAAATATTGAATGGTAAGAGAAATTAACTATTTTATATAGTGAATACAATTGGAATATTTGATAAATATAGGTACATGTAACTATATTCCCAAAAGGTGTTTTACCATATATATAGAGTAATAAGATGGTGATTATAAATCTGTGTTCATTTTACTATATCTTCATGTTTAGATGAACTATAAATATATATTTGAGGCTAAAACGAACTATAAAATATAGTGAGATTATAGTTATTCCAACTATTTTTCTTCTCTCAGTGCAGTAGTGACGTCAGCCATCGTGTGTTTATACATTAGGTTAAACTAAAAAAAAACTCTTTTACCATCTTCCTAATAATTTTGTATATTTTTAATTAAAGAAATTGGCGAATAGTTGCTCGTGATAATATATTAATGTTCTCTAATTAATAATTAAAAATCCACAAAGTTATTAGGAAAAAGGTGGAGGACGTTTTTGTTCAGTTTGACCTAGAATCACTCTAAGCAGAGTTTGGCCATAACGCGCGGTTTCGTCAAAATCCTGCGAGAAAGAAAGATATATTTTCGATCTCTCTCTTTGTCTATCTTTTCTTAACCTAATTTAAGCTACTGCCATAGGCGTACTGTGATTGGATATTGCGTGGGATTTGACGAAATATAGCGGATCAATCAAAAGTTATTTCTTTATGGTCAAATTCTGCTTGAAGTGACACTAGTTTGTTCTAATATACAAGCATACGACGGTAGATGTCGCCACTATAGCTTATCTATCATATCTCGCGTGATCACTCACAGATCTTCTTTAATTAATATCTCAACTCAATTATTGCGAATATCGCAAAACGGTATAAGACTTTTATGTTCATCTTAATCCGTACTATGCCTCCGCGAGAGTTTCGGAGGTTGTTCTGGGACATCCTATAGTATAACATATAGTATATATAATATAATAAACGTTAGATAATGTTATTTGCAAAAGAGCAATATGTCCTGTTTTTTTCCGTTTTCCAAGTTTGGGCCAGGCTTGATTTTATTGTCACTCAAGCCTTAACCTTGGTACTCAAATCTTGAATGAGGTTATCAAGTTCACCCAGTCTTGAGTCAAGTCTGACTACGAGGATTGACCCAAGCTTTCTTATCACCAATTGAGCCAAGCGTGGGCTAAGTCTGGCTCAAGACTGGGCTATTCGTTTATTGCTACTTTAATTCAGAGAGAATTTAACTTCTAGGAATTAATAAAAAATTTTATTCAAGAAGTTCAAAGTTCTTCAAATGTACAATAAAACAATACAAGAAAAAAGCTAATAAAAAAGGCAATCAGCGGTTAGTTCTTATTAGTCTTTTTCTTGTATTGTTTTAATTAAAAACAACTTTTCGCCTTAGATAATGAGCTGCGTTCTAAACTACATCGAGGAGAAAGTGTCCAAACTATATTGAAACCAAGTACAATAAGATATTAAGGAATGGCTACCATTTTCTTGGCTAATACGCACTTTTAATTTTATTTGACAAATTTCTATCTCACAGTAAATGCATTTGATCTGTAAGCTAATTCTTGACGAGTACAACACAATAGTTAGCTCTTCAGCTCAGTTTGAATCAGCTGTTGAGCTTTATTTAGCCGATAACTGTTACCGAGGTTATTTTTTTGCGTGCGCGGGCAGGACCGGTTTATTTCACAACGCGAGTTATCCTTATTAATTAATCGACGGCTCAGATTTTCGAAGCTACAACCATTTTGTCCGACGTCATCAATTATTATAATAAATGTAAAATGAAATGATTTAATTGAACGTTAATATTAAATATTATTTAATGTACAATTCCCCGCCGTAATTTTCCCGCTCGTTAACTATTGTAAAACGCCGCGCACACGCAGTATCGCGATTACAAATTGGAGAGTGTCGGCCGATACGTTTCGCGTGTGTAACGCGGTATGTAACGTCCGTATTGGTCGGCCCCGCGGCTCGAATCGCGATCATCGCGCTCGCAAGATCAAGCGGGGATCCAGAATGCGGGCGGAATGAATGGAAAATTCCAGTCAGACTAGACGGCTCGACGTAACTCCGCGATTCCTCGGCAGGATGTTCCTTATCACTCTCGTCGCTGTTATCTTACTGCCGGCGTCGGTAATAAACTCGAAACCTCGAACGCTCGATCGGACGAAATATCTCCGTTGCTCCTCTTCTCGTTCCCTCTATTTCTGTCTCTGTCCCGCCTCTGTCGTTCCCGCTCACTTTTCCGCCCGCCCTCCGTCGCTATTCTTCCCTCGTCGAACCGAGAGCTCGCACCTGTGCGGTAAGCTTCCTTCCTCGAAGGAATCGCCGAGCCATCGTGATTGCGCCCGCCGTGAACGGCGAGAATAGAAGCCGGCTGCCACGCCGGCCAACAGTAATGAGCCGCGTGAGACGCGAAACGGACGATTCGATAATATCCGGACTGCGGAATCGGAGACCTTCCTCGTGTCTCTCTCTCTCTTTCTATTTCCCTCTCTCTCCCTCTCTTGCGTCTCTCTCTCTCTGTATCTGTCTATCTATCTCCTTCTCTCTTTTGCTCTTTCTCTCTCTCTCTGCATTGAACGACGGGTATATGCAGATGAATTATGACATTCGCCTCCAAAGCCAATTATCGTTTCCTCACCAGTGAACAGCCAAATTTCGCGCCGCATTCTCATGTTGTGCAGTCAAATGTTATAACTTCCTTCTGTACGAGCTGCCTCCTGCTTTCTTGCCCTCCGTTCAAATGCTTTGGATTACATAAAATCGAGCATTTGATCCTACGTGGAAAATTTCTTGAAATCTAGCTGGAGTTCAGTGCGATTTGTTAATAAAAAATTATGGACACCGGTTGAGAAATGAAGATAAATTCAGGTTACAAGCGCAATGTTTTAAATACGATGTTTAAAAACAGTAAATCCAAACAGGTCCCGCTTCATTTCTCTAACTTTCTTCCAAAGATTTTTTTTCTGGTTCAATTTTATATTAAAATCGGATAAAATGAAATATTTTAAGTATTTATTTTTGCTAAGTATAAATATTAAAAAAAATATAAATACTCTAAATGTTTAAAATACTTTTTTAATTTTTTGTTCTATTGAATTTAGTAGTTGTTATAAAAAAAGAATTCGCTATATGACTTCATAAAAGGATATTTCTGTTTCGACTGTAAATAAAGAGGACTCTTGTTTAGAATAAGAATGAATTCCCATGCAATTGATGTAATAGCCCGAGCAAAAATGTATCTAGCAGAGCAGATTTCAAGATTAGTAGCTAGATAATAATGATTAGATAACTTTTCTAGCCAGTCACTAACTCGTGACTGGCTAAATATTCCTACTGAGTCTTTTGAATGTCAGGACTATCTAGTAACTATACCAATTACATAAATAGTAGCTAGATGGAAAAGATTACACAGTAACGAGATAGAAAATCATCGGTAAATCCTGAATAGAAATTGGATATCAGAACTATCTAGTATACTTATACTAATTATAGTTACAAGTTATTTTTTTGTATCTAGTTACTAGATAATTTTTCTGGTACAGTCACTAGGTACAGTCACTAGGAGAAATGAGCGTTATATTCCTAGCTAATAATGATAAAAGATCCAACTTTTCTGTCATTACTAGACAATCACTAGATTCAATTTCTACTCGGGAGATAATTTATTTTGCGACAAATTTGAGCATTCTGATCGGCGCTGCTTCTGGAAAAATATTGAGGTATTTCTATTTAGGAGTGTTGATTGTTCTGTCCATTAATTGCAACGAATGTTAGCCATTTCTTTTTATGAAACTTTGTCAATATCAGGAGGAATTTCGTAGGATGTATTAGGATTTTTATTTTTTCGGAGAATATGTAATAAATTAACAATGTGAAGTGCTCTTGTGCGTAATTTGTGTTCTGTTTATCAACAGCGCCATGTTTCGTCGAAACTGCTAACTCATTCAGAATTTCACTTCTAGTGACACTAATTTTGACCAATGCGCAAAATCGTTTCTCGTAGACAGGGAGGTAAGTAGAGGGTGAGTACGTCTCAATTATCGTTGTATCATAGCAGATATTCCTGTGCCCCGAATATCGGCGAACGTGCTCGTCGCTCGCTCGGCATCGCGGCTGGGAAACATCACGTCGCGGAGTGCAAAAATATCGAGCAATAATTCAATCGGTCAGTCTCGGCCAGCCGGATATTTATCCCCGCTGTCGTTTAACGCGTAACCTCGTTCTCGGCCGTATTAATTGGAGCGTCGCGTTAATCTTCGCGCGATGATTCGGCAATCAGCCCGCGCGCCGATCGTCATTAAATCTGCCAGCCAGTTCGTCGCTCGCTCGTTCGCTCGTGGACGGTCGGGACGATTCAGAAATAGGTCCTCCGCAGTCGGCGATTGGTCGAGCTGTCGGGGCTGCCATTATTGATGGCGCGTATATAAACAGCCACGGAATGAACGATAAAATCGATACCTTCAGACAACGTGACAAATAATGAAAAGCGGAGCGCACGCCTCCGATGGAGCTTTGAGGCGTCGGTGGACGCGGGACGCGACGCTTCGCGTCGCGAGCCCAGAGAGCGAGAGAATTGCATTACGCCCGCCGCTCCTGCTTAAATGCTCGTTATGCTAAAACGCTCCAAGTGGTCTCACATAAAGTGACAGGGGAATCTGACATTTCGCTCGTTACACGTCGCGAAACGGCGCAATGTTTCCCTAACGCGGATCCGAACGAGAGCGCGAGCCACACGAAAGAACTCTAATCTCATTTCGCGCGGTTGCCGAACGCTGCATTTATCGTACACCAAAAGAGACAGAAAGATCCATCTTTCTTCATACAACTACCTCCAGAGAAGAAAAGAAGAGAGATAGAGATCGTTTCTAGAGATTACCTCCTTCTTTGTCTTTAGTTTGTGTATGTTCTATTGTATGTCTATATATATGTTGTATCTCTGTCTGACTTTCTGTCTCTATTTCCCTATCTGTGTTTTTCTCTCTCTTTCTCTTTAAAGTTTGTTTCCAGAGACTAGAGCTTCCTCCTTAGATCTAACTATTCTTATATATTGTACTGAATTATATCAAAGATCCTAGCTACAGATCTATAGAATTGGATTCCATCTGATATTAAAAATATGACTTCCTTATATAATTTTAAGAATACATGTTTTCCGTATTTATTTGGATATCAACGCATAAAGTAGACAAGATCAACATTTTCTTCTAAATTACTTTTGTATATTTCTTTTCTTTATTTTTTATTTTTCATTTTCTTGTATATATGTTTTTATTTAACTATATACATGTATGTCTATATTTTTTTTCTTCTATTTATTTTACTTTTTCTCTTTAAATGTATTTTTTTTCTTTTTTAGTATATATTCTACATTTATATAGAGCTGCTATACGTTGTATACTAACCTATGTCTTGTAAGAGGACGCCAATAAATCTCTCTCTCTCTCTCTCTCTCTCTCTCTTCCTCTTTCTCTGTGCGTATACATGTATCAAATGTTTCTGTGCCTTCGTTTGTGTCTCTGTCCGTATCTCTGTTTGTGCCTTGTCTTCTCTCTGCCTATATCTCCGCCTATATCTCCATCTGCGCTTCTGTCTTTGTCTACGCCTCTGTCTCTATCGGTATCTCTACCTTACGATGCGTATCGCGCGATTCCGCCGTTTTAATCCTCTCCGCCAGCAGCTAAAGCCGACCCAGATCTCGCGGATCCGCGCGATCCTCCCGAGTGCGCGCGTTCTCGCTCGCTTAGCCGACACGCCGCCGCATGGCCGTCGTCGTCACCGTCTCGTTGTTGTTGTACCGCCGCTAGCGCATCTTCTATATTCGAAATATATCTATGCACGCATACTAACGGTGTACCTCCAGCCGTCGCCGCCGCCACCGCTGCTGCCTACGCTGCCGCCGACGCCGCTTCCGCGTCGCGCCTATACCGCCTATGGTTATACGCGTTTCTGCACTCGGTAATCGCATCCGTTTCTCCGACGTTCCCCGAAAGCTCTTTCTCTCTCTCTCTCTCTCTCTCTTTTGTCTTCCTTCTCGTTCGCGCTCACTTGAAAATCGCCACGGAAGCGTGAAAGAGAAACGGAAGACGCGCTGGGAAGCAACGGGAGTGAGAAAGCAAGAGTGAGAGGGGGAGGAGAAGGAGGAGAGAAAAGATCCGGCCGATAGATTCCGTCTTACCTTACGTAGGACAAAAGCGAGGCGCAAGATCGGGAAGTAAAAACGTCCTTTCGAGCGAACCTGAGCCGGTCGGAGAGAAGTCCGCGACCGTGATTAATTCAATTTTCTTTCTTTTTCTTTCTCGCGCGATAGATCGCGCCGGATCGTGACTTGGCGCAGGCGACAAGCGTTAATCCCCCGGCCAGACACGACGGAGGACTTCGCGTTGTTTCCCCTTCCCTTCCCATCCCGCCCTCTTTCCGACATTAGGAGAGCGTCGCTGTTTCGCGAACGACCAAGGAGTTTTCGTGTTTCATCCATCCGGAGCGCTGGTATATTTATCGTTTAAGGTGTCGTCGTCTATAACGGGGATAGGAGAAGTCAAGCGGCTTCTGCAGTGAAACCTGGAGCAAACGTACTCTATTCCCGTCGAACCGCGCTTCTATTTTCGTTTAAGCGCGTAGATGAAAGGGAGTAAAAATAATTTACCTTTACTCCCCCCCATTGTAGACGAGAGAGAGAGGTGAATGAAAGGAAACGACACGGTTGAATTTATCGCCGCGCATCGCGTTTAACAGTCGCCAATTATCGGGGTCCGCGATGGAGTACGCTCCCCTTGTGCACGGGTCGAGCCGGGCGAATGGAGGAACGAAGGAAACGATGCACAAGGCAACGCTCACCCTCGGAATCGGCGGACAGACTCGTTGCGTCCGTCGCCTCCAACACCCCCGGTATCAACGGAGAGGTCTCGAGCGAGAGAGGTGACGCCTCAATTGCGCGACGCCTGGTCGTTAGCGATCGCGAGGTGAAAGTGCGTGGAGAGACTGAAGAGGAGTCGTCGTCGCGTCAGCGTCGTTGGGCGCACGCGAGACGTGCGCGGAGAATAGAGTCGCCAGTCCGGCGTAAGACCTGGCCTACAATAGGTGTCGTGGGCTGTAAGCCGTAAGAATTGGCCAATCACAGTCGATTATTACAAGAATAATCGGCTATAATTGGCCAATTCTTACGGCTTACGACTTACGGTATCTATTGTGGATCTGGCCTAAGGGAGAATTCACACCTCGGCAGCAAAGCGGAGAACAAAAAAGGCAGAAGCCAATCAAAACTCGCGCTGGTAGAAAAGCAGAAACTGGTCGACTACCAGCTGACCACCAGCGCGAGTTTTGATTGGCTTCTGCTTTCCTGCCAAGGTGTGAATGCGCTCCGAGAGTTCCGATCGAAGTTATGGATCATGGAGGGACGCCTTGGTCGAGACTCGCGACGCGTAACAAACGCCGCTTATTACCTATCGTGGCGGTCGACCAGCGGGATGTTTGCTCACGACACTACCGTGCACGTAGTCGACCGTGCGACGTTCGCTGCGTATGCGAGCGCTATAGAACAATATTCTAGATAGCGAACGTTAAACATACCTTTCCGCACAAAGAGAATATACTCCGCAGCTTTTTTCATATAAATTCTCTTCAATTTTGCCGTGTTTTCTAACAGCGCAGGAATAGACTGTTGGTAGAGTTGTGTTAACTAGACTATCTCTCGTTTTCAACGTTAGTTACTGACACACATCTTTATGGAGAGTATGTTGGTTTTACTTCAATTATCTGTTCTCAGAACCTTTCTGTTTAACAATAGGCAATTAATAAAAAGAAGGAATAATATACAAAATATTCGGTAATCCTTATGAAAAAATATAAGAAAGCTACTAAGAACAGTAGTATTTTCGTCGATTAAACAGTAGTACGAAAGTACTACTGTTTTGACTATTGAAAACTTATATTAAAACTATTTATAAAATTAACGGGTAGGTTTTCTGTAGTTTTCTAATAGTGTTGTAATAAGTATACAGTAGTATTCCAATATTTTTCAATAGTTTTCCTATATTGTTCTTAATAGTTTCTTTTTTATAATTCTTTTCCGTAAGGAAATTCACGGAAGAGCCGCGTACAAGTAGATTAGGTCAAACAGAACAAAAAATTTCTCTATCATCTTGCGAATAACCATGCAAAATTTTGAGTTGTTAATCCAAGAAGATTCATGAATGACCACGCGCTCTACGATAGATGAACTATGATGGCGACTTTTGTCGCTGTATGCTTGTATGTTAGATCAAACTAAACAAAAAAGTTCTCTACATTTTTTCAAATGGCTACAAAGATGTTTAGTTATCAATTAAAGAAGACTGGTGCATTATTGTGTACAATTTTTGTTGTTTGTGTACACTAATCTTTTTTAATTAATAACTAAATATGTACGTGGTCATTTGGAAAATGGTAGAGGGAGAAAGGACTTTTTTGGCCAGTTTGACCTAATATACAAGTATACAGCGACAGTTCATTTACCGTAAGGTGCGTAGTCATTCACGGATCTTCGATTAATAACTTAGAATTTTAGTATTGTTTGCAAAATGATAGAGGAACTTTTTGTTCAGTTTGGTCTAATCTATCTGTACACCGCGGCTCCTCTGTAGTTACCGGAGTTACCGGAGTTTTACACATCCTATATAAGACTATATTTAACATAGAAATGTAAAATTTAAAATAAATACTTGGTTATTATACATATAGAGTGCGGTAAAAGTATCGAACCGGTAAAATATCTAAAAAAATATAAGTTTTACAGAAAATTGTTTTAGATAAAAGTTATAGGACTTAGGAAAATATATTTACTGATTTTGACAGTTTGACCTTGGGTGGCGCCGCCAAGGTCAAGTCGAGGTCAACTTTGTTTTTTTAAATAGAAATATATATTTTTTATTATGGAATTTTATTCTATGTAACAATTTTATTCTAAGAAACAAACAACTTTTGTTTGAAAAAATTTTTTACACGACCTCTTTTCTAAGATATTTACCGAAATATCTACAAAATTATTGGTTTCAATAATTTTTTACTCGAATTCTATCAACTCTACCAAAAAATAGCAAGAGATAAAAATTATTTATTTTCTTTTCATAGAGCTTTGAAAATTTTTTCAGAATTTTTTAATTAACCTCTTTAGTACTGCATATAATTAATTTTTAATTAACCTTTTTAGTACCTCTTTATTTTCTTGCATTTTCTTGAAGTCTGTAAAATAACGAGCATTCTACAAAAAAGGGACTAACAAAGGAAATATTCAATAAATGCATGCATGAATTTTTATTCCTGGACGCATTTTCCAAAAGATTTAAAAATCGTTCTATATGACTGAAAAATCACTCAAATTCGAGTAACTCGACCATCACTCTACCTATGAGTGAAATCTCACTCAAAGAAATCCAGAAAATATACTATAGGTCTATCATAAACCTCAAAGGAAATTTTATGCGATTGTTGATGTATCATAAATGTTTCTTTCATTCTTTTTTCAGACTGTTATGTCCGGATTCCGGATGTTTTCAAACGAGAGACCGAGTTTTTAATTCAACTATTGTACATTTATAATTTTGTAATGGTCAACGACATCCGATTTATTCTTTTCTACCGTGCCGCGAGACTTCGCACGGGGTTTTCCGCAGAGACGATCTTGTTATCCCGCGAATAAATTAGAATTAGAATCGGAATTAATCCGGCGGATGGTATCGCGTGGAATTAATTCGATTTAACGCTCGAACGTATCGCTCCGCGCATCTCGCCTCGTCTTTCTCCCGCTTTTTTCTCTCCCCACGACCCGCGTCGCGTGCTTTTATCGCGCGGGCCCGGTAATCCGATGAGTACCGGTGAACCGCGGCGAACCGGCGCCGTTAACAACCCTTCGCGCGCCGCAATAATAATCGCGAGGAAGCGGCTCGATCGCCATTACGGATCTTACATCGGCGCGGATTCGTCGCTCGCCCATGAGGAGCCGCGAGCACCGTTAGGCGATGATCGCGCGCGCGCGCGCGAGGGGATCCCTCGATCGCGCGGCTCCCCGTAAATTTGCCGTGCCCGGCGAATCCCGATGCGATGATCAGCCGATCGGCGATGCCGATCGACACCGAGGCGCGACGCGGGCGAGAAGGTGAGCCCGATCGGCGGCGGTGGCGAGAGGCCGCTTCTCCCGCACACCTGTGCTCCCGGCTTACGGGGTAATGGCTGGTTGTCGGGCCTGCGGACAAGACCGGTAGCCCCTCTCACGTGCACACACCCATCTCGTCCATCTCTCGCGGGGCTCGCTCCCGCCGAGATACACATCGTGTACACACACGTGGCGCGTCGCGTCGCCATCGGGAGGAGGTGGCCCGGGCTCGCTCACGGCGTGCTTATGCATGCTCGCAGCATCTGTTGGTACAAGACGGACGTTCGCTGCATCGCGTCACGACGTTACGTTACGTCACGCCTGCGTACCGTCGTCGTAACGTCGCGCCCGCTCTCGCCGTGATTCTTCATTGAATCAGCCCGGATGCAAATGTAAGTAGCCGACCTGATTCTTGAGGTAGCTGGTTAGTTTATTGCTCGCTAGAATTTGAGGATGAATCTGATGTGTCCCACTGTTTGTGCAAACAAACTAATCGGGTCGTTTTTACAGTTCCGAGGGGTAGTAGTTTTACTACGGCTTCGGCTAAGTGTATTTTGAAAATTTTTTGGGTGATGAAACAAAATTAAAATTAAGTTATTTTATAAAAATCTTAATAAAGTAGGAGTGTGAGCGTTACATTACACTGAGAGAAAAAAATAGTTGGAATAACTATAATCTCACTATATTTTATAGCTCGTTTTGGCCTCAAACATATATTTATAGTTCATCTAAATACGAAGATATAGCAGAATGAAGACACATTTATAGTCACCATCTTATTATTCTATATGTATAGTAAAACCCACTTTGAGAATATATTTACATGTAATATTTTTCAAATATTCCAATTGTATTGACTATATAAAATAGTTCTATATAAAATATTTCTCTTACCATTTAATATTTGCTACCTTACTTTTATTTCAAATAATTATAATTCTTGGTAAAAGTTTTACATGAGTCAGTTATACTATGTTTATATTGTAAATATTACAAACATTATGGCCATTTACTATAAAAAACATTATGGATATTTACTATAAAAAAGATATTCCTAACTATAATCTTTTTATTATGCCATTATAGTTCCAAATATCATACATTTTTCTCTCAGTGTATTAGAGAGACTGGTAACTAGCTATAACTTTTAGTTATAATTTTTACCTTGTAACTGTAATTTCGTTTGTCTAATCATCAGTTAATTTATTTATCTAGCCACATGGAAAATACAACTTCGTTAGTGTAGCTGAATTTTCTGTTACCTGGAGACCAGACGAAAAACTCGGTTGTAAAACGATTGTAGAAAGACACCCGTAGGAGGTTTCTGCTCAACCAATTGTTCTCGGTTATCTCCGAGTTTTAACGCAACTAAATGTTCAAACGGAATGTTGTCGGTCACGGTAATAGAGATATTATTTCTCGTCAACGATTATTCATCTGGTCCCCATTTGGTTACACGATCTTCTTTCTCCATGCAATACACTGTTAAATATTGGAGGGGCAAATTTAAACCAATTTCTTGAGTTAAATAATATTTAGTTATTTGTGAGATTTTACTTAAAAAATTTAATCCTTCGTGTATTGTAGGCATACATATTGTAGGCGATCAGCGAAAACCATCACTGTGGCCTGCGAGCATATATATGTGTTCAGATAGGAGTGATTAGATGAACATCGGCCATACGGTGCGTCCAGTTCCTTGTTACTTCCTACTCTAAGCTTAATCTACAACATGCTCTTTGCTTCCTATTTCTTGTTCTTTGTCTTCTTCTGGCCAAAAGCCTGATCTACAATATGTTCTTTGCTTTTTGTTTCTTTTTCTTTATCTCTTTCTGACTCACACCTTAAGCCTTCAACTAAAAAAAGACAGAGAACAAGAAACAGAAAGCAAAGAGCACATTTCAGATTAGGCTTAAAGCCAAAAAAAGACAGAAGACAAGAAACAGAACGCAAAGAGCATATTGTAGATCAGGCTTAGAGCTTAAGGTTTAAGATTTGAGTTTAGAAAGAGATAAAAAGAAAGAAACAAGAAGAAAGGAGCACGTTATAGATTACATTTAAGGGAGAATTCACATCTTGGTAGAAGATAATCAGAATTTGCGCTGGTAGAAAAGCAGACTATCTGTCGACTATCTGACTATTACCTGACTACCAGCGCGAGTTCTGATTGGCTTTTGCCTTTCTGCTTTCCGCTTTTCTGCCAAGGTGTGAATTCTCCCCCAAAGGGATGCTGGAGTTGATGAACTCCAAAATCGAATTTTAAAAATGTCGACAACGTAGAGGCGATTGTCATTAACACAATCGCGTCATTCTTTTCGTATTTATTGTACATATAGATTTTACGTAAACGTTGCTTTGTTTTATCATATTTAGTATCAAATTTTTGTAAATCTAAGGCTCTACTAGCTAGTACAGGTTAGATAAAATTTCCTAGCTCATTATTAGCTCGTTATTCGCTGGTAGCTGAGTATTCACTGATACATGGAATCACAGTTTTGTGATCTAGAAAGTTGTCTACTTATTACACATCAAATTTGAAAACGTAGATAATGCTGTCTATTTTAAAGTATATAATCTAGTTACTATATACTGCGCCACGAGTATTTGGGAAAATTTTTTGGGTAATAAAACAAAATTAAAATTAAGTTATTTTATAAAAATCTTAATAAAATAGGAGTGTGAGCGTTACATTACTAGAGAGACTGGTAACTAGCTATAACTTTTAGTTATAATTTTCACCTTGTAACTGTAATTTTGTTTGTCTAATTATCAATTAATTTATTTATCTAGCCACATGGAAAACACAACTTCGTTAGTGTAGCTGAATTTTCTATTATCTGGAGACCAGACGAAAAACTCGGTTGTAGGACGGTTGCAGAAAGATATCCGTAGGAGGTTTCTGCTCAACCAATTGTTCTCGGTTATCTCCGAGTTTTAACGCAACTGAATGTTCAAACGGAATGTTGTCGGAATTTTTTATACAAAGTTATCCATTTTTATGTGTTCTACCCCAAATAACAAATTACGGTGAAATTACGTTTTACGCGGATTATTAACGTTAACCGATTCCAATTCACAACTTTATAATCAATTCTGTGAGAGGGCCATGTGAGTTATGATAATTAGCGAGAAATTATCTATTGTAAATTGAGACGTCAACAGGACAAAATGTAAAGAGTCCCAAAAACAACTTAACTGGTGACGATAAATCCATTGATAGCTATTAGATAGGTTTAACATTTGCTACAGTTCATCCCGGATTTGTTTATCTCAGTCCGCGGCTTGACTTCGTCTAACTGGCTCTCTGGCTGACTGCCTAACGTCTTCTTTGTCTATCAAGTTTTGATCTGTCGGCCCGTTGTCGGCTCATTGTGAATCAGGATTGCACGATGGAGACACACGACAATAGAACAGGCGGGACATACAAATAGACGAGCATACGCCTTGCAATTCTGAGCGTCACTCTCTATGTATCTCTCTCTACGCGAACCAGTCACCGACAGCTATTCCTATTGCTCCGCAATAGTGTTTCTTCTAATAGAGCTACTGCTTCAACTGACTGACAACGACAGACTGTCTCTCGCGATTCAACGTGCTTCGTGTCTTTAACATTCGCGTCTTTAAGTGTTCGCGGGTACATCAGTATTTGGTAAGTTTTTCAATTCATAAATTCATCGCATTTTCATCGGACAATATGGTGACAATATAGTGTCTCCGATGTGTTTAACAGCATATTTTAAATGTTTAATAGCATATTTTTTAGAACAATTTGATGAATAGAATAGAATAGAATGAAGTCAATAATAAGTATGTATACATGATCAAGATTGGCAAACATTAGCAATTAAATATTTATATGTACATATAATGTGACCTATTTTATACAAAATTATCCATTTTTATGTGTTCTATCCCAAACAACAAATTAGGGCGAATTTACGTCTATTCGACCTGCTGGTAGATTCAAAAGTCTGTTCGATCAAATTTACGTCGAATCGACGTCGAAAGTAAGTGGAGAATAAAGTTAAATAAATTTGATCATTTCTAACCTAATGTATAACTTTCAAGTCACTGAACTTTGAAGACATTTCATCGATTTAAATTACGTAATTTTCGAATTTTCTGTATACCAAACATCAAACATTATTTGACTTTTAAGACATTTTTTTATGTCGAAAATTGGTAATTTTTCACTTAATTAGAGCAATCTGACTTTGGTTTGGTCAAGATTCCCTGCTTTATTGCTTGAGGCACGTTTAATTAATAATAAATCTATATCACTATCACTATGTCGTTAGTTATTAAAGTTGAAGTATCAAAAGAAGAATCAGAAGTAGATTTATCTTTTTACACATTTTTTTATTAAATTAAATTATAATACTAAACTATAATACTAAACTATTTTTTTATTATATTAAATTGTAATACTATATTATAATTTAGTAATGTTTTCATGTCAATAATCACATAACCATTAACATTTTTAGGTTAGGAAATTATTCCTACCATATTGAGTCAGAAATTTTATCAATCCATCAACAAAATAAGTCGATGGATATATAATAACTTCAGCGTTGTAAATAAAAATAAATTGATGTAATTTATCGACGAATAAAAGAATGCTTCGTTGCATTTGTGCTTCATGAAATGGATCAATTGATGAATTAAAAAGCTTAACCATTGTTGAAAAATGAATACAGCATTGACAATCTAAGAGCGAATTTGATTGAATGCACTAATGTGCATCAGTGAGCACTAAGATTATATTCATACTCCGTTCTTATATTTGAGATCGTTTTAAGTTAATCTTCAGTAGAAACTTAGATTTAGAGAGAGACGACATTGAAAAGTTTCGTTTTATTGGTTATTTGAATCACAGAGTGTAAGTGCCATATTTCCACAGCGACTAATAAGTACTCCGCATAGAAATTCCCCAAGATTTTCCCAGATGCCGCATAGATTCCAATTAGGATGCCCAAATTTGTTCCAAAATTAGTTGTCCCACTACGGTACCAATTGGGAATCTCATTCTTGTGCCAAGTATAAATTTTCTGTCTAAAATCGAAACAGAAATATTATAAGCACTTACGCTTTCTCCAGTTAGTAGTATCTATATACTTTTATGGTATCAAACAGGTAACTTTTTAATCAATTATTGTATTCAATAGAATAAAAAATTAAAAAATAATATATTTGTAAAGTACTTCGAGTATTTTACTGAATAATGGAATTTTTGCAAAGTTAACATGTTTTACTCAATTCTAATGTAAAATAAAGATCAGAAAACGTATTGGAAGAACTTTGGGTTTCCCCCATTGGAATTGCACGTTTGAAACATTATAACTTTTATCCACAACACATAGTTATTTTGAAAAAAAAAAAAAATACGGGCTAAATCCCGATTAGATTCCAAGAAATTTTCTATGCCGAATATGGTATTCCGGTAAAAAAGTTGTAATATTTTTTTACATATTTTTATTATGACTATATAATGTAAAGTATTTCTTTAGTGCACGGTTATAACGTCAATCTGATTCAAGCTAACGTGTAAAGTAAGTATTCCTACTCAGAGTAATCTCATTGATTTAGACAGCATACACTTCCAAGGGATATCTTGTGGGCGTCCTGGAGACATTCTTATATCCTCAGGACGCCTCCAGGACATCCTCAAGACGTTCCTTGGAAGGTCTGAATTGTCTAAGAAGATTAACTTTACACATCACTTCATACATACAAGATAACGACTTTTATATTGAATCTCAATATCGTCTTTATCGAATTTACTATTTCAGTAATTTTTAAGTATTTCATAACCAATAAAACGATCCGTACAGCATTTGAAGATGAACTTAAAACAAGTTTAAATATAAGAATGGACTATATGAATACGACCTTTAATGCACTCAGTCGAATTTGCTGCACTGAGAGAAAAAAATAATTGGAATAACTATAATCTCACTATATTTTATAGTTCGTTTTGGCTTCAAACATATATTTATAGTTCATCTAAACATAAAGATATAGCAGAATTAAAACAGATTTTTAGTCACCATCTTATTACTCTATATATATAGTAAACCATCTATTACTCTATGTATATAGTAAACCACGCTTTGGGAATATAGTTACATATACCTATATTTTCTAAATATTCCAATTGTATTGACTATATAAAATAGTTAATTTCTCTTACCATTCAATATTTGTAACCTTACTATATTTTTTATTTCAAATGATTATAATTCTTGGTAAAACTTTCACATCAGTCAGTTATACTATGCTTATATTGTAAATATTACAAAAATTATGCTGAAATTTACTATAAAAATAATATTCCTAACTATAATCTTTTTACTATGCCATTATAGTTCCAAGTATCATACATCTTTCCCTCAGTGTGTAAGTTTCTTCAAGATTCCTGCGATACAAAAGGATGGTAGATACGCGTACCATTTCATTCTCTCGAATTCGATCGATGTTCATCCGCGTTTCCGGTAATTACTCGTCGAACGCGCGGCCGGGCTTTCATCGGAAAATGTTCCGGCGACACTGCGAGGCTCCCGATCGCCGGACGCTCACGCAACTCTATTAACTAGTTCAGAGCGGTTTTCTCAGAACGTATCGATTCGCGCACGGTGGCACGGTATAGGGTTAACGTCTGCCCGCGTTGCGGATGTTTTCATTAAGAAATCACACCGCCGACGCCGACGCCGCTGGCGGTAGCTTTTTTCGTTCGATGACTTACCCGGAAAATTGACTCGACTCGCTTTCGCAGGACGTATCCGTTGTGCATCGACGTGTGTACTTTCGCGGGATCGTTAACGGATCGTTATGGATCAACGCACGCGATTCCGAGGATTCCCTCACGGTCGGCGGAAATGGCCTGGGCGATATCAATTCCTGAAAGTGTGGAAAGAGGGCGAGCGTATGACCGCTCCAAGTTCCGTGGTATTCGTGATACAATTCCGCGCAACTTTGTGACCCAACTTTTATTCCTAGCGAACTTCACCTTCCGTCCCGCGCACCGCTTGCCGGAAGGAAACAGGGACCAAGGAGGGCGAAAAGGAGGAAAGGAAGAAAGAGAGAGAGAGAGAGAGAGAGAGAGAGAAAGAGAGTGTATCTCAGAAAAGGTGCGACGCACCTCGTGTCTCTCGAGCCTGGATGCAAAACTAAAAGTTTCAACGCTTAAATTTCGATCGCAGCAGATCGACAAAAACAATTATACTCCTGCATGTCACCGAAATTTTATTTACCCATTGAGAAAAAATGTTTGGCATTCGTAACTGTAATAACATAAAGAAATGATTATTATAAATTGTGGTAAAACAAACAATATTTTCTTTAATTCTACTATAATGTTAATGATAATAAACTTATATGTATGTTACTGATACCATTTTCGTGTTAAAACACTCAGAAAACACTCAGTTGAGTTAAATAATTACTAGAATTTTAGTTAGAGGAACCATCCCAAGTCGAAATTTTAACCCTACGTTGAACCTTGAATTCTACACCGCAGTAGGAGTTAAGATAGCAAAGTAGATTTAATTCTAATGATATAATTTATTCCTACTTTGACCCTGATGATGTCTGAAATTTCCGCTTTCGCTTTCTTTAGCATCAAAGTAGATTGTATAATAGTAGGATCTTAGGAAGCGAAGTAAGTTCAATTGCGAACTTCTATTGAAGCTTTAGTTCCTACATAGAATATATGTATTTTATAGAAATACTTAAAAAATTTAATAAATAACGAAACAGAAACGTCAAATAGCATACAAAATATATACTCGTATTTGACTTGTTGCATATATTTTAGACATCATCAGGGTCAAAGTAGGAATAAATTATATCATTAGAATTAAACCTACTTTGCTATCTTAGCTCCTACTGCGGTATAGAATTCAAGATCAAAATTTCGACTCGGAAATGAGTGTCAATATCGTCAAAACAGGTTTCACCTAGGTTGTAGATTATCTAAGTAGGCTTAAACTATTTTTAAGAGCATCAAAGTAGCGTCAAAGTAACGTCAAAATATTTTGATAAGGTAGAGTTAAAGGTTCAAAAGAGAAGTTAATAAGTATCAATATCGTCAAAGTAAGTTTCACCTAGGCTATAAATCGTCTAAGTAGGCGCAAACTATCCTACGTATGCACACTGGGGTCTCTGGGACCCCAGCGCAACTTCGCTAAACGTACTAAATCGAGATTTTGTTGCGTTTCTTTTCTCTTTTAACCCGTATATCTCAGAACTCCTGAATTCTATCGACTTTTATTCATTATAGGCTTGTTCCTTAATCAATTCTCTATAGATTAAAAAAAAGTGAATTAAAATATATCAATTTTTAATAGAATTACAATAACAAATATAGATGGGGTCTCAGGGACCCCAGTGTGTATAACACGTAGGCAAGATATGTGTGTATACGAAGAGTTAAAGTTAAAAGTTAAAAGTAGCATCAAAATTTCGACTCGAGATTTCTTTCTGTCAATGCCCGACGTATCTTTAATTCGATTCGGATCGATATCTGGATATCGGAATATGAATGGCATTCTCCTCGATTCAGTCGCGTCATCCATCGAGGAAAACGTATTAGTTGACGTCTAGAATACTCTGTATACCGTAATCACTTATCCTCAGCAAAGTCCAACTAGATGTGCGTTGCACAATGAGAGGAATAGAACGACAGATACATGCTACCAAAATTTCTTGGAGTAGAATCTCGGAATGAATAGAAAATGAAAGTATTTTCACTTGAAACAGTAGTGAAAATACCATCGCTTAAAATCATAAAAGTAAATGTTCAATTTAAACTTAAAGTAGATGCTGATTCTATATGAGCGAATGTTTTAATCGATTAGAATGAAGTGTTGTGGAGTAAATATAGTAGATTGTAAAATAAGACAATGAAATTGGGAGCTCACCAAACTGTCAAAATTGGAAGACATTACTGACGGGTTTTCCCAGTAATAATACTATTAATTATTGTTAACATTATTATTTATTATTATTTAATATTCTTAATCATATAATTAATTATATTATTATTACGTAAGGCCGCTAATAATGCCTCTCAGTTTTGCCGACTTTATTATGTCTAAACCGTTTTATAACCCACTATACATCAGATTCATTGTTCAATTTCGAGAAAAATATTGATCTTTTGTTTCTAAATCGACGCTTTATAGTGGAGAATTCACTTTCTCTGTGAGTAAAAAGCCATTCGAATTCAAATGACTCGGTGATCACTTTATTTTTCGAGTTAATTTCCATCCATGAAGTTTTGAAAGTTAATAAGAGTATTTATTAACATTCTAGAATTGATCTTTTAAAAACGTGAATTACAAGTAGAAGAACAAAGCGGAAATAAATAAATATATCATGAAAAAAAATATAAATATGGAAATAAAAGTCAAGTAATGATGAGATATGAAGGAGAAGAGAAAATGGTGTAAGAAAAATATGAAAATGAAATTATTAAGTACAATTAAATTTAAAAAAAATAATATGAAAATATAAATAAATGTAGAAGGATAAACAGTATGAGAAAAAAATAAGGAATAGATATGTACGATAAAATTTAAATGAGTTCATGTTTGTTTTGGAAAGCAAGAGAGATTTTATTAACAATGAAGTTTTCAACTACCGAAAAAACAATGCAAACAGTGCAACTTAACCAAATAAGTCCAACGTTTATTAATCTTAGGTTGCCAATGTTAATAGTGGTCTGTTATTGACAATGTAAAATCACTTTGATTCCCTTAACTGTAGTTCCACTTGTAGTCTCTCTCTCTCCACCCTCCCTCTCCTCATCTCTCTCTCCCAGCCTTAACCCTTTTTTCCTTTCGCAAAAGGAGAATAAAGTAATACCAAGTGCAAACATTTCTTCTATTAAACTGTTTATTCGAAGTGTTGATCAAATTGACTAATAGTAGCAATCTAGAGTTACGAGAGTGAGAAAAGGAGTGAAAGAAGTAGCGGGACCGATGCGAAAGGTGAGATCGGGCTTAGGTGGAACAGAGCGAGCCCGTTGGTGGTCGGTATTTCTGAAATCACCATGCCTATATAATGAGTGTATAGCGCGGCGAGCAAACGCGTATGCACGGCGTGCTGTGGCGCGAAGTTAATACAGGTGCATTCTTCTCTCCCTCCCCCCCCCTCTCTCTCTCTTCACCTTCCCTTCTCTACTCTGTCCACTGTCTCTCTCGCTCCCTCCCTCTCTCTCTTTTTCTTCCTCTCTATCTATCTCTCGCCGGGCACCTCACCATTCCTCGCGCGCCGCTCTCGCCTCTTCTTCTTGCCTCACAATAAGGAAGCAGTGGCGCGGGTCGACCTTCAAAGATTGCCAGCGCTGGGCAGCGCATGATAATTATCATCGTGCGGGCACGAGCGCGACCGGCCGGCGCGCACGTTGATCCTCGCTCGCTGCTGCACGCCGCTGCTTTCGCGCGCGCGCCTCTCTCTCCTCCTGAGCGCGAGAGCGCGCGGGTTTAAGCCGGGTTTTGAGGTGCGCGCACTCGTCCGTCCGCGCGTGAACTTTTCACTTAGTGTCCGGCGATTTCAGACTCACAGATGTCTCGGGAGATACTCGGGCATTCGAGTCTCTCGGCTGTTATTGCTCGGCTGTATTTCTCATTTATCCGGATACACTGAGGGAAAAGTATTTATATTTTGTTAATCTTATCTCTACACTACAACTAACGACGATTAACAACTTATTTCTATCAGAGCGGTCGAAATGTCAGATTCTTGAAAAAAAATATGTAATACAAGAGAAAAATGTTTACTTACTCTTTTTTAATTTTATTCAACGTAAAATGCACCGTTATAAGTGAATAATTTTTATAAGAACTGATAAACCTTTTTGACTGCTTTGATAGTTTTAATGTAAATAATTTTATTTACAGAATAACCTGAAGAATACATAAGAAGAAATAACAATATAAAAATAAGCAGCTAGAGATTCAAGTACTTGAAAGAGTATATGAGAAATATACCCAGGGAATGTACACTGTGGGAAAAGTTGCCTTAAAATCAACAAATATTTCTTCGATGGGTGCGATTAACATATTTACTTAAATCTAAATTCTCTTTATTCAAATCAAATATTGTTCACCTGATTTAAGTATTTACAATATTTGCTTTAAATAAAGAGAATTTAGATTTAAGTAAATATTTCTTTGATGGGTGCGATTAACATATTTACTTAAATCTAAATTCTCTTTATTCAAATCAAATATTGTTCACCTGATTTAAGTATTTACAATATTTGCTTTAAATAAAGAGAATTTAGATTTAAATAAATATGTTAATGGCACCCACATCAAAGAAATATTTATTGATTTTAAGGTAACTTTTTCCACAGTGTATATTCCCTGGGTATATTTCTCATATACTTTCTCAGGTGCTTGAATCTCTAGTTGCTTATTTTTATATTGTTATTTCTTCTTATGTATTCTTCAAGTTATTCTGTAAATAAAATTATTTACATTAAAACTATCAAAGTAATCAAAATGACGGTTTATCATTTCTTATAAAAATTATTCACTTATAACGGTGCATTTTACGTTGAATAAAATTAAAAAAGAGTAAGTAAATATTTTTCTCTTGTATTACATATTTTTTTTCAAGAATCTGACATTTCGACCGCTCTGATAGAAATAAGTTGTTAATCGTCGGTAGTTGTAGTGTTGAGATAAAATTAACAAAATATAAATACTTCACACGGAAATAATATTAGAGAGAGAAGAATAGTTTTTTTATGTAAATTTTTTCAATTTTACCACGTTTCCTAATAGTGTAGGAATATAGTTTACCTTGCTAAGGAACACAATAAATATTTTAATAACAATAGACTTGAGTTTCTGAAATATAAATTGCACATATTAAACGGAAGTATAATAGATTAAGACAGAATGTCGATATCTTTCTCGGAAAACCCAACTAAATTTTATAACAATATTTAAAATGAAATTCTTTTCCCGCGCACGAACTATTCCGTTTTCATATCAGATTATATAAAAATAAAATATGAAATATCCGGCAAAGTGTCTACTATTCGTTAAGCTCCTTAATATCCTTGCCTTAATATTCTTACACTACTTCCGGTTTAGATTCCGCAGCGTCGTATTTAGACACGATTTTTTTTAAATTCCTTGGAATTATTTACGAGAAATATTTGGAAATAGAGATTTGAAAAGATTAAGAGCAAATATATTGGAAGAAGAGGACAGTCTTGCAAATAGCCATAAATATCCTTGGGGAAGGCTGAAGGCACGGTAACTTAGCCGCTAATCAGAAGAAAAAAAAATATATTCTTACACTCAGATTGACAAGGAAAATATATTTATGTAAAGAAATAAAGCGAGATATGATTCCATCAAAAGCAATTTTCTTGTATTCTGAGTAGTCAGATAGCCAAGTAGTATTTGCGAGTTCGATTACCGGGACGTAGAAATGCTCCACGCACAGCACTACTTTCGACTTGCGAACTTTCGCGGGGCTAATCGAAATTCGTGGTTGTCGACGCGGTCGACACTCAGCCGAGCGCGACGTAGGACGATTTAATTGTTGCGGAAACGCGATCCCCGTCTGTTATCTGGTTGGAAGTGTTCCAAGCGGATCTCCGCGTAGGACGCGTCGCGCGATTTCGACGGGTCTTGTCGGCTGGGAGAAAAAAAAAATTACGCTTTATTAGGAACTGGCGGCGTAGGAACACGCGCCGGGAACACGTCGTTGCGCCCGTTGCGAAGACGGTTACGGTTCGCAACGCATACGTCCTCGCATGCGAACGCACGCCGCCGGTGCAGCGCATCGAACGGCCTCACCAGCCGCGTAGAATCGCATCGCGGCGGATTCCGTCGCGATCCGAATCGAAGATTCGCGCCGAAACTTCCGTTAGATCAGATTCGCGCGCGATTTTCGGAACCTTGCTCCGGCGCGCTCGCTTTTTGCTTCGCATGCCGACTCCATGCTGATCCTCGGCGGCTCCGTTTTAAATGAAGTAACATTTTTCGTAGATTCTTGTTCAAAAAGCAAAAAATCATATAAAGAACTCTTTTTAAAATAACTTTTAATGTATCAATTGAAGCTTGAAACAAGATATATATGGATATTTGGACAAGATATATTTGGATTTTATCCTTTACAAGTTTGTAGTCATTTGAACCACCTCAGATGAGATTCAAGATATCTATTGTTTTATAAAGCAAGACAAAAACAATTAGAAACAAAGGACTTTGTCAGTAATTTTTGTTATACAGATGATATGTAATGAGAAACAAATCTAACTTGTAATGAAAAATCATATAAAGAACTCTTTTTAAAATAACTTTTAATGTATCAATTGAAGCTTGAAATAAGATATATATGGATATTTGGATAAGATATATTTGGATTTTATCCTTTACAAGTTTTTAGTCATTTTAACCACCTCAGATGAGATTCAAGATATCTATTGTTTTATAAAGCAAGACAAAAACAATTAGAAACAAAGAACTTTGTCAGTAATTTTTGTTATACAGATGATATGTAATGAGAAACAAATCTACACATAACCATGTATTTGCCATAAAAAATGCTGCACAGAAAATGGAAGTATGATATTTACTTACAGTATGTAATATAAATTAATATTTTTGCAATTCTTTTGACATGAGTGTAACTGCAAATATATCAGATTGGCAAATAAACAATTTATTGTATTTTACAAAGTTTAAGAGAGAGAAGTTTTTATTTATAAATATTTTAATAAAAAAGCAAGTGATTGAAATATTGACTACAAAACCTGAATAGCTGAACATTTTCCCCGAATTTTTTGCTAAGCAATTATCATAATAATCATAAGTATTATAAGGTTTCTTATATTTTACACATTTATTATTTAGGTATGTTATATAAACTTGTAATAGTCATCTTTAAAAAAATTTTTTTGTTTGATAAAGGATTAACCATCAAATTGCATCAAAATAATTTTGATTTTAAATTTACAGATTTTGTCTTATTCTAATATCCTCTTTTATAAAATCCTATTATATTCTAATATCCTATAATGACATAACTATTAGTTTAGGATTATTGATTTAATTTTAGCAATTATAATGAATTCTATACATAGTCGTGGAGTCGCGTTGGGTTAACAATGCACTACTTGCATCATTTAATGAATCGTAAGCATGCCTTCAGTGCGACACGAAAAGCTAAAAATATTGTATTTCATTTACTCTGTGCAAAAACTGTGGTAAAAAATATAAAGTTACCTGTAAATTCACTTTTGTTTTTTTATGATTAAATTATTGAAATGATCATGAAATTTAGAAATAAGAAAATTCCAAGCAAAATTTAAGCACGAGATAATTTGCAGACATATAAAAAACAATAACGTGGAAATCCTCATATATGTTTTACTTGGTCTACTATATTTATTTAGAGCTTTTAGATAATTTTATTTGTTACTTGGTGACATGTAGAGCCACTTATGAACTGATATTTCATGCAATAAATATTTTTGGCAAATATTAGGGTAGAAATACTCGACTTATACGAAATGAAAAATCAGCAGAACATGTTCGTGCAAAATTCGTGAAAAAACATACATCACAAACAAATATATTAATATGACACCAAAGCAATTTTGTTTTTTTCTTATATCACAGGTCACTAAAATGATTTAATTTAACCTAATATTTAAATCTAAAATACAATCAATTGGGATTAAAAATAATTTATGTATAATTAGGTTAATAAATAAAGGTGTAGTTGTATTAGTTATCACGCAGAACGCAATATTTTATGGTGCGTGAGAATCCCTATATTTATTTTTACTAAAATATATAAAAAACAAAAGCCAAGACAAGAAAGGAAGACAAGATGACTAAATTTGGAGAAGCTTTTAAGACCCCAAATCTTTGAAAACTACAAATCCTACCTTAGATAGTTAATAAAAAAAGAAAAGTATTCTTGACATCTTACGTTATTGACATGATATCAAATATGCGTTTCCCGACGAGCAAAGGTGAACCTTTTTGTTTTGTTCGCAACGACGACAATGAAGCAAAGCAAAGTCCACCTCGCACGTGCCTGGTAAGACCAGGATGCGCGATCCAGTTCGCGAAGTTCGGCCGACGGGCGAAGACACGTCGGGGAGGGTTAAGGTCGACAAATATTACAGTAGGCGCGGGTTGAGCGAGGTTAGCGGACGAGCCTCCGAGAATCCCGAGCTGCAGCGCCCGTCGCAATTTCGTCCGAGATTTACTGGCCGAGGGCCGAGGTATTATCTTTTCGCAGAGGAAATTCCAGAGTCTAACGCCGCTCCTGGGACGCGCATACCGTAATGATCGCCTCGGTTTTTGCTCGAACGGAGGATCTGAGCCGCGCGAGTCCGCGGTGTATACGACACCACGGAGTTTTCTCGGCACGCTCTCGCGGCTCTCGCGCAACTCTTTACCAACCGTTAAATCGTTTACAACCTCGTACCTTGTAAACGAAGGCTGCCGGTGCGCGGCTTAACCGGCCTCTCCCGCACGTCTCTTCTCCGCGCTAATGACAGGCGGCCGAGAGAGAGAGAACGAGAGAGAGAGAGAGAGAGAGAGAGAGAGAGAGAGAGAGAGAGAGAGAGAGAGAGAGAGAGAGAGAGAGAGAGAGAGAGAGAGAGAGAGAGAGAGAGAGAGAGAGAGAGAGAGAGAGAGAGAGAGAGAGAGAGAGAGAGAGAGAGAGAGAGAGAGAGAGAGAGAGAGAGGAGGAGAGGGAGAGACGGAACGGCCACCGATCTGTATCCATCCGGTCGGGCAAATCCGCGGAATCGCGAAAATTACGACAGGCCGCGGCACATTCGTGCGTTTCGAGCTCGCGCTCGCGTTCAAATTGAACGCGTTGCGCGAATCGCCATGGCCTCCCCGTGGCGTCGCGATACCAGCGTGTCGCGCCAATACCATCCGCGAAGCGGAAGTCACGCGGAACGAGAGCCACGTGGAGGGACGAGAAGGTTACGGTTAATTGTCAGCGGCGGCTGTGCAGTTCCGAAAAGTGTTCTCTCGCAGTGTGCACGATATTCGCGCACACTCCAAAAAAAGAACTCGGGCAGAAAGAGCCGAGCTTCAAGGTTATGCGGGTTTTTCTCGTTGCGCAAGCTGCAGTTGAGTCAAATTGAATAGAAATCGAATCGGCTCAACAGTCTACGCAAAAAACAGTCACGCAAAAAAATTATTTAGTAATATCAGCTAAACCGCGGTAGCTGATTCAAACTTAGTCAAAAGGCTAATCGTTTAGCTGTGACTGTTAAGAATTGGCTATGACAGCTAAGATGCATTCGCTATGAAATACAAATATATTAGGTGACATTAAAAATGCACATTATTTCAAGTAGCTAAGAAACTGGCAGTTATTCATAAATTTCTTATTGTATGCATATATTAAAGAAGTTTGCTGTACAGCTACAATCATTTGTTACAGTCATTTATTTCTAGCAGCTAATATTTCTCGCTGTAGCGCGTAAGTTTAATAGCGAATAAATTTATCTTTTGTAGTATCGACATTAGCTGTCCCTATTTCAGTGACACATCTTATCTGCTACAGCTATTTTTTAGCTTGGAAGCTAGTTCTTTTTTTGCATGTAGCATGAGAATTTGAACTACGAAGCTTGGTCGATTGTAAACGGTTAACAGAACTAAAACGTACTTATATGATACAAATTTTTTTTCACTTATAAATATCTTCAAATATGTTTTCTCAATAAGATATGTAAACATGTAACAAAATAAATAAATATGTTCTTCCGACAAAAGTTTGATCTGTAACTGCAAAACACGAGCGATTCCTGAGAGATCAAGTAAATTAGATAATAAAAACGATAGAGAACATATTGAATCACCTTTATTATAGCCTAATTGAACTAAATTTTACACACCGTGTTTTACAGAAGCGAGAGATTAAAACAATGTTGTAACGTATCTAGTTACATGTATTTAATTACATTACTTAGATGCTTTTTACGTATCTCTATTTTGCAACTAGTTGCATTTTTCAATTCAATAACTGTAACTAGTTACATTTTATCTCGTATCTGTATCTCAAATTTTATTTTAGAGATAATTTATTAAAAAAAAAATTTTTTATTTTAAATAAAATTTGAGAGAGAGATACAGATACAATTTTAGTTTCTACAATATATACAGGATGTCCCAGATTTGTTTCCATAATGTTCATAGGAACGTAGAACGGGTTGAGATGAATATAAAAGTCCTATACTGTTTTGCGATATTCGCAATAAATCTCGAGATATTAATTATAGAAGATCAGTGAATGATCACACGCGATATGGTAGATAAGCTGTAGTGGTGCCGTTTGCCGTCATACATATAGTATCTATATTTGTATACATATAGTTAACCTAAAATTAATATCTGTTATTTAATTAATTATCTGTTATTAATTATCTATTATTTTAATTAATAATATGTTAACCTAAAATTTATATCTGTATCTGCATATCTAGATATATATTCCTTTCTTAATATCTATAACTACATCTAGTTACTTCAGAAAATGTATTTGTTACTGATTTAAAGAAGAACAAGAGGATTTTGCTAAAAGAATTGAGGGACAACTTGCCATATAGAATTCTGAAGATGAGTTTGTTTAACTCGATTTGAATTGATTTTATTGATTTTCTTTTTAGACGATATAGTCAGTTATTATTTGACAAATAATCTCATAGCTCCCAGAATCTCTGACTATTTGTAACTCTGTAAGAGAGACCGAATTTAGTTGACTCAAGAGATATGGGCCATGTGCTTTTATAATGTATTTATCGTGAGAGGAACAATGGAAACGAAATCGTAAAATATTGCTTTTAGAACAATTTTCCCTGAGTTTCATTAAAATCAAATTGATATTATAGTTCCAAAGTAGAAAATCTGATCTAGGAGCAGCCAAATATGTTATCGAGCGTCTCGAAATTTGATGTTAATATTCTCCATCGTGAGTAAACTTAAGTGACGTGTTATTACTTAGAATGAAGTTTCCTGCAAGTGTATGACACATTATTTCGGGTAATGAAAGCAATTTTCATTCATAAAATGGTTGAAATCGAGCATATGAACGGACGAGCTAAAGTTAGTCACTATTTGAGTGCCGGCAGGACATTGTCGCGCGCAATTATGCACCAATCTTCTTTTAAGATAATTCTCTAATAATTGAAAAACTACGTGGTCATTTGGAAAGTAATAAAGGACTTTTTTGTTCAGTTTGACCTAGTCTGCAAGAATACGACAATAGGTGTTTCAACTCATTCGCCGTACCATGCGGGATTATTTTTTCTAATTAAGAACTCAAAATTTTGCATGGTTGTTTGCAAAATGATAGAAGAATTTTGTGTGCAGTTTGATAACTCCTACATGCACATTAATAACAGAGCCATTAATTCTGTCATTAATTCTCAGACAGAGCCTTATAATCTTTTTTTATCTTTTATATATACAGGGTGTCCCAGATCACCTTCACAATCTCTCGTGAGGACGTAGAGCGGATTAAGATAAGCACAAAAGCGTCCAATACCGTTTTGCGATATGCGAAATAAATCTTAAGATATTAATTAAAAATGATTAGTGAATGATTACGCGCGATATGGTAGATGAGCTGCAGTGGCGCCGTCTACCGTTGTATACTTACACATTAGGTCAAACTGAAAAAAAAGTCCTCTACTATTTTGATCACATAGATTTTCAGATATTAATTAAAAAAATTTGTGCATTATGGTACACAATCATGTAACAATTTTCTTCGATTAATATTTAAAAATCTATGTAGTCATTTGCAAAATGGTAGAGGACTTTTTTATTCAGTTTGACTTAATGTACAAGTATACAACGGCAGACGGCGCCACTGCAGCTCATCTACCATATCGCGCGTGATCATTCATTAATCTTTACATACGTTTCTCGTTCTCACGAGAAATTGTGATCCGGGACACCCTATATATATAAATTAAAAAAGAAATATATACTAGGTGTCCCACTACTATCTTTTAAGTAGTGTATGTGCATTTCTGAGGTAATTTGAAGAAAAAAATCCTAATGCAAAAATGTCAAGATTATAATACTTTTCAAGTTATAAACGATTAAAGTTGACCAATTATATTGATTAAAGTGCGCTCAGGTATGGTACAACATATAATGGTACAGGTGCATGCACATGTCGCTCTTTTTCCAAATATTGGTACAGAAGTTCCATACATACAACGTATGTAATAATAATCTGCCTTTCCTATTATTTAAATAAACATATCGCAAATAATAACAGTTTCGTCAAAATGTTATGAATAAAATATCACACAATACATTTATGAGAATCAATAAGCTGACACACATTTGACGTTTCTTTCAGAGATTTACAACTAATTTCATATCTTATGCAAATTTTCACTGTGTGTGTACACCTGTACCATTATGTGTTGCACCGTACCTGAGCGTGCGTACTTTAGCCAATATAATTGGTCAACTTTAATCGTTCATAATTTAAAAAGTATTATAGCCTCGATATTTTTGCATTAGGACTTTGTTTCTTCAAATTATCTTAGGAATCTTTAAGAAATAACGTGGTAGTGATGAAACATCCTGTATATATATAGGATGTCCGGAGTAACGGTTTGCACGATTTTTTAAATATTTAAGGAAAAGACGGTTTAAAAAAAAAGTTGCAAGATGAATTTTCAACTTTGTGCAGACTACAACTTGTAATAAAGGAGAAAAGATATTTTTTTCTAAAGAAATCAAGGTCACCTTTAATTTTTTAAATAGTATCATGCATCTTTTTACACAATATTATAGAGGACTTTAAAGTGAATTTAACACATTATTACAAATATCACTCTTATTAACAAGAATAGTAAAACAATAGAAAAGCTCCAAACTTATGGAAACAAATATTCAAATTGCTTGCTTCGCTCTGCAACACAAAATTCTGCTCTTTTTAACAAATTAATGTGTGTAGCGGCTATTATGCTATTTAGATCTATATCTGAAGATCTTAAACATTACAAATACTATAATAATTGACATTTGATACACAAGAGTTTTCAAATATCCTTATAACAAAAAATCCATCACAGATAAATCTGAAGAACGAGGCGAAATTGGATTGATCCATGTGTATTTATAATACGATTTCCAAAAGTATCCTGAAGATAGCAGTGCAGTCCGTACTTTACTTGTAAATACTGCTATTTAAAATAATGCTGCGTATTTGATATTAAATATTAAAAGCAGTTGAAAATTCACCTTGCAACCTATTCCTTAAAGCGTCGAAAGTATCTGAAAAATCGTGTGGATCGTTATGCTGAGCACACCGTATACTACGCCAGCTACTAGACTTATTCTCTTTAGAATCTCTTAATATCTTTTCTTTTCTTTGTCCTGCGCGTAAAGCACAACTGCGACCATAGCATTTAAGAAGTTATGTATATGTATCGTTTATAACAAGAGTTTTTAACTTAAATAGATTCAAGGAATATCCCTGAACTTGCACGGAAAAGAAGTTACCTGTTTGTTTTCGCTTATTTCTAACTGGAATTTTGCATCACGAAAGATATTGAGCGAATCCGTTTCTTTTTATATTTTTAGAACCATATTTTGATGCAATTGATTTCCTCTGCAATTCTGGATATTTAATTTTATATACGTTTAATAATTTTATATACGTTTAATAATATTATTCTCAGAAGGTAACATCGCCAGAGTGCCAAACGGAATGTAGTACAAGAACGGTCAAAAATATCTGATCCGCAGAGGTTTAATTAAACAAGTATATTTGTGAAAAGGAACAATGAAATTTACTTACAACAATATCGGACATGTAGTCATTACTTAGCGCTGACACGTTAATTTATCTTAATTCGTTATTAAGTCGTTCGTTATTATCCTTATTAAGTCTCGGTACATCGCAGTAATGTTTAAATATCGGACACGACGTGCGCCGATCGATTTACGAATTCGTGATTTCACGGCGTTGGCGGCTCGCGACAGCGGAAATCAATCGGGATCCATCGCGTGAAGTGAGGAGAATGCGGCGGACCTCGGTTGCTAAGTCCGCGAAATTACGGTCTTCCTGTACTTCGCGAGCGATGCGTATCTGCTTCGCCCATCTCATAATTTCCAGGGCGGCTAATTGCTCACGCACTGCGAGGTGCGCGGATACGTGTGGGAGGAAGTAAAGTTCGAAGCATCGGTTCGAAATTAATTTTTCAAGATGGTGGCGCGCACGCACGCACACATATACACACGCAAGATGCGCGGCACACACACACACACACACACACACACACACACACGCATTCGCGCGCGTGCGCGTCCGCGCGCGAGTACACTCATCGCGCGCATCGCGCGTAATTACGCGCTGGCAACACTTGTCTCGGCGAAAAATTATACGTCTACTCGATAATTGACGAAAACGTCTCTAATTACTTTCGCATGGCGTCGTACGCGGCGGCGTTTGATCCATTTAATTGCGCAGCGCAGTTGCGCATATACTTTTATTATTCATCCCGCCCGATGGATCCCGACGGCGCGAGACACGACGCGACGCAACGCGTCGCCTCGTGACGCTCGGTGGCGTACGGCCGTCACTTTCCGAAAATTTCGCG